>NC_056626.2:258790392-259390392 GCF_002870075.4 Lactuca sativa | reverse complement strand
TCAAGCATATATGGGTGCCAGACCTACCCTACCGAGCATATCTGGGTGCTCGACCTACCCTGCCAGCCATATCTAGGTGCCCGACCTGCCCTATCAGGCATATCTGGGTGCCCGAGTTACCCTCTAGTTTATTTTAACCAGTTACAGGATCTAGGTGCCTGACCTACCCCTTCGGTCTATTTCAACCGGATACCGGGTCTATTTCACCCTTATGAATACCACATAATATCAGATAGAAACCATCAAAGAATACATGCACAATTGAAAATTATCACAAATACAATCATCAAACTATAATTTAACAAGTGGTTTGGCCTTGGTGCCTTCGACCCACGTATTCTACGAAGGGAGACTCACCTCGAATGCAGAAGCTCATAGAAATAGATCCTTAACTACTACCCTAACGACTTCCCGAGCTATCAATACCAAAATATCACCCAATTAGCGATTGGGTTCCAACTATGATCCATAATCCATACTTGGGATAAAATGACCATTTTACCCCTGACCCAACATGAACCAAAACTCTAGGATCCATAAAGTTCCATTAATGGCCTAATTTTCTAAATTGGGCCTAACCCTTACATAGGCCTTATATTAAATCCCAATAACTTATTCCCAATCCAAACCTACATTCTCAGCTGGTCCAACAATCCACAAGCCCAAATAATAGCCTAAACCCGAGAAGACAACGCAAAGCCCAATAAGGCCCAAATCCATCAAGGAACTATCCCAAGAAGGCCCAATATCCAAAAAGGCTTGAAATACTGAATGGTCAACCCTACTCAACTCTTGGTCCATGGTCCAAAGCCCAAAAGGTCAAAAAAACATGATATTCCAACATAGTCGAGTACGCACAGCATACTCAGATGGTACGCCCATCGTACACCCCTTGGGCCAGTACGTGCAACGTACTAGATGGGTACGCCCAACGTATTCCTCTGGATCCCAACCATCTCCAAAAAGAACTTAATCACTTAAGTCATTGCTCCAAACTCTCAGATCTGGTTCTCATAGATGACTTAATTCGTAAAGTTGGCAACTTTACTTACATACATGGCTTAATGGGACTTTAGAGCTCAAAAGAACTTAATGAAAGGTCTTAACACATGCATGAGTCCAAGTAAATCATAAAGATCACATTTTTATGCCTTTAGGACACCCAAAACGTCCATATCCACAACGACAACTTTTGAAACAACTAAAACTCATAAGAACCACCCAAAAGAGGCTAAAATGACTAAGAACAAGCCCAAAAGAAGATCTATGAAATGAGAATACAAGATCAGAGCTTTTTACCTCCAATAGACGTTTATAGGGTTTCTATGATGTTAAATGGGGTTTCTTCTTCTCTTACACAAATCACCATAAACATTATTCTCCAAGCTCCAAAAGCTCACTCAAGGCACTCTAGGGTTTCTATGATGTTAAAAGGGGTGGAGGCTAACCTAAAATGACCCAAGGAAGGATATAATGTAGCTTTTATAGGGTACAAGTCGAGAAATTAGGGTTTGGTGCTGAAAGGAGTATGCCCCGCATCCCCCTTTGTACGCTTTGCGTACTCAGGAAACACCCGTGATCTTCTCACCCTATACCCCACGTGTACATGACTGGTATGCCTGGTGTACTTGATATCTCTCAAAACCCTAGAATTTCTTCCGGCCATAACTCCTTCGTTCTAAGTCTGTTTCCGAAGAACTTTATATCCACAAAAAGGTGGCAAGAATCCCTACACTTATAACAACACACCTAAGCCTAAAAAACCTCTCGAACAAAATCCAAAATCCATAAAAGATCGAGTTATCAAATTATGATTATACCCTTGGCCTCTGAAGACACAATCGAACAGTTGGATCACTTATACCATGAAACCCACATCCGAAATGGGCCAAATCATTCCCTTCCTAACTCCCTAAGCCTCATGACCATTGAAGATTGGGCCGCAGTCCCAAATAAAGAAGTAAATCTGAAACCAAGTGTTACTTACAACCACTTGACAGGTACTCCAATGCACTCTTCCATACTTTCCAGAATGAAACCGACTCCATAGATCATCTAAGAAAGTACCAATAGTCTTTAACCTCTTAGTTGTCAATGGCTTCCGAAATACACCTACTACTTTATCTTATGCTTGGCCTCCATCATGAAATTTGGAAACATACTCTCGCTCATCATTGAACACACCCTTTCCTTCCTAAACCGAGTCATGAAATCCTCCTAAATCATGGTCTCTACCTCGACCATAGCAATATAATGGGTGATCAAATCCAAAATGTTCCTCATTATATGATGCAACAAGTCTAATGTGATCCAGACTATTGTGCACTCAGGGAAAAAACCGGTACGAATGGAACCCTCCATCTCCCATGTCTATCGTATACTAGGAACCCAATACTTCCTCCCCTGCAAGATACGAGGTTGATACACTACCATACACAACCAGTAACATCAATGACTCTCGCAAGATCAACTCTTATAGTGGTTACAATCCTCCCATTAATCATCTTGATTTTCTCCTCCCTGTGACTCATAACTATTTTTAGTATCACCTCGAACAAGGTCCTTGGGACCTAAGAATCCACCAAATCACGTAGTTGTGCATCAACAAAACCCAATCCATCAAGGATAAATGGACCAGAACCAGAACCATAAATACACTCTCCCTGCCTAGCCATCACTATGCTATAGGTATAATCGAGAACCAAACAAAAAAAATTGTACTATTATCACACTCTATACTCCAACCACCCGCTCCTCAGAATCATTTTGAATTTTCCTAATTCAAGTATAGATCTTGTACTTCTTGTAGTATAATCCCATACTATCTTCTACACGTATCCGTACCTGCCCCAAGAATGGTCCCAAAGCTATTAAGTTGCTTAATACATCCACTACCAGCAATCCTATCATAGAACTGTACTCATACACTAAGATACTTCCAAGGCATTCCTAGGATGTACCTTCACTACCCTTGTACCGGAAAAATCTATAATAATGTCGCAAAATCACCTCATCAATGCAGGTCGTATATAACCAAATATAAGATAGACATTTAGATAGATTCATCTACCCTAAGGCCTTTACAAGAAAAATACATGAAATGAGGCCGAATCAAAAATTCTAAGGCTATATAGTCCTAATTATGTACAACTCTACAACATTCACTCGACAATTCATTAATATTAGTAGGAACCTTAACAAACACAAAACATACACAAAATAGGTATGAAAATGAATTTCTCCTAAGGAGCATTCTAGCATGAAATTCTGAGCAGATCCTTTGCCTAACACTAGCATGCATATCAAATTATAACATATGACATATCAAACATGTATATGTATTTGGTGAATTACTTGATCTTCAGCTCATTACACGTATCACATCCTTTTTCTTTCTTAAAAAGATTTAGAAAAAAATTTGTATAAAAATATTTTTCACTCTTTAGTTTGAGTTCAAACGTACATAATGCTAGACCGAATCACTCAAACCAAGGCTTTGATACCAACTAGTAATGTTCCAAAATTTCAAAAAAAATTATATTTAAAACTAAAGGAAACATAATAATTTAATTCTAAAAAGTTAACATCCCATTTATTTTAACAACACAAAATCAGAGTTATAGGTTAAAGTCAAGAGAGCGGAAAATCTCTAAAACATAACAATAGATGTAATGCAATCATGCCATACCCTTCCATTTTCTACAAGAAGCAATTGAAACATTTAAACTTAAAACTATTAGCACAAAACGTAGTGAGTTCCCCAAGATACCCTAATCGAGCCCAACTCACCAATTTATTTCAACTAAGCAGGTTCAGCCTAACAAGAATTTAATAAACATTAATGCAAGAGTCACAAAGACAACAAATATACCATGCCACCTAGTATCCTATATAGTATAGTGAGAAGACTCACCCGATCAAAGAGCTTAAATCAACTACTCGAAGTCCGACGAATTAGCCTTACGAACTACCTAAGCAATCATATGCTAGAACTCATAAAATAACTCAAAATCTCGAAGTTTTACCAAAAGTCAAACTGGAAAAAAGTCAAAGTCATTGGTCAACCACCGCCGACCACGACCAGCTCCTTGGTCGGACCGTGGTCACTTAAAGACAAAACAGTTGCAATTGGTCAACATGACCCACACGACGGAGAACGTCCAAGACAACTTAATCCACTAAGCTCTTAACTCTTATATTTAGAGCTCTAAAGCTCAGATATAGATAAGTTCATGCTATGCATGGATAAACTTTCCAATGTTATGCATTTCTTAACCTTAAACACCATAGATCTAGAACCCTATAATAGGTTTAAAATGACACAAGGTCCATGCATGGCGGAAAATGAGTGCCTAACATTAAAAGACCAAAAGGTCCAGAAATCACTTACAATGTAATTAATGGTTCTGGAAGTTGATCAAACTCCACGAACATTTTCAAAAGACCAAAAAAGGACTTCAAAAGATAAATACTAAACAATAAGCCACAAAAGTATGAAATTCATAATTTCTTCAACTCCAGAAGATGTAACGATTGCAAGATCTGATATAGAAGTAACCCTTCAATCAACAAGCTTCACTCCTTCTTCTTCAAGATACCTGTCACACCTCCTTAAAGAGGAAACATGAGGTGTAACAATAAAAATGGTCTCATACCAAAACTTAAAAGACAACACCAACCATTGTATTAAAAGCACTACATTTACAATGAGTTTTAACAATTAAAAAAAAAAACAAAAGTGACAATGTGACATCCCTATTTTTCACGGCCAGAAAAGACCGATTTTGTTTATGCTTTATAAAAATCTGAGTACCTCTTTTAATAAAAATGTTGCGGAATTTGTTCCCAGTAAAACATGATAAATACGTTATCAAAGCATTTCCGAAGAAATGTATTTTTTGTTCATTTTAAAACATTTGGGATGTGATTGTCAATCCACAAACATAAGCATAAACAGAACTTACTTTCATTTACACTAGTGATCTACATCTCTTTAATCTCTCAGTGTAATGTGACTTCATATCAACATTTGTGATATAAATAAACTGAGTGGGTCTGGTTGGGAAACCTGGTGAGTACATAGGGTTTTCAACCCATAATAATATAATTATGTTTAATCTTCAAACAATTAATCAATCCAATTACCCATCCCCATTATCTTCTTTACTCTTAAGGATCTACCCTAAGAATCAACTATTCCTCGTTTATTTATTCCTAAAGATCATCCTAAGGAATTGGCATGAAGTCCACCGTTACCAAGGCTTATAGATTAAAACTGGTGAACACGTAGTCCAAAACATCTGGTAAACACTTAGTTCAAAAATAACTCGTGAACACACTTAGTTCAAAAATACCTAGTGAACACACTCAATTCAAAATACCTAGTGGACACACTCAGTTTAAGTACCTAGTGAACACACTTAATTCAAAAATATATAGTGAACACACTTAGTTCAAAAATACCTAGTGAAAACACTCAGTTCAAAAATACCTAATGAGCACCTAGTTCAAAAACACCTACAGGTTACGAGCCTGCTAGCGTTCCACTGGACTGTCTAGTATCGTCCATTGTCGTCATCTATACTCCACTAGATGACTAGATCACTGTCAACATTGATGTCTTTCATCGTGTTATCACAACTATTCCATCTACCCATGTTTTACCCAACACATTTTGTAGATATAAAATACATATACAGTTTAAATCATTTAAAACATGTACAAAAATATTTCACCCAACATAGACAGCAAGTATTCAGACAATATGCACACATAGCACGTAATTTATATTAAAAGACTTCATATCTATGTGTAAGATGAAAGGGACTATGCACTCACCTGATACGGTGGTGACTCAGCACTCGGATAGCGCTTCGATACTCTCAAAACAATTGTCCTTCGATAAAACCTAGTATTAATACCACTAGGGTTTAGTCTAACGATAACCGCAACTAATTAATAGTCTGACTATTATTACTATTATATAAGCGTTAAACGATACATATATAACTCATAATAAGCTCAAATAATTATTTTAAGGACCTAATAACATTACAATAATAAAACATAAGCTATACTAAAGATAAGGTAGGCATATCTCACTTACAACGGGTTTTTCTCAAAACCGGGCGCCATTGGAGCAGAGTTCCCAAGCCGAAAGGCTCTTCTTCTCGGAGCAGTTGTGCGCTCCGGGGCTTCCGCCTGGTGCTAGGGAGGTTCCCTAGGCTTTTCGGGGGGTTTCGGGGGCTACAGAGAAGTTCTAGAGAGAGGAATGAAGGGTTAAGGTGTGAGGAATGACAGAGAGGGGCATTTCTATTTATAGGAGGCTGAAGGGTCACTCACGTCGTGAATTTTTAATATTCACGTCGTGATCCAGGCTGGCTACAGCCAGCCGGAGCCTGGTGCTGACACGTGGCATCGCACATAGGGTGGAAATCAGCCGATTTTCAAAAATCCATAACTTTCGCATACGAGATCCGTTTTTGACGTTCTTTATATCCACGTGTACATAAAAACAAGATCTACAACTTTCATTTAGACTCCGTCGGCTAATTCTCAGCCGATCTTAAATTTAACAGTAGGAGGAGATTAGACTGCTAAATAACCGTGAAAAATTTGTAACTCCATCATACTGACTCCGTTTTCGTCTGTCTTTTTACCGTTGAGTTTCTGTTAATGAGATATTCAACTCTCATTTAGGTCGCGTAAGCCAAAAACCGCTCGAACTAAAATTCAAGTTTCGGGGCGTGCACTACTATGCAAAATCTTAGAAAAATCATAACTTCCTCATACGAAGTCAGATTTAGGCATTCTTTTTTTCTATGTTCTCGGTTTAACGTATACTAAAAATTTTGTTAATTTCACTAAGGCTAAAAATTCCTCTATCTTAAATTCACTATTTACGTCTCCCGGTGCCGTGCCGGTTTTGCCGAAAAACTTCGACGGACCATAACTTCTTCGTTATAACTCGCATTTCGGCGTTCTTTATATGTACGGAACCATTGAGACATATTCTAAAACTTGGTTAAGATTATTTATTCTAAATAATCTTTTGTCGAAAATTCATTTTATTTTTACTCTTATTATCTCTAAATTGACTAGCCTGGATCTATGGGCGTTACAGACAATGTATTTGAAAGACAACCCATCTGAATGCTCCTACAAGTGATGTGTCTCTAGGTGCCTCTTACTAGATGAATCCTGAAAAAGCATGTAAAATGAGCGATCAACTACCGAAATAGTTCGTGAGTTCACATGTTTTTAACATAACATAATTTTTAATCATCAAAATCATAATATGAATAAAAGTTTCTAAAAATGGAAATTTGTTGACAAAATGAGTAATAATGTTCCCAATAATAAAATTTTGTTGCTATAATGAGTAAACAAGTTTGTTGTTATAATGAGAAACAAGTTCGTTGTTATCATGAGAATTAAACTTTGATGCTAACATGAGAAACAAAGTCCTATATTATCCTGAGAACTAATTATCATTTCCAACGAGAAAAACAAAGTCTATTATCATCATGAGAAAAAAAGATCGATACCTATGTATGAAACAAAGTTTGTGTGTGCAAAGTCATCAACCCATGATTTCACATCTCAAGCCTAATGACCGAGGGTTGCCCTCTTGAATACTATGTCTATCGCTAACATTGGAGAAGATATGGTAAAATGCACTCTGCAAACTGTGCGGGTGTGGAGTTGTCTACCTCCTAATAGCGTCTATCCATAATAACCATGGGCTCAAAAGAGTTAACGAGTTGTGTGAAATGATTCTAGGGACTTAAACGTGATACATGCCTCATGAATCATCAATTGAAAACACATACATAGAAATCACATTTCATACAAATTAACATAAGTACAATGAGCACATTTGATTTTACGACATGGTTTTCCACCCAAAACATGAAAACAGTAAAAAGGGGTTATGAATACTCACAACTTATTTCGTTATGATGCTAACGATGCCTTGAACTAAGTTCCACTCGTACCACTACCGATGTCCTACAATAATGTTACACAGTAGTAAGTCCTTAGTCGAAAATCTAACGCTAGTAAACATACTTTCCACAATACAATTATGTCAATATTATGTCAAAATTAATTTTGTATAAGTTGCATATACTTTTCTGTAACATTCAAAGGTATATATACCAATTGAATTGCTAACATTGAAAGTGACAAATCTCATTTTGTGTTATTGTTTGAAATGTATTTTAGCACTTTTGGAAGGGTTTTACAAGCTAAAAATACAAAAACTCAATCAATCCAGTTCTAAAAACTTCCAAACTTTAGATTTCAATTCTTACTGTAATTCAGAAACTACTTGTAATTTTTTATGAATTTTTGATATGTCTAGCTATTTTTCACCGTTAAATCCCTTGAATAATCATAAAATCATGGAAAAATAGTAAATAATCATGAAAAAATCTTGGAATAATTATGTAACTGTTACACAGTTTTCCTAAACTGCAAGAAAATATTAAATGACACTTTTGATAAATACAATCAAAATTTTAAAATTTAAGTGTGCTTAATACCAATAAATTTGAAATAAATAAGAAATTGTCGATATAATTCATGAAATAATTTTTACTGTTCTACCTAACCTCCCTAAGATTGGGAAAGATATTAGTTTATATTTTGAGAGTCGAAGACTTATAGTTATAAATTCATGTTTGAAATAATCATGAAATGATCCAAAATTCCCAAAAATATGCAAAACATTTAAAAAAGATTTACGTTCTAGTCCAAAAAGTATTCATTACTTTGCATGTAATTTCTCGTAATTTACGTTCTAGTCCTAAAAATATCCAATTACGGATCCATCCAACCTTATCCGTAATCGGTAGTAATAAAGAGTAAGTCCATGTATGAGATGGTGAGTAGACAAAAACTATGGAGTCAAATTTTATTTGTTCCTTCTGTCTTAACATGAGAAGTGATATCAATAAATTCGTAAATGATTTGGTGCTAATATCAAAATGCCTAGTCGATCTATAACTGAAATCAATGTGTTAAATTTATTCGTATGATGTGTTCTTCATAAATCTTCATCTAGAAACATAATCTTGAACATTGAGATTGACCCTAATCCATGTATTAGGTTCATACAGATATCCTAGAACAAAAGAATAGCTGATCTCTTATCTAAGGGTTGAACCTTGATTAGATTAGAGTTCAACAGTTGTGTTGGATGGCTAACTCTCTGTGGATTATTGGAGAAGTATTAGACCTCATATAATTGATGACTTGTCCAGATTGGAGGTTGTTGGAAAGAATGTCCATGATCATTAACTATTGATAATATTTCAAATACTAGCAGGGTCCTTTGGGGTTGCTCTCATGAGCCATTTGAAAAATAAGGAATTAGGATAAATAAGTTTATTAATTTATTATGAATTAATATGTTAATTAGAAATTATTTTGGAATTAATTAAATATAATTTAATTAATTAAATTTATTTTAATTAATTAATTATGTTAAATATTAATTAATTGAAATGTTCCAGAATCCCTTAGGAAATGATAGGGACGATATAAACAAGGGATACAAATTATCCTTATTTTTTTAAATTATTTAAGTACTAACCAACAACCTAAAAGTAGGATGTTATGGATCAAACCAAGTGGTTCCTTTTGGCTATCTGAAAACCGTCCACTCCAAACACCCCTCCCCCCCCCCCCCCCCCACCCCCAATTCTATTTGCCAAAATTACAACCCTCTCCAAGGGTTACATAATTTTCGAAATACCCTATTTCCTAGGGTATTCTACTTGGTCTCTTTGTGTCTTGGGTGTGAAGCAAAAGAGGGATTCCTATTATTGAGTTCTCTCATCCAAACAAAAGTGGTTGTTACAAGATCCCAATCAAAGAATTAATAACAAGACCACGAGGTTAATATATTTATTGTATTTCTAAGTAGATTGCTATAATAATATAAACATAAATCTATTAGGGTTTATGTACACATAAGGTTATTTTGATGTTTACGCTGCCTCACTAGTGTATAGATTGCTAGAAAATCCATCAAGTTGAACTAATGTTTTTTTTCGAGAGATAAATGTTACTAGAGAAAAACGTTGTATTTTTAATGTTTTAAAAGGAAAATTATATATATATATATATATATATATATATATATATATATATATATATATATATATATATATGGGTTAGGTTATTTTGTTTTAACTATCTATTGTGTGCATGTATGATTGATTCTGGACCAATCATTTTAGTTATTTTAAGAAAGTAATTAATGCATATTAAAATGTAATATCTTTAACATGTAATATGCATTAATTACTTCCTTAAAATAACTAAAATGATTGGTCCATAATCAATCATACATGCACACAATAGATAGTAGAAACATTTGAACCTAACTCATATATATATATATATATATATATATATATATATATATATATATATATATATATATATATATATATATATATATATATAGAGAGAGAGAGAGAGAGAGAGAGAGATAGGTTTAAATGTTTTTTACAACTATTGTGTGCATGAGTGCACCAATAAAAATTTAGGATAAAATAAATAATTATATAAATCATTTAAGGGTATTATAGTATTCTTTTCATATTTAATTGTGGTAGATAATTAATATATTTATTATCCAAATATCGAAGTCAAATCGGTAGAAATTGGAAGGAAATGAAAGTGGCTATTATTTTTTTAATCTAGTCAAAAACCTACTAATACGCATCCTTCTATTCAGTCGCATCATAACCTATTTTTCTTCCTCCATCTTCTTTGTTTGTTCCCTTCGTCGACTGCATATCCGCCTCCATCTTGGACCCAAAAAGGCATCAATGGTGTCGTCAGACTCCCGATCTCCAGCTCCATGCCGATTTCATCCTTGATTTGGTTGGTTTGCCATTTACGGAATCTTCTGTCAATCGACGCTTCCGTCAAAGTTTGCGACGTCAAACACAAGGGATCAGTCCGAACACCGAAGTATTGATGAATTGAACACCAAAGTATTGAAGGTATGTATTCCTGTTCCTGTTTATTTTATAACGATAAATATTTTATCGAGCGACTCTCCTTTATTGAATTAAGGATGATTGTTGTTTTTAGTGTCTTTGTACACATGAATTAAGTTTTCGTAAGATGTTTTTGATTAAAATTCATACATACGGTAAAATATTTTTTCCTTTTACATGATTATCAAATAGTTATTACCTCAACTAATGGTTTATTTATTGTTTTTATATTGTTGATTGTTTTTCATTTTTAATCACTAGTTTATTGTTTACCTTTTTTATTTATCTAATTCAATAGCAAGTTGTGTATAGCAATGAATTGGGATCTTCATAATAAGTCATGTTGATGATGTATTTGATTATAAATAATTATTTTTTTCTTGTGTCCTATCATGTTTGTTCATTCTTCTTCATTCAGGACATGATTAGGTCTTTTTCTTAAAGGGAACTCATGGAAAGATTGGTATTCTACCAATACAATTTATAATGAATATTATTTTAAACCTGCAAATTTTTATAGAATAAGAAAACATAATATTCTTTTAGAATGAGGTTAGCAACACTCATCAATTTGATGCCTATTACTCCCCTTATTTGTCAAGATAGGAAAAGTAAAAACATTTTGTGATGTATTTTTTTGTCATAAAGAAGAAAATAATATGATTTAAGTGTATTATGTGATATATTCTGTCAGAATTTATTTGTGTATTACTTTGGTTCAGTTTGTGAATTTGAATTCCAATTTCTATCGTCCCTCGTTATTGTGTATTTGGAATCTAGAATTATATCAGCAATAAATACGATACTTTTGAATGTATTTCATGTATACTGTCATAATATATTCTACCAGAATAAAATCTATGTATTCTGTCAGAATATATTCTATGTTTCTCTCATATTCTATGTATTCTACCAGAATTTATAAAGTGATAGTTAATTGCAAGTAACATGTTTTTAACCATTGTTAGTTTTTGTTGTATTTATGATAGGAATGTCTGGAAGAATGTGTTGAAGGCCTAATAGGAATAACTTGAAGAATGAATAAAGTTTGATCATGCTCACATTTTAATATTGTTGTTATTTTTTAAGGATTTTATTCATTTGTGTTGATATTCTTTTTAGAATATGTATAATTATATTAAAATGTATAACACATTTAGTCTATAAGAATATGTACAATTTGTATTTAAGTTCGGATGTATAATAATATATTAGAATGTTGTTATTTTTCAACTTCGGATTCAAAAATTTTGTTATTCTTTAATAATATTCTAATAGAATAAAATTCTGAAAGAACATAATTCTAACAAAAAAAATATTCTGACAGAATAAATTCAGTTATGTTTACAAATTATGTTAGAATTAAAATAGAATTAATTAAAAAAATTCAGATTTTTTAAATTAGAAGAATTAAGTATCCTTAAAAATCCAAAAAAATTCTTTTATAATTGTAGTTAATTGTCAAAAATATTCTTTTACTAAAATTTGTGTGATTATATGGTAATGTTGTCACATTCTAATATCATAAACTCTCAAATCATGTCGATTGATTAATTTCATCCATTGGTCCAGATCTATACATTTTGACACACAATAATTAGTAAAAACAAAATAATATATATATATATATATATATATATATATATATATATGAGTGTGTGTGTGTGTGTTTTTTCTTTTTTCACAGTACATATGATAACTTTCACAATATGAATGTCATAATTCGTAGTAAGAAAATAAAAAGGCTTAGAGTTTTGTTGGAATGCCTCCAATTACAAATGTGTGATACGTGAAATCTAATTTCGTAAGTATGGTTAATGAATTCGTAGGTGACACCTGCAAAAAGAGATTTTCTTGGTCAAGTCTCACCTGCAAAATTATAAACTTCAAAGGAAAGCCTTCAATTTTTGTTTAAAATATATTCATAATTTTCACATTTGTTTCGATGATTTCTTACGTTAAATGATGATTTTGTCGATGATACCTACATAACTGGTTACTATTTTCGATAGTTTTGAAAACCGAACTGGACTGACGAGTTTTCAACCTTAAAATTGCTTGTATACGAACCACTGGAAACTGGTTTGAATGCTTTCGGTTCAACCACTTAAAAGTTTTAGAATTTATATTGTATATTTTGTAAGTTTCTTATAACTTAACCTGGCATAATTTGAGAAACAAACAAACCAATACATCTTCATGGAATGCCTTACGCCTTCAGCTCTTGTCCTCCATTCTTTGTGGTCTATCTCCCATCCACCACCAACGAGCTCCTCTACCACCAACGACCAAAGTAATCACTTAAAATCTTCAAATGTGTTTTGAATTAGACTCAATCCATGTTGTTTGAAATCTATTTGATCATTGTAGGTTGATGCTTGTAGTTTGTTTGTTCGAGCTCATCAATGCCTTCTCCAAGATCTTGCCGTCCATCTCTCCTCCGCCATCGACCGAGCTACTCGACAATCGTGAGCTCATTGACAGCCTGTTTGAAATCTGTTTGATGCTTCTGGTTTATTGTTCAATGCTTCAAGCCATGAGGTTTTTCCATAGATTGTGTTTTGATGCTTCTAGATTATTGTTTGAAAACCATCTTATTGTGTTTGATGCTTCTACTTTATTCACTGTGGATTTCAATTCTAACTTCAAATCTGTTTATTTGTTTATGGGATTTATGTACCATCTTCAAATCTGGCTAATGTTTGTGGATATTTGAAAACCAACATAAAAATAGAAAGTAAATTAGTAAAATACTCAAGTCTAAAACTAATTATGGGATTCTTTGGTATTTTAATTTTGAAGTTTCTTTTTGAATTTTTTATAGTTTTAAATTTAGTTATTACATTATATTAATATCACTCAACGATCGTAAAACAACAGATCCAATGACCGGTACGGTTTTATAAAAACTGTTAAATTTTAAAAAGAAATCTTTAATTTCTTTCTAAATTTTGAGAAAACTTAGATTGATTAATGGTTTTGTCTTTTATCTCCTTTTAGTTATTTATGTTGAAATATACGTTTTTGTGGTTTTGTACCATTTCATATAAAATAAACTGGCAAGTACTATAACGTGACATTTGCTTTGGAAATCTTTTTGGTCAGCTGTTCTAATAGATTTTGTTCTCTTTTTATTTTCTAACCTTTTGTCATTTTGTCATTTTGCTTTGTGTTCTTTTTTTATTATTTATTAGTGATAGCATTAAAGAAGTAAAGTTGGGCAGTGTATATTTGCTGTTATAAAAAAATAGTAACATAAATCACAAACTCAAATTTTGAAATATTTATTACACCATTTAATTTACAAATGTTTTTGGGAAAAAACTACAAGATGCAAAGCGACTATATAATAAACCATGCGTCCGAAATCAATACTTATTTAAACTATTCGGGTTTGATATGTTTGATTTTCTTGCGTCAAATTTTATGGAACTTTTTAATAGACTACAACCGGTCACTCATAGTAATTTCATGGACATTAGATTATGAATGTTTTTAAAAGAAGTTAGTATTATAATCATTACAACCGGTCACTCATAGTAATTTTATGAACATTAGATTATGAATGTTTCGAATGTTTTTAAAAGAAGTTAGTATTATCATCACTACAATCGGTCACTCATAGTTAGACCTGGCAACGGCGCGGGTTTGGAGCGAATCGACCTTGATCCAAACCCTTTTAACAAATTTCAAAATCCGATCCAAACCCGCTTCGTAACCCGCAGAGTTTTGAATAGTTAAACTCATACCCTTATCCACCAAATCAACATATATCCAAACCCGCCCCGTAACCCATAGGTTTTTTGAAAAATCAAACACATTTTTCGTAAATATTAAAATAACATTTATCAAATAAAACAAATGTTGATTTACAAAACACATTATGTACTCAAAGAATTTCGATTAGAATTAAAATCATTATTGTAGTAACTTCTGATTGATTTTTGACCCCGGATTGCAGTGATAAAGAATAGCAATTACAAACTTTCTTTCGGTTGATTACTTTATCGATATACAATTGAAATTGGTGATTGCTTGATGGAATACAAATGAATGACATAATGATTCTTAGTAGATGATTGGAAGTCTAGAAATCGAGTCCTCGAGACCTATATAAAAACATTTTAGTCTTTGGTCTTTTCTCTTTGGTCTTTTGATTGGAATTAAAAGTAAACTTTATGTATTATTAAATATAAATATATAATTCTAAAATTTATACGGGGCGGGTTATAAATGGAACGGATCAATGATGATCCATACCCGACCCTTTTAATAAAAGGGTTAGCGGGTACGAGTCGTTAACGGGTAAACGGATCAAAAACTATGCTCCAAACAGGGCCGGCTTAACCAGTTTGGGGGCTCTAAGCGCCAAAAATTTGGAGCCCTTTGACATTACTATACTTACTGTTATAAACCCTCCTCTTTTATCCGGGCTTGGGACCGGCAATAATAAACTAAAAAGTTTAAAATGGCGGAGTTAAATTTTTTTTTTTTTATGTATATGTTTTTTGTGAATATATTTTATGACATAAAGTTAATTTTTCTAGCCTTTCTAGATGCAAATTCTTTAATAAAATTTTCATAATCAATCTCTTTTACTAAATGTTTTTCAATTGACAAAATAGCTAATCCATTTAATCTTTCTTGTGACATTGTAGATCTTAAATAATTTTTTAACAATTTTAATTTAGAAAAACTTCTTTCTGCAAAGGCAACAGTTACAGGAATAGTTAACATAATCCTATAGGCAACGTATGCATTTGGAAAAGAACTAAACTTTTTAATGTAATTAAGTATATTAATAATTGTATCACATTTTAAATGTACAACATGTCTTAAAAGTTTTAGTTCGTGAAATAAATCTAAACCATCAATATCTAAGCTATCATCATGCTTTAAAGATTTTTCAAGATTTAAACAATGTTCTTTTAAAGTATTCTCATCAAATGATTTTAATTTTTCTATACTAAATAGAAAACCAAAAATATTTTTGAACTCGTTAAATTGCTCAAATCTACTTTTAAGTGAAGTAATGACTTTATCTACTACATATAAAAAATAATCAGTTTTAAATAACTGAACAAGAGTTTTAATAGTTTCATTAGCAACATTTTCATCATATCGTCTATTTCTTTGAATGATACGCTTTTCACGAAATTTAGGTTTTACGTTCATTTCTAAAGCTAATTCTTTTGCATAATCTAAAGCCTTTTCAAATCCATTTTCTCTATATTCTTCAAAGAAACACAAAAGTCCATTTAGTTGATCTATAGCATCATCGATACACATATCTTTTGATTGCAAGCTTTTACTAACAGTGTTAATAGCAAACAAAACATCATACCAAATAATCATTCCTAATAAAAATTCATAGTTTTCCAGTTCATATGTAGCTAAACATTTAGCTTCACTTTTAATATTTGGATCTCCACTATTTTTGGATAATTGTAAAAGTGCTTTTCTTAATTGTGGTGTTTGAAATCTAATTGCTTTTACACTTTCTACCCTACTTTCCCAACGAGTTTGCGATAATGATTTAAGTGTTAGGTTTGATATATTATCTTGTAATATTTTCCACCTTTGAGTTGATGAAGCAAAATATCGAATATATACGTTGTATAACTCCAAAAAATTCACTAGCTTTCTCACACAAATTAGCCATATCACAAATTACTAAATTTAAACTATGACAACCACACGGAGTGTAGAATGCTCTAGGGTTAATATCTAACAATCGTTTCTGTACACCTTGATGTTTTCCTTTCATATTTGATCCATTGTCATAACCTTGACCCCTAACATCATTTATATTTAGTCCTAGATTTTTAATTTCATCAACTATTGCATCATATAAGCCTTTACCGGTTGTATTATCTACAATTAAAAATCCTAAAAAGTACTCCTTAACTTCAATTGGAGTTGTTGAAAGATCTAAACATCGTAAGATAATTGACATTTGTTCCTTATGACTTGTATCGGGAGTACAATCAAGTATTATTGAAAAGTATTTAGCCTCTTTTACCTTTTTAATTATTTTACTTTTAACTTCTTCTCCTAATAAACTAATAAGTTCATTTTGCATATTGTGTCCAAGATAATGATTATGAATTTCTTTGTCATTAATTCTCCTAATATGTTCTTGCATAATAAGATCAAATTCCGCAATCATTTCAATTATAGTTATAAAATTACCATTATTTTCTTCATAAATCTTTTCATTTGTTCCACGAAATGCTAAATTATTTTTTCCTAATGTTTTTACTACAGCAATGATTCTTTTTAATACATTTTTCCAATGTTCTTTTTCTTTATTTATTCGTTCTTGGACTTGCTTGTCAATTGTTTTATTATTTGCTAATCTGTTTTCTAAGTCAATCCATGACCTCATATTAAGAATGTGTCCGTTACTTGTTTCGTGTCTTTTTAGTATACAAGAAATATTGTTCCAATCATTATTACCTTTATGTGCTAATGTACATGTAGTTGTATTCACATTAAATAATTTACAACAAAAACAAAAAACTCTATCTACATCTATGGAATAAACCAACCATGTTCGTTCGTATTTTTCTCCATTTGATATTTTTTGCATGTAAAGAGATGTACTAAAGCTTCTTAAATGTTGATCTTTTGGAAATTTAAAATCATAAATCTTAATAGGACCTTTTTCTACGATTAAATCTCTTAAATTAGTACTTATATTATTCCATCTACTTTGATCATATATGTTTAAAGGCGTGTTATCATTTTCATTATTAGTTTGTTCGTTATCAATTTCAATATTAGTTTCTTCGTTATCATTTTCACTATTAATTTGTTCGTTATCAATTTCAATATTAGTTTGTTCGTTATCATTTTCACTATCAATTTCAATATTAGTTTGTTCATTATCATTTTCACTATTAGTTTTTTCGTTATCAATTTCAATATTAGTTTTTTCATTATCATTGTCAATATTAGTTGGTTCATTATCATTTTCAATATTAGTTGTTTCATGATCATTATTATCAACATTAGTTTGTTCTTTTTCATTATCAACATTAATTTGTTTTTGTTCATTATCAACATTTTTGTTTGTAGTTAAATATTTTAAAAACGACCCTTTCTGTTTATCTATAAAAACTTCTTCTTGCATTTTTCGTTTCCTTTTTGAGGCACCAGATTCATATTTTCTCTTTGACATTATTATTAATTATTTGACTGATAATAACTATAAGTATAAAAGATATGGATTAGAATTATACCGCCCTTGAGATAATGGAAGCTCAAAAACAATGGAATCTGCCAATCTGGAATTGGTTATTAAACATTCATTCCTGCACAGATTCACAATTAAGGTTAACATTTTTCAAACAACTGAAACCACTATTATTTAATAAAAAAAATCATGATTGAAAGCATATAGAAAGGCAAAAAGCTAATCCAACTCATATTAGACATTTTCATTTAGAAGGAAAACTTGATATCAATGATTAATTACACTAAACAAATTAGACATTTTCATGCAAACCCTTATATAAATGACACATCAACCTTTTATTGTAAAAAAGCGATCTCATTTATATCATTCTTTTGGGACAATGATTAGGTTTTGAGGTACAATTTGTCTATCTAACATTGTTTAAGCCACCTTTTCATTCAACGTCTTTAAACGTTCAACTTGCTTTCCACAACTATAAGTAGATAGAAATTTTTGTATTGTTTTGTATATCTATGTTTTTAATAATTTCAGTCCACTTTCATCACAATTTTAGGCATTTTAGCATTAAAAAAAACTTTCTTTAAAATGGCTAAAGAAACTATACCAAAAGCGGCCAAATGTTTCTGATTTATCCTTTGCCGGCATTCACTTTTTTATCCGATTCTTTATACTTTATAGCCCAAGTAGTAGTTGTATACATGATGCTTTAGTTTCGTAATGATTGTTTAACTAACCAAAACAGGATTGGAAAGATATTAACCCTAATGGATTGCCTATTAACGCCAATTATGAGATAATAGAAAAATCAACACTAAAAATTGAAAATACAAAGAATTATTAACGTTTCAATCATTCAGTGACAGCAGAATAACAACAAAGTAGCAGTACAATAGCAGATCATTAAATCAAGAGAAACCAAGAATGAAGAAGGAAGAAGATCCCGGTTTTTTTGGATGATGATCTGCTACGGTTTAGGGAGACAACGAGACAACAACAACTCAACAGAAGTGTAGAAGAAACGTTTGGAGAACAGCCTGTAATCGAGAAGACGAGAACGAGAGTGGAAAAAAGAACGGAAGATTTCGTTGCCGTATTATCGCTTGAAGACTCGTTCAAAACTTAAGTCTGGTATTTTGAAAACTACTAACAATGGATTAAAAGTATATGGGGCCCCTCACAATTAGGGGCCCTAAGCCCTATCTTTACTCTTAACACAATGAGGCCGGCCCTGGCTCCAAACTCATATAATTGTTAAGGGTTTGAATCGGATCAGGATCAAAACTTGTTCCATTACGAGGCCTACTATACCGTTGTACATAGTTTGCCTTCCAACTCAATATAGAATTATTTTGGCAAATGAATAAAAACCATTATAAAATAGCTTTTAGTTATTCTATAATGTGGGCCATTCAAAAAACTACAAATAGGATAAATCATTTCGTGAAATCCATTTGTGAAAATATATAATATTTGTAATTAATATTTAATAAAGATTGATTCTTGAACACACTATATGTAGTGATATTTACAAATACGATCATATATTGCTTCAAGATTAAGCAAAATATTTCAATGTATATTTAATAAAGATTGATTCTTGAACACACTATATGTAGTGATATTTACAAATACGATCATATATTCCTTCAAGATTAAGCAAAATATTTCAATGTATTCCTATTTTAATAAATAAATTGTTTTAATTTTAATTTTTTTTTTATCAAGTGTCATTTTAATACAACTCCTTATTAAGATTACATCATATATCATGTAGATATATTAGGCAACTCATTTCAAAATTTAAATTAGTATTTTCTAATTATATGTTAAATTTGAAGTTATAATAACTTTAAAATTTTGATATATCTCTTAATTAATAATTAATTTAAAATAACTTATTTAAAATAATTGAGTAATTATTATAAATTTTTTATTATAAAAATTTAATTAATTTAATAATCATGCTTCCATGGATTATAAACTAGTTTCATTATATACAAATAATCATTCAATTCAAAATTGATCGTTTCGGACCAAAAGCCGATTTATACAAGAATCCATTTATGTGGTTCCTTTGTTTAAAGGAAATCCAAAATATGGTAAGTCGACCAAAAATAAAAACCCGTCCTAAAAACATCTCATTGTCATAAGAGATTATGTGAAGTCACGATTCTTCTCTTCTAATAAAAGACCCCTAAATATGCCATATGTCCCTTTTTTTACATACGTTCTTAGCCATAGTTGCATGTTAATATTCACTACCTCTTTTGATTTCCAGCACTTTCACATGCCATCATTATAACTCTTTTACATGTAGACCTTGCAATAGGGCGGGTTTGGAGCGAATCTACCTTTATCCAAACGCTTTTAACAAATTCCAAAACCTGATCCAAACCCGCTCCATAGTCCGCAGGGTTTTGAATAATCAAACTTATATCCTTATCTACCGAATCAACAGATATCTGAACCCGCCCCGTAACCCGTAGGTTTTTTGAATAATCAAACACATTTTACTTAAATCATAAAATCACATTTGGTAAATAAAACAAATGTTGATTTAAAAAACACATTATGCACTCGAAAACTTTCGATTGGAATTAAAATCATTATTGTAGTTACTTCTAATTGGTTTTTGGCCCTCGATTGCATTGATAGAGAATAACAATTACAAATTTTCTTCCGGTTGATAAATGAATTTATTGATTTATAAATGGAATTGGTGATTACATGATGAAATATAAACGAAATGACATCATGATTTTTGGGAGAAGAATGAAAGTCTAGAAGTTGAGTCCCCCAGTCCTATGTATAAATAGTTTTGTCTTTAGCCTTTTCTCTTTGGACTTTAGATTGGAATTTAAAGTAAAATTTAGGCAGTTTAAAAATAAATGTATAATTTTAAAATTTATATGGGGCGGGTTATAAATGGAGCGGGTCGGTGATGATCCATACCCGACCCTTTTAATAAAAGGGTTAGCGGGTACGGGTCGTTAACGGTTAACGGATCAAAAACTATGCTCAAAACCCGTATAATTGTTAAGGGTTTGGATTGGATCAGGGTCAAAACCCGCTACCGAGAAATCATGGATTCTAATCCTATCCATATTTAAAATCGATGGGAACGTTTCCGTTTCATATATACCTACATCCAAGATTTCCTATATACCCATCGTTTCATTATGCTATACCGAGGGTGATCATATCCAAATCCCCGGTTACTAATATACCCATGGTTGAGCTCCAATTATGTAATAAATCTTATCCTATATTTTTTAGTGTATAATTTCTTTCTTTCTTAGTGGAATCGAAGCTCAAAATTTCTTCCAATAGTCGAGAGTATATGCAGCGTTTCTTCTTGATTGTGTGAATGTGGAGAATGAAGCGGAGGAAGGAAGTTATTGTTTCAACTTTAGCCTGGTTTTGGTCCATCATTCACCAATAAACTTGATCTCAGTTAGGATTTATTTATTTGTCTTTTATTATGTAATAGTTTTGATCAGGTCAATTGAAACTACGGCTACCAATTTTTTTTCTCCTGTTGTTCTCCACTTGCTAGAAACTATTCAAATAAACTACTTACAATTTAGGTCCTTTCTCAAATGGTTTTCTCGCCAGACATTTGTATGCACATCTTCCTTCAAGTATGTAATCACTCTTCAACTTTGTTGAAGCTTGATGAAATTGTCATCTTTTGCCAAAAATACACAATATTAGGTATTCAAATAGTTGCGTATGTTATTTGAACATTTTATGTGCTTTGTATTTTTTATTTGTATCGTTTAAATACATAACGTTAGGATGCAAGATATAGATGCGTATGATATTTGATCATTTTATTCGGTTTGTATTTTTTATTTATATCGTTATTATTTTTTTCTGATTCCTGTTTATCCGTGATTTATGTGAATTTTATTAAAATCACATACTAGCATTGGTTTTAATATGCCATTATGAAAAAACATTAAAAGTAAGAAAGTGTATCCAATCTTCAAAATTGATGTTGAAAAAACAATTACATTCATATGGATGTTCCATGTAAAGCCTGTGTTTATGGGTTTATCATTAATGTTGATGTAATAGTTTAGGTTAAGCTTTGTAACCGGTTTTGAAATAATAGAAGTGTATTATTTGAGTATTATGTGTTTTGTGCTTAACTGTGTGACTTAATTGAATTAAGTATGAAAATAAGCATTAAAATGAATTATTAGATAAAGCCGATATCTATGGATTATGTTGTAGTAGTTGAAACGGGGTTTCCGAATATATAAAGAATGCTGAAAGCCGAGTTATAACGAAGAAGTTATGATATGTCGAAGTTTCGCGACAGAACCGGCACGACGCTGAATGACGTAAAAATGAATTTACGATGGAACGATATTTAGCCTTAGTGACCTAAACGAAGGTCGTAGAGTTCGCTAAAAAGAGAACATGCATAAAAAGAATGCTCAGATCTGACTTTGTATGATGAAGCTATGATTTTTCTAAGTTTCAGCTTAACAGTATGCAGCCCGAAGTTCGATTACGAGATCGAGTGATTTCTAGTTGAAGCAATCTAAACGAGAATCGAAGATCTCGTTATTAGTAGTGCAACAATAAAAAGACAGACGAAAACGGACGTTAGATGAAAAAGTTATGAATTTGTAATGGAGTTTTCCTGTCCCAGCCTTCTAAAAATAATATAATAAAAACAAAGTTGAAATCAGCCGACAGAGTCTAAACAAAAGTTGTAGAGCATAGTCTCACCTACGCGTGGATATAAAGAACGTCGAAAACGGAGTTCGTATGAGGATGATATGAATTTCTGAAGTTTTTAAATAATTAATATTTATTAATTAATCTTTAAATCGGATAGATATCCGAAGGAGTCATTGATCTTATCCCAAGTATGCCCAGCGTACCCCGGTGCATGAACCGCCTCGGACTCAAATGCCTCACATACGTAAGCGATGACGTTTTTTACATCTACGCCCCGCGTAGCTGAGCAGTACGCCCAACGTAACTCCGAAATTTAGCCCTATAAATACCATGCGAGGGCAGCCGGCCTTCTTGCTCCTTTTCTCTTCTCTCTCTCCCGTTTTACCTTGTTTTTCGTGCAACAAATATACTGAAGCCCTGGTATTAATCCCGAGCCCCAAAGCAAATCCGAATGCCCCGAAGATCCCGAGAAGTGCAATTCCCGAGCCGATGCTCTGCCCACGAGAAGCCAATTTTTGTGAAGATCTTGCAGATCTACCAAAGAATATTACATCTACAACCCGTAGTGTTGTCCGATCATCTTCTGATCAAGTGAGTTTGTAGTTAATTTCTTCTAACGCATAATTATGAAGTATTTTATATGAAATACGTGTTATGTGTATATTTTGTTGTTATATGTGTGAATGTATATTCACTTTCTTCTATCTCATAGATATGATTTATTCTCTATGAAATACGTGTTATGTGTATGTGTCTCATCTGTTGTTTGGAATATGTATTGAATGAGAATGTTATACAGGTTTTAAACTATGTATAAAAATATATATATTTTTATCTACTAATATGTTGGGTAGAACATGGGTAGATAGTTGATGTGTGATAAACAAATGAGAAGCCTCGATGCTGTTGATCTAGTAAGCTAGCGGAGTATGGATGACAACCACGGACTCTTTCTAGACAGTCTAGTGGAACGCTAGCAGGTTCATAACATATAGGTGTTGTGAACGATGTGTTTACCGGTGTACTCTATCCCCCTCATGGTTACCTTTAGGACATCTATTGTTGTGGAAACCCCTTGCAGTAATGTCCGTCCCGATGAATATCCTAGATTAGGTCCCTTGTAATATATGTTGTTTTAGGGACGTAAAGTGAGGATAACGGGAATGGGTAATCAGGTTAATGTTGGTTGGTGAAATTAAATATAATTATTTATTGTGGGTTGAAAACCCTATATGATCACCAGGCTCCCAAGCCTGACCCACTCAGTTTTTTTGTATTACAGGTAGTGGCGCGAGAGCATAAGTTGGATGACTTATCAAGATCTTTTAATATTAGACCAGTTGTTATACGTAACTTTAGTATGGTTTATCTTTTGTCGTTTATGCTTTTGGTATATTTATCGGAACATGACATCCCAAATATTGTTATATAATGAAAATGCATCTCTTGATGAAATGCTTTGATAAACTTTATTTTATCATATTTTGTTTTGGGAACAAATTCCGCAACTCTTTTAAATCAATCGATTTACTCTGAAATTATTTTAAAAACATAAATTAAAACGGACTTTTCTGGCCGTGATTTTGGGGATGTCACATTCCAGAGTCGTTATAATTGTGTTGTTTTAGCAATGGAAGAGTTTTGCTTGTATGAGTTTTAAGCTTCTCCTTCTTTTTTTCAACCTTGATTAGATTCTTTCTTTATCATACCTTGATAATTTATTAGGTCTTATAGTATCATTTATTTGTTTTTTTGTATCTTTGTTCTTTCATGTTTCATTTTATCCTACTATTTCTCCGTTCATTTATTTGTTTTTTGTATCATTGTTCTTTCATGTTTCATTTTATCTTAGTGTTTCTCCATTCAAAACACCTAGAAATATACATATTCGTTCTAATGAAACTATATCTCTACTTTTCTTTTTATCATGTGTTCATAAGTGGATTGATGATCTTAAAGATAGTTGCATTAAATAGAAGGTTAGTAGCACCACATCAAACGGTTTCCAAGGGGTATTAGGGGGGGGGGGGGGGGTTCAAAGGATGAGTAATGTTTTTGTCATAGTCCTATAAATTTTAAAAATCATTTAAAGTTTTAACTAATATTTACAGTTTAAGCATTGTGCATTGGTTTTTATTCACCGTGATATATAAGTACTACTCCTTAATAAAGAATTAATTATAGCAAAACAATATAACATATCAATTTTTTTGTTCTAGACATGATCTAACCTCCAATAATTATGAAAATATGTGCAACCTATATGCAAAGATGTGTTTATGAAAGTTTTGTAGGATGTCATGGACAACCAATATGCATGTACGCCCAACGTACTCTCCTGTTAAGTCACTTTTCCCACGAAGTGGATTGATGATCTTAAAGATAGTTGCATTAAATAGAAGGTTACTGGCACCACATCAAACGGTTTCCAAGGGGTATTAGGGGGGGGGGGGGGGGGTCAAAGGATGAGTAATGTTTTTGTCATAGTCCTATAAATTTTAAAAATCATGTAAAGTTTTAACTAAAATTTACAGTTTAAGCATTGTGCATTGCTTTTTATTAACCGTGATATATAAGTACTACTCCTTAATAAAGAATTTATCATAGCAAAACAATATAACATATCAATTTTTTGTTCTAGACATGATCTAATCTCCAATAATTATGAAAATATGTGCAACCTGTATCCAAAGATGTGTTTATGAAAGTTTTGTAGGATGTCGTGAACAACCAATATGCATGTACGCCCAACGTACTCTCCTGTTAAGTCACTTTTCCCATTAAGTGCTTAATACTTTAATCCATAGGCTAAAAACACAGATCCAAGTCCTTACTAACGTCTTAATCCATAAAGTCGACTACTTGGTGGCTTGCAACCCACCAATTGAACCCAACTTCAAAAAATAGCAATAAAATTTCATGGAAATGGCTAGATCTCATCAATGGTTACACAAAATCCTTAAAGGTTGAAACTGTAACGCCCGCAAATCCGGGCTAGTCAATTTAGAGGAAATACGGGTCGAAAATGACTTTTCAACAAAAGATTATTTGGAATAAATAATCTTAACCAAGTTGTGGAATATGTCTCAAGGTTTCCGTACATATAAAGAACGCCGAAATCCGAGTTATAACGAAGAAGTTATGGCCCGTCGAAGTTTTACGGCAAAACCGACATGGCACCGGGAAGCATAAATAGTGAATTTACGATAGCAATCTAACCAAAAGTTGTAGAATATGTTAAGCTAAATGCGTCGACAAAAAGAACGCCCAAATCTGACTTCGTATGAGGAAGTTATGATTTTTCTAAGATTCGGCTTAGCAGTGTACGGCCTGAAACTCGAATTTTAGTTCGAGCAGTTTTTGGCTTACGCGACCTAAATGAGAGTTGAAGATCTCATTAATAGGAACTCAACGGTAAAAAGATGGACAAAAACGGAGTTCGTATGAAGGAGTTACTAATTCTTCGCGGTCATTTAACAATCTAAACGCCTCCTACTGTTAAATTTAAGATCGGTCGAGAATTAGCTGACGGAGTCTAAACAAAAGTTGTAGATCTTGATTTTACCTACACGTAGATATAAAGAACGTCGAAAATGGAGCTCATATGCGAGAGTTATGATTTTTCTAAGTTTGAAGGCTGATACGCGATAGGGGGTGACGTGGCACCACCAGAATTGGACACGTGGCACCACCAGAAGTTTGCCACATGCAACAACTCGGCGAGTAGGCCCTCCTACTCGGCGAGTAGGTCAGTCAGCACCCCTATAAATAGAGGTGCCGGGTTCCCTCAATCTTCACACCTTCCTACACTCTTCTTTCTCTCTCTAGACTCTCTCTCTAGCCCCCAACCCCCCAAAAAGTCTAGGTAAACCCCCTAGCACCCGAAGGAAGCCCCGAGGCTCCCGGAGTCCCGAGAAAAGAGCCTTTCGGCTTGGGAACGCTGCTCCAGCAAAGCCCGGTTTTCAAGAAAAACCCGCTGTAAGTGAGTTGTACCTATCCTATCTTTAGTTTAGCTTATGTTTTAATATAGTAATGTTATTAGGACCTTATAATAAGTACTTGGGCTATTATTATGGGTTATATAAGTATCGTTTAATGCTTATATAATAGTAATAATAGCTAGACTACTAATTAGTCGCGGTGAATATTAGACTAAACCCTAGTGGCAATGATACTAGGTTTTGCCGAAGGAAAAGTGTGTTAAGAGTAACGAAGTGTTGTCCAAGCGCCGAGTCACCACCTACTCAGGTGAGTGCATAGTCCCTTTCATCTTACACATAGATATGAAGTATTTTATATAAACTACGTGCTATGTGTGCATATTATCTGAATAATTGTTGTCTATGCTGGATGAACGTTTTATACATGTTTTAAAGGATTTAAACTGTATACGTATTTTATATATACGAATATGTTTGGTATGAGATGGGTAGATGAATGATGAGAGATAGAAGATGACGTGATTATACATTGGTAGCTATAGACTTAGTGCCTATGGGACAAACACCGGTAGCTATGGACTTAGTACCTGTTAGACGTTGGTAGCTATGGATTTAGTAATTGTTAGGAATTGGTAGCTATGGACTTAGTACCTATTAGTTAGACGCTGGTAGCTATGGACTTAGTACCTGTTAGGAATTGGTAGTTGTGGACTTAGTACCTATTAAACACTGGTAGCTATGGATTTAGTACCCGATGAGTAGAATACAACAGCTATGGAATTAGTGCTTTACGAACGAACATTGGCAGCTATGGATTTAGTGCCAGTCCTATAACCCTGGAAGTAAGGGATTTCGGAATAAACGAACGCAGGATAAATGACTCTTAGGTTAAATGCTTAAGAGTAAAGAAGATAATGGGGATGGGTAATTGGGTTAATTGTTTGATGATTGAACATAATAATTATATTATTGTGAGTTGAAAACCCTATGTACTCACCAGGTTTCCCAACCTGACCCACTCAGTTTATTTATTTCACAGGTGACGATATGAAGTGACATTACACTGAGAGATTTAAATAGATGTAGATCACTAGTGTAAATAATTGTAAGTTCTGTTTATGCTTATGTTTCTGTATTAACGATGACATCCCAAACGTTTTAAAATGAAATAAATACGTTTCTTCGAAAATGTTTTGATAACGTATTTACCATGTTTTTCTGGGAATAAATTCCGCAACCTTTTTATGAAATGAAGTACTCTGATTTTTATAAAGCATAAACAAAATCGGTCTTTTCTGGCTGTGAAAATTAGGGATGTCACAATTGGTATCAGAGCATTAGTTTAAGCGAACTAGGAATATGGATTTATTTCTAGACTTAAACTTAGAATGCTAAGCGATGATTGTGAGGTGTGAGCACTAGCTTATTTTAGGAATGATGCCTAAATTGCTTTTATGTGCTAAATGATTTGTTATGCTATAGTTTGATCGGATCTATGGTCTGTTGCTAACCGGATCTGGAAACCTTATGTGTTTAGGATTCTAAACGTACGAATACGATATTAGAACTAGCATATAAACGTTTCTGAGTGATAAAGATGATTTAAACGTCAATCCTAAGTAAAGGTCTAGATTCACCTTATTCGGTGTAGAGATCAGGATGGCAAGAACCCGTAGCGGAAATGTAAACACAAATGGGAATAGGAACCAACCCCCAGTGGTTCAGCAAATATTTTTTGTAGAAGAAGTTGCACCTGAGCCAGTCACCATGGCTGGAGTTCAATCCATGATTCGGGCTATGATAGCTGAAAAAAGGGAAGAAATGAGGGGGATGTCAAATAGGGACGAACCTACCATACATGTTGAGCCAACCGATCCAATTCCCGAACAATCTGAGGAAGGGAACTACAGCCGCCAAGTGAGTCAAGTGGGGACTCAAGGTGATCAAAGGGATGGCCCAGAGAGGAGAAACGACAAGGATGGGCGAATGTACAAGAATTTCTTAGGTGCGAAACCACCAAGCCTCTCAGGAAGCCCAAAGCCGGTTGAGATTATGGATTGGATCTCTGAGATGGAGATGGTGTTTGAGAGCTGCAGCTGTAACGAGAAACAGAAGACTGTCTTTGCAGTAAGACAGCTGAAAACTGGAGTCTTGAGCTGGTGGAAGCTATTGGCAGATACGATGCCACGAGGAGAAGCCTTAAGGATGTCATGGGAAGAGTTTTTGGAACAGTTGAAAATGCAGTATTGCTTGGGGATAGATCTGATAGACCTAAACAACGAGTTTCAGAACCTGAAGAAAGGGAAGATGAGTGTTGATGAGTATGCCACCGCATTCACCGAGAGGATGAAGCTATTCCCCTACTTGGTGCCTACTGAACTCTCCAAGATTGATAGTATCATTTATTTGTTTTTTTGTATCTTTGTTCTTTCATGTTTCATTTTATCCTACTATTTCTCCGTTCATTTATTTGTTTTTTGTATCATTGTTCTATCATGTTTCATTTTATCTTAGTGTTTCTCCATTCAAAAGACCTAGAAATATACATATTCATTCTAATGAAACTATATCTCTACTTTTCTTTTTATCATGTGTTCATAAGTGGATTGATGATCTTAAAGATAGTTGCATTAAATAGAAGGTTACTAGCACCACATCAAACGGTTTCCAAGGGGTATTATGGGGGGGGGGGGAGGGGGTTCAAAGGATGAGTAATGTTTTTGTCATAGTCCTATAAATTTTAAAAATCATTTAAAGTTTTAACTAATATTTACAGTTTAAGCATTGTGCATTGGTTTTTATTCACCGTGATATATAAGTACTACTCCTTAATAAAGAATTAATTATAGCAAAACAATATAACATATCAATTTTTTTGTTCTAGACATGATCTAACCTCCAATAATTATGAAAATATGTGCAACCTGTATGCAAAGATGTGTTTATGAAAGTTTTGTAGGATGTCATGGACAACCAATATGCATGTACGCCCAACGTACTCTCCTTTTAAGTCACTTTTCCCACGAAGTGGATTGATGATCTTAAAGATAGTTGCATTAAATAGAAGGTTATTGGCACCACATCAAACGGTTTCCAAGGGGTATTAGGGGGGGGGGGTGTCAAAGGATGAGTAATGTTTTTGTCATAGTCCTATAAATTTTAAAAATCATGTAAAGATTTAACTAAAATTTACAGTTTAAGCATTGTGCATTGCTTTTCATTCACCGTCATATATAAGTAATACTCCTTAATAAAGAATTTATCATAGCAAAACAATATAACATATCAATTTTTTGTTCTAGACATGATCTAATCTCCAATAATTATGAAAATATGTGCAACCTATATCCAAAGATGTGTTTATGAAAGTTTTGTAGGATGTCGTGAACAACCAATATGCATGTACGCCCAACGTACTCTCCTGTTAAGTCACTTTTCCCATTAAGTGCTTAATACTTTAATCCATAGGCTAAAAACACAGATCCAAGTCCTTACTAACGTCTTAATCCATAAAGTCGACTACTTGGTGGCTTGCAACCCACCAATTGAACCCAACTTCAAAAAATAGTAATAAACTTTCATGGAAATGGCTAGATCTCATCAATGGTTACCCAAAATCCTTAAAGGTTGAAACTGTAAAGCCCGCAAATCCGGGCTAGTCAATTTAGAGGAAATACGGGTCGAAAACGACTTTTCGACAAAAGATTATTTGGAATAAATGATCTTAACCAAGTTGTGGAATATGTCTCAAGGTTTCCGTACATATAAAGAACGCTGAAATCCGAGTTATAACGAAGAAGTTATGGCCCGTCGAAGTTTTACGGCAAAACCGACATGGCACACGGAAGCGTAAATAGTGAATTCACGATACAACGAGATTTAGCCTTAGCAATCTAAACAAAAGTTGTAGAATATGTTAAACTAAATGCGTCGACAAAAAGAACGCCCAAATCTGACTTCGTATGAGGAAGTTATGATTTTTCTAAGATTCGGCTTAGCAGTGCACGACCTGAAACTCAAATTTTAGTTCGAGCAGTTTTTGGCTTACGCGACCTAAATGAGAGTTGAAGATCTCATTAATCGGAACTCAACGGTAAAAAGATGGACAAAAACGGAGTTCGTATGAAGGAGTTACAAATTCTTCGCGGTCATTTAACAATCTAAACGCCTCCTACTGTTAAATTTAAGATCGGTCGAGAATTAGCCGACGGAGTCTAAACGAAAGTTGTAGATCTTGATTTTACCTACGCGTGGATATAAAGAATGTCGAAAGCAGAGCTCGTATGCGAGAGTTATGATTTTTCTAAGTTTGAAGGCTGATACGCGATAGGGGGTGACGTGGCACCACCAAAATTGGACACGTGGCACCACCAGATGTTTGCCACATGCACCAACTCGGAGAGTAGGCCCTCCTACTCGGCGAGTAGGTCAGTCAGCACCCCTATAAATAGAGGTGTTGGGTTCCCTCAATCTTCACACCTTCCTAAACTCTTCTTTCTCCCTCTAGACTCTCTCTCTAGCCCCCTAACCCCCCCCCCCCCTAAAAGCTTAGGTAAACCCCCTAGCACACGAAGGAAGCCCCGAGGCTCCCGGAGTCCCGAGAAAAGAGCCTTTCGGCTCGGGAACGCTGCTCCAGCGAAACCCGGTTTTCGAGAAAAACTCGCTATAAGTGAGTTGTACCTATCCTATCTTTAGTTTAGCTTATGTTTTAATATAGTAATGTTATTAGGACCTTATAATAAGTACTTGGGCTATTATTATGGGTTATATAAGTATCGTTTAATGCTTATATAATAGTAATAATAGCTAGACTACTAATTAGTCGCGGTGAATATTAGACTAAACCCTAGTGGCAATGATACTAGGTTTTGCCGAAGGAAAAGTGTGTTAAGAGTAACGAAGTGCTGTCCAAGCGCCGAGTCACCACCTACTCAGGTGAGTGCATAGTCCCTTTCATCTTACACATAGATATGAAGTATTTTATATAAACTACGTGCTATGTGTGCATATTATCTGAATAATTGTTGTCTATGCTGGATGAACGTTTTATACATGTTTTAAAGGATTTAAACTGTATATGTATTTTATATATACAAATATGTTGGGTATGAGATGGGTAGATGAATGATGAGAGATAGAAGATGACGTGAGTATACATTGGCAGCTATAGACTTAGTGCCTGTGGGACAAACACCGGTAGCTATGGACTTAGTACCTGTTAGACGTTGGTAGCTATGTATTTAGTAATTGTTAAGAATTGGTAGCTATGGACTTAGTACCTATTAGTTAGACGTTGGTAGCTATGGACTTAGTACCTATAAGGAATTGGTAGCTATGGACTTAGTACCTATTAAACACTGGTAGCTATGGATTTAGTACCCGATGAGTAGAATACAACAGCTATGGAATTAGTGCTTTACGAACGAACATTGGCAGCTATGGATTTAGTGCCAGTCCTATAACCCTGGAAGTAAGGGATTTCGGAATAAACGAATGCAGGATAGATGACTCTTAGGTTAAATCCTTAAGAGTAAAGAAGATAATGGGGATGGGTAATTGGGTTAATTGTTTGATGATTGAACATAATAATTATATTATTGTGAGTTGAAAACCCTATGTACTCACCAGGTTTCCCAACCTGACCCACTCAGTTTATTTATTTCACAGGTGACGATATGAAGTGACATTACACTGAGAGATTTAAAGAGATGTAGATCACTAGTGTAAATAATTGTAAGTTCTATTTATGCTTATGTTTTGTATTAACGATGACATCCCAAACGTTTTAAAATGAAATAAATAAGTTTCTTCGAAAATGTTTTGATAACGTATTTACCATGTTTTTCTCGGAACAAATTCCGCAACCTTTTTATGAAATGAAGTACTCTGATTTTTATAAAGCATAAACAAAATCGGTCTTTTCTGGCCATGAAAATTGGGGATGTCACAGAAACTTTACTGCTAAAGGGATGCTTTGAGCTCCAAGGGTGGCAACCCTAAGCTCAAAAATGAAGTTGCATGAAAAAGATCCATCCTTTGGACCTAAAAAGGTCCAAAGCTCCATAACCCTAGATCTTAACTACTAAGAGGAAAATTTTGAGTTTTATACCTCCTTTGAGTGCCAAAATGAAATAGTTCCAGATCCTTGAGCTCAAGATACACAGGTTCTTCTTCTTCAACTCCTCTTCTCTTCTTCGAAGCTTTTCTTCACCAAAATGAGCTCAAAAGGTCAAACACACACAAAAATGGGATATGAGGCGAATTGACAGTTTAATCGGGTGCGAATTGACAGTTTAATCGGGTTAACTAATTTCAGACTTTTATAATGACTTGGTAAGGGTTGAAACAAATTAGAAACACCCACAAAATACCCTTAAAAATGTGTGGTTACAATCAAGTCAAAATTTGACAGTTTAATCGGGTGCGACCAAAAAGCCCCGTCTAACGGCAGTATCGGGTAGAATTCCACTGAGCCCCAACTCCAACCCCTATATAAGGGTGAGTGGAGTCCATTAGAGACTTTTTACACTCTCCCTACTCTCTCTCTCTCTCTCTCTACAACTTAAATTTGAGCCAAAAATCGTCCGTTTCGAGCCCCAAACGAGTAGGTAAACTATCCTAACTCGTTTTATAACTTATCTAGCCTGAAAATTCGAGTTTAAAACATAAAATAGGGACATAATCATGTGTTTATGGCCCAAGAACACTCTTGGGCCGTGAACACCATTTAATGGGGTTTTTAAACCCCAAAACCCCTCCAAATTGTCCCTAAGGCTTAGATATGACTTGTAGGCTTATGGAATCGGACTTAGAACACCTTGAACTAGCATTTTGGGGGAGTAAACATGAGTTTACTGCCCAAGAACATGCTTGGGCCGTAAACTCCTCTTCATGGGGAGTAAACTCATATTTGTGTGTTAAAAATGCCCTTAAACACACCAATGACCTTAGATTAAAATCGAGAATCAACCACCAACAAGCAAGGGACCTTAAACTTAATTAAAACAACTCCATAAGGAGCTTACGGCCGTAAATCCCTCGTGAAAGGGTACCTGGGCCGTAAACTCCTGCAAAGGGGTTAACAGGTGCCCCAAACTCACCCCTTGACTTGCAAAAATGAGTAGAACCAATTATGCTTTACCTTTGGCCTTCAAAACAATTTATGTTGGTGTGGGTGAGAGTTTACGGCCGTAAACTCTTATTTTACTGCCGTGAACTCATCAAATAACCCATATGTTGCATTAGTCCCTTTCTAATGCCCAAGAACAAAACCTAGCATCATCCCTTAAAATGTAGTAGGCCATTTAAAATTCAAAAACCTCATCCATGAGTTTACGGATGTAAACTCATGGGTATGGGGTCTTTAAGGCCGAAATCTCTCCTAAGAGTTTACTCTTGAAGAGTAAACTCCTTATCCTAGTCATTCACACCTTTAGACGTTACCCGGGACACCCCTAACGCTTAATTAAAAGTGTTTTCACACTTAGGAAGCGTATACTTGTTAAATTAGTATTAAATGTACTAATTGTATGTGAACATATGTTATCATATGTTAAATAGGTCTCTAAGTGTGTCCAAGTCCTTACTTGACACCGAGCACCCAACCGGCGCCTTCGTCGGATCCACTTACACCAGGTGAGTTCATACCCCTGAATGAACCTTTTAAAATGTTTTTACATGTTTTATAGGGGGAAATACAAGTTAAACATGCCAGTTATCATATCAATCACATGTGATTGATAACCCGCATGCACAAGGATTTACCACACTGTAAACTGTTTTACCAAGTAGGACACTATAAATGGTTTTCCTAAAAGGTTTTCATTTGTTCAAAACTCTTACTATTGCTGTTTTATCAAAGTTCATTTTAAACTGGTTTATGAAAAGTTTCCAAAGGATTTCTAAAGGTTTTCAAACTTATTTTACAACACAATACCCTATCGTGATTTTCTCAAGAATAAAGGTTTTTCTTCCATGTTTTGATACCCCTTCTTAGTTAAAGTTCCTACTAGACAACACTTTCACTTCGTGATGCGTTTATACCTGTTATTGCCTATACTGCGCTTATACCTGTGGTAGCTTATACCTGTTAGACACACTTACTTCACCTGTTGGCGCTTCAACTTCGTGATACACTTATCTCAGTTAACGCTTATACTTCACGATCCGGTTATTCCACACTATACGGCTATACATCATGATTTGGTTATTCCACACTGTTCGGTTATTCAGCACGATTCGGTTATTCACACTGTTCAGTTATTCATCACGATACGGTTATTCCACACTGTACAATTATACTTCACGATTTGGTTAATTCATACGATTCGGTTATACTTCACGATATGATTCCACTTGTTTCACACTCATACATAGTTAGATGTATGTCTGTGCTTGTTTAGATGCATATAAGTAATGATTGAAGGACTTAGGAAGGCTTGTCCGCCCTATTTCCTTTTCTTCGTTGAGATGTGGTCTGGTGGGATCGAATGTCCATCCGAAGGTCGATTGATTCATTAGTTATATATTATGTACTCAAGCATAGACATATAGGTTTACTTTAGTCAGTTCAGTTATGAGTCTCTACCTCTAGTTCAACACTATATTGGAAACACACTACCCACTATTTGGGATGCATCTTCCGGACACGGCCTTCTCCGTCGTCTAGTTGGTAACCAGAGTCTCCTTTAGGGAGAGCATAACTTGTGTGTATAGATCTATACGGGATTGACACCCCCGCACCCTGACTGCTAGCTACAGTCCACGGCCTACCAAGCCAAGGGGTGACAAATGTCATATTCTCTAGACGCTTGTAGGGCGTCAGGTACTCTAGTGTCGGTTAGTATGGTTACGAGTATCCCAGGTTACCTTATAATTCATGGCCTTAAGGTAATGGTTTTTCACCAGCAATTTACACTGTATGCTGGAACCCACTCTCGGAGTCACACTGTTTTTAGACCTTGCTAGCTGTATATTTCATTTGATACTGTCTGGGGTCTGTATTCACTGATTTTAGACCTTACTAGCTGTACCTTTCATTTGGTACCGTCTGGGGTTTGTGTCTCTTTTTGTTAGACTGACCCAGGCGTGTCGTTCATTCGATACCCTCCAGGTGTCTATGATTCATTTGCCTTAGTCAGTAGTCCTCACTGCTGAGGCATATGTTATTTTCCCTGATATTCTCCGAGTTTCTTAAAAAGCAAATCCCGTATTTTGATAATGAAAGTGTTTAAGGGAAAACTAGTTTTTTACCACATAACTCTGACCAGTATTGGTAGAAGACTGCTTTTTAATTAGAAAATATAGGATTTTCTGGAAAGGACTCTATTTCACTGTATACTTGAAAACTACCACTGATATAAATTTATTTTATTAAAATGTCACTAAATGCTTATGAACAAACCAGCATTTGTAAAAATGTTGATATTCGCTTTTCAAATAACTTGTATTCTCAGGTCAGCATTAGACAGGTACATTCCCGGAGCTGTTGATGAAGATGGCTTAGTACCATGCTGTATTTATTCTATTACCTGTATTACTTTGATGTATTGTAAAGTAAACCATGTAAAACTATTACCATTAATGCAATGTTTTGTTGTACTTTGATTACTATAATGCATGTGTTGTGATACTTGACATGACGTCATCCACCCAGAACGTTTCCGCCGTTCTGGTTTTGGGATGTGACAGATTGGTATCAGAGCATTGTTTATAGTGAGCTAAGTATATCAATTCATAAAAGATATACAGCCTATAAATACAAAGGGTTAGAACACTCTGACCAAGAGTTATACTTTAAAATATAACATATTTTACCAAAGTATAAGAACATCCAAAACCTAAACACTCGAACAAAAGTATCACAAGAAGAACAATGATAAAAGTCTTCGGATGTTGCGCATTACCATCAAACCTAGGCAGTTATGTAATCGTAAGCTGGAATAAATGTAACTTGATCAACTACATTTATTCGAGATGCGATGAACGTGTGCTTGGGAGTGATAGTGGTGTTGCAACAGGTCTGAAAGTTACCAACTAGGGATGCTAGAGCCAAACATAAAGTTTAAAATACTATAGGAGTATTTTGGAATACTAAAAGACTCACAATAATCCCAGAATCATAATTAGAAGATAAGAATCAAACAATAATAAAAATACCATAGGAGTATTTTAGGATCCATAACTAACCTTGTGTGAAGAACTAAAAAGATCCTTATTGATATACCTACAATTACAGAGAGTATACTACCAAGGTTATATATAATAAGGATCCCATAGGCTAAGAATGTGTGCTTTCGCCCTATTTCCTTTTCCTCGTTGGGATGTGGTTCTAGAGTTGTATCACATATTCGAAGGCCTATCGGATCTAAGCTATATATGATTTGTATACCCTGTGTTGTCGTAGCAGGACTCGATATGGATCATCCAGTGAAATGTTAATAATCTTTTAGGAATTTTTTAGACATTTCCATTCTCGCACGAACCCTGTAGAAAACCCTATCCACTTCAGTGCTTGACAGAAGAGTTGATGCTGACCCAGAGGAGGTTCATTGAGAAGATTTCCTGTTCGGAAATAAATGAACTGGGTCGAGACTATTGAAATCACCAAGTGCCTATATCATTTTAGGGACATCCGTGAGAAATTCGCCTAAACTTCCAAGATTCCAGTCATCCATCATGAAGTGATGACACCCAGAGTCGGAATCAGAAGGAAGGCGAAGTAGAAATTCAATATGTCCATACGAAGAGAGAACCCTAGGTAACTACCCGAAGGAAGCCAACGCCGATTCCAGTCAAAGATACAAGGCAGACAGAGGGAGCCAGTACATGGAACCCAAGAGGTGTCTTACCCTCGTGTTTGTCACACTAATACACCCTTAAAAGAATACAATTTAGTGAGTTAGTGGTTACACTACTCACGCTATGTGGTAGGTAAATCGCCGTTTCCTGTTGCCAGTTACACGATTAGAGCGGATCCCCGCACCTCTATTGAAAGTATCTAGCCATAAGCCTTCATGAGCCTCTCTTTCCGCAGTTTCGTTCCGAACTGTTCTCAAATCTCTCCAGGCCGGAGAAGTGAAACCTTTCCCTGTATAAAGGTAACTTAGTAGGAACAACTCGCATCTTATGGCCTTTTCCGATACTCATACTCCTACCTTGTACACCAGGACTACATCATAGGGATGTTGGTCGACACTCAGACAACCAACATCCGAGGCACGGGAAAGTTTATGCCTAATACAGTCAGGACAGCTATGTCCAGGGCTAGCCATCGTATCTCATTCCTCTTCGTGTAGAAAACCATACCACCGAAGAAGCGTAACCAGTCCGCAAGCAAGAAACCTACTCTCTTACTCGATGAAGCTACATTCCAAGCTGCGGTCTCAGTAGCCGTAGCAGCTGTCATGGCTCAACTGAATGCTAACAACGCCAATGTTACCAAGAGCCCTATCGGAAATTCCAATCCTAGTAATGGACAACAGCAACCAACCTCTGCATACCCAGTCGCCCAAGAACCTCACTCAAATCCAGCGAAGAGAAAGATCAAGATCGAGGAGGGAAGTACCTCGGCTCAAGGACCTTCCGAAGGGCAATGAGCTGAGATGGTCAAATTCCCTGCCAACCCTTCCATCCCTACACCTAGGAGACCATACTTAGGAAACCTTCCCCATTGCAGCAAGTGCAGCTACCATCATCATGGTGTCTGCCGGGAGCTCTATTGTGCTAGGTGCCACATGTTGGGGCATACTGCTCGCTTCTGCAGAACCCCGGTTGAGTTCATTACATCAACCACCAATGTGGCGACCCGTACAGTTTGCCACCTATGTGGTGATGTGGGACACTACAAGAAGGACTGCTCAAACGAAGGGAAAGACAAAGACACATGAGGAGTCTAACTCTAATGCTTAGGGAGAAGCATCAAGGAACCTGGTAGATTTTGGTACGTCTCTCGATCCCAGATAACTAACCGAGAACATAAAAAAAGACTAATTCTAAATGTAATTATTTCCCCGTTAAGGCGAAAGTTGAAGCACTGTTATAAAAATTTAAAATTCATCAGGTAAAACTATAATGGCTAAACATATACATTACGACCATGTATAGTTAAGATGGATAGACCTAGAGTGAGTGAATGCCACCTCATTTCCTATTCCTCGTTTGGTTGTGGATTTAGGGCGGAGTCGCTCAGTCAACAGTCCTCCCCACCTTAATTATACATGACTAGTATACGTTAGGCGATTATAGAAATGCCTCGTGAGAATCCATTCATGAAAAAGGTACTCTATTCATAACACTTAGGACTCTCTATAGTTCCGCGTAGACTCTATCGGTCCAAGTATCCGCGGCAGTGATACACAGGATGAAACCCGAGACGCCTAGAACTTGTGTGCATGTTCGGTACATGACTCTATCGATCTTCATTTTATACCATGTCGAGGTATGCCAACTTCGATAACTCTATCGATCATGGTTTGACTTCGTTCAACCATGTGTTCATCCCTAGTGCTGTGTAAAAAGAACTTTCTCCGTAGCCATATCAGCAAATAAAGGTTCTTCCGAACCTAAACATAATGCAAATAACCAAACCTAATGCGATCCGTCAGTCGTCATTTTTATTTCAAACCTTCCGAAGTACCCGGGAGAGGGGTACCGCGCGCTGTTAACCAACCCTCCTTAGATAGATAGAAACCGAAGTGAAAGGCACTGCATGCATTCCAGAAGACGATAACCACATGAAGCATACCTAGTAGATTCCCTAGAAAGACCCTTCATCCTATCCCATGGAACGGGAGCTAGAGTCAAGAGAACCACTACAGATTGAGCTACTATAATGACCACAAATCCAAAGTTGTTGTCATTCCGCTTGAGCCAACATAGTAGCTAACACCCTCGGTTGGTAAAGAAATCTGAGTCGTAAGAGTCAAGGACATTGACTACGACCATCCATTCACGCTTAATCCCCCGAATTAAGCATCGCAGCGAATATCCCGGAAATCCGAGAGCTGCGATAAATTAAACTCTAAGAAGAGTGGATGAGAAGACTAAAGTTCCGAGTGATGGAACCCTATGCCCACTAGATTTGACCTAGACCGAGAAAACTCAAGACCTTTGGAAGAGTAGTGCAGTAGATGCTCGCACTACTCAGACACTTTGTCCACCCTGTTACAGACAAGTAGTGCCTATAACTCTCCACCCTCTCGCATGGAGGAAATCGTCGTCGCCCTGTAGACGATAGACAACATTCTTCGAAGGGAACACTAGAATACCGAGAACCACAGGATAACCTCCGCAGCCAAGAATACTTGATCAAAGTGCAAAAGTAGTTGCGTTGAGCCTCATGACCCAGATCCCGAAGAGATTATAGACTTAACACCATCCTTGGTGTTAGTCGAGGGGTTATGCAAGAGCATGCGCTTTTCGCACTAGAATAAACCAACGTCTTAGAGATTCAATGGACTACTAGGTGTTCCATGAATACTATCTCGCGCAGAAATAGTAGAACCACCTCCTGAGGTAGTCCAACACTTGTCCAGTGAAACCCTATCGCCCCGACCCTAAGGGTTTCCGTATCTCAAGAATCGTTAGTGCAAGTTCATTTTGCACGAGCTTTAGATAGACACTCTACAACAGACAGATAACCGTAGATACGCAACCCATCCGATGACCTAGAAAGCCTCCAAAAGCCAATTGACAGGAAACACGAAACCAAAGACAATCTGAGATTCCTAAGAACCAACTTGAAGGGCTACACTACCAGTACGGGAGAGAACGTTAGGAACTTCGGAATGGCGATCACGCCAATGATGATCTTGCCATAGAAGTACACTATGTTCTAGGTACTGAAAAGCTCTACCCTTATGAGAGCTTAGGACCACCCGAGATCCTTTACGGAGATTGGTTCAACCCTCGTCAGACCGCTGCTACTTCCGGATATTCAACAAGTTTCACACCCGATCGAACCACCTCCTAGACTTGATCAGTGTTGCCCGAAGTCACTCTTCGTATCCCACTCATCTTTATAGAAACCGTTGAGAACCCTAACCTCGTAGATACACCAGTCGAAACTCACTAACTACACGAGACGGAATCTGCATCCCGTAGGTGAAGGTTTGTTGGAATGACAAACACAGACCAGAGTTCACTTGGGAATGCGAGGACAAACCGAATAGGAAGTACCCTCCTTCCTCTATTATTCATACCTATTTCCCTGCCTAAACCTGAATTTCGGGACGAAATTCCCTCTAACGTGGGGATGATGTTGTTGGATTAATGTCTAAGTCCATAACTATATTTGGTATGTACTTGACCCGACCCGGCATGGTCCATTTGGGTTGCACTTCACCGACACAATTTATATGGATAATCTTTTGAGAATAGTATGTTTATGATTAATATTAATATGTTATAAGTTCTAATATATTAATATGGAATCATATTATTTAATTAGTATTGATCAAGAATTAATTTATAATTAATTAAGTGATCAAAAGGAACTAATTAAATATGGACTCTTATATATATATGGAATGGGCCAAGTTCATTTAGGTTGGGCTAAGCTTTCATGGATAGTCCATGGAGTGTTTAACCCATGGATCCTAGGAAATGAAAGGTCATGGGTATTAGGGTTTAACCCTAATCCTCCATACTATATAAAGATGTCTTTGGTTGGTGAAATTGGCACTAGTGTGGATACACTAAAGAAGGGCTAGCAAATTTCACTAGAGAGAACCAAGTAATCATATTCTCTAAAGTATTCCAAGGTGTCTTGGTGATTTGTGATTCCACTTGAGGCTTCCACACTATTGGGGCTAAGCTCTTAAAGCTTGAAGACATCAAGCTACATCAAGAGGTATGTATTCTATCTTGTTACATTCATAGTTTTTGTATGCTAGATTAGGATAATACCTTGGATGTTCTTATTTGCATGTATAATAGAGAAAACATAGATCCAAGGTATTTAGGGTTGCATGTACACTTAGGAAGTGTTAGAATGCTCAAAACCCAACAGTGGTATCAGAGCCACGGGTTGTTTTCTGTTATATTGATGCAAATATTTTATTTTCAAAGTTGAAAAAAAAAAAGAAAAAAAAACATGAAGTTCGTCAAATTTTAAGATAATTACTTGTTCTTGTGAAAAACTAATTATTTGTAAAATTTGAATAATTTGCTTTATGAGTTGAATTAGGTCAAATTTAATAAAAGATAAAATAATATGATTATTTTATTAGTTTTAAAAGTTTGATCTAAAGAGTTTTATTTTTTGAAACCTCCATAAGTTATGGATATGAAAAGGTTTTAAAAAAAAAATTGATTCAAAGTTTTATGGAGTTACAAAAAATTTGGTGTTAATGTTTTAAAGGATTCCATAACTTAAGAATAAGTTATGGATCACCAAAAGTTTTTTGTGTTACTTTGTTTTATGAGTGAATTTAGATTAATGAATAAAATTATGTGATAGTTGGTTTTAATCCAAATTAATCTAAGAATTGATTCTAAAATGTGTTTTTGTAACTTGTCCTCAAGTTATATGAAAAGTCACATTTAAGAATCATAAAACTCATAAAAATTGGCAAAGGTTACAAAAATGAAGAGTCTAGTTCTAATTAAATGGTTTTATGACTCCATAACTTGTCCTCAAGTTATGGAGGACCAAGAGTCTCTTCATTTAATAAAATAAAATAAAATAAAAAAAAAGGTGTAACCTTAATTAATTCCATAAGTTATAAAATAAAGAAAAGTTAATTCTTTTATTAGTTTAAAGTCTTCCATAACTTGTCCTCAAGTTATGGAACTTGAAGAGTTTTTGGATTAAAACTACTTTAAACACATAAGTTATGGAATTAATTAGTTTTGAATAGTTTCAAAACTTGCCCTCAAGTTTTGGAATTTGAAAAGTTTTCAAGTATGAATACTTTAATTCCAAGTTAGCCCTTAGAATTTTAAAAGTTAAAATTCAACCCTTATACTTTATAATATTATAAGTTAATAATATATATATGTATAAGAGTAAAGTCAGTCTTACCGCTAGTACGCCTCATTCACGAAGCCGGTCTATAAGGTGGGTATAAGGTTGTTGCCTATAAAATGGCAACTTAATGGGTGTCCACTCTCACCCACCGCTTGCTTGACCGGTGGAGGGTCGTTAGCCGAACGGGTTTGACAAGACTATAATTCTCATTCATTAAAAGTATTAATGATAATACTAAGTAACTAAACTCTTAATAATACCCAATCTTAGTTACTTAGGAAAAATGTGAATAAGGTGCTAACCCATGAAATTACACTTTACACTTTGTCTAAGTCGTTAGTGGAGCGTGTGTGGTTAACCGACACACTAACTTGGACTTAACAAGGCAGGTAAAGGGTGACTTAATATTTATCATAGTATCGATGGAGCGTGTGTGGTTAACCGGCACATCGATTGAGGGGTAATTTATTAAGGGTACCAAGTGATTTGCATGGTTACTTCACACCTTGTTTTGTGATCCTCGGCATCCCAGTCACAAAACCTGAAGGGCACACTCGAGATTGAAACATGCCTTTGAAAAGTTCAATGAATCTCAAAGATCTAGGAGTTTCAAAACCAATTAAAACCTAATAATACATTTCGTTTATCTTGGTGGAAATTGGTGAATCGTCATTCACCTACCTTCAAATATTTTATAGCTTGGATTACGGCATACCTCTTCTAAGTTATAAAATATTTTGTTGGGTCCTAGCCTTAATATTTCATATTGGGTGTCATATTAAGGACTTTAAATCAACTATCTTGAATATCTCCCAAAAGATGTCTGTAATAGACACCTATGATCTTCCCAAATCTAGTGAAACAAGGTTTCCTAAATGAAGATGATGTCCTTTGGAAATCATACTTCTTTCACCTCCTCCAATTATTCTCCCCAACCCACAAGTTCTTGAAAAGTTTAAGGTCACTCAAGCCCTATTGGCAAGGCAAGGTCTAGGTGTGAACACATCTTGGAGATGTAGTCACATATTGACAAGCCGGGAGAGTTGGGTGTCAAAGTCTTGAGAAAGTTGGTGGTTCAACTACTTTCTAAGTCACATAGTGAGTTCTTTTGGAACACCTATGAAAAAGACTATGACAAGACCCTTAATGATCTTATCTATTTGTTAAGATCAACTTCCTAAAACTTTATGGACATTGACAATGATGACATTGGATATCCAGTAAAGCATTCTCTTCCCAATGGAAAGGGATCGGCTATAGTCAACTCGGTTGACCAAATGGTAAAGAGAAAAGCTAAGTCTGTGATAGTCCTGTGTACCATTATCAAAGGGTCCTTATGTTTGTATTGCCAAAGAAAGGGCATTGGTTGCGAAGCTGCCAAATTTACCTAAGGATGTTAAAGTCAATAAGTTTGACTCTACTTCAGGTAAAATCCACTATCTAACTCTGTTAAGTTTCTATTATGAGATTCTTGATACATGATGTGACCGGGTCGCATGGTGATGGTTTAAGAATCAAAGGAAAGTGAAGAAACTTAAAGGAAGAATATGCTGAATCTGATCGCATAGATGGATTTCTATCGCATAGTTTGAAAAATCGGATTCTTGAGCTACTTCTTAGGAGTTATGAGATATTGCTTAGGAATAGATAACAACAAGTTTTCATATGGATTGTAAGGATAGTTTTTCCGCAAAGTTTTAAAATAAAAGGAATTTTTTGATTTTATTTATTTTAAAATATCCTTACAATGGCATTTGAGGAAAAATTGTTGCTTATATAATTCCGTTAAGAGCAAGAGTGGAAATATGAAATTGATTCTTTCATTTGTGGTAATGTCTAAATTTACCAAATAAGGAAAGATTCTCATCATCCAAGGTTCAATTGGACCGGAACTTGGAATCATGCAAGTTGTATAGCATGATGAATGAGAACTTCCAAGTTTTGGAAAATTAAGACTAATTACTTGTTCACATGGATGTGTGAGTCAAGTAAAGGACTTAGGGATCGAGTACACATTCTTGTGCACTGATTAAGTCCACCACTAAAGATCGATAAGAAGAATCAAATAAGGCAGAAGGATAAAAGTTTCTCAAATCTGAAAAGATGGGAGAGTACTTTAGTATCAGTTTTGTGATCATCTTAATGATTAAGAAACCATATCAAAATTAGTTCTCTAAGGAAATCTTAGTGCATTCTTATGACTAAGAAGAGGAACTTGAATTGTTGAAATGGTTAAATCAAGAAGATGAGTCATACTTCGTTCCAATACAAGTCTTAGAGTCATACTCCAAGATTGTCATTTGAGTGACATGTCTTAAAGAAGGTTTAAAACACTTGTCAAATGTAAGAGTAAAAGTTTTCTACTCTTGTACATTTGAAATTGGTAAGTTGTGATGTTTTGGATAAAACAAAGACCAACTTAGGCCAATTGTGTGAAGTGTTTGTCTTGATTAGAATCCACACTATCTCTTGGATATTTGACAAGGGAGTCTTATAGGTCAAGAGGTCAGTGGGAGTCTTAAAAGTCTTGAAAGTCTCAAGAACTAATCAAGAATAAAACCTAAAGTGCTTCACTAGCACACAACTTGAGGTTCATAACCTATCGTGTTGACATATTCTGTGCCCATTCCAGTTAAAGTTGGTTTTGCATATGAGTTCTTAGAGTTCTCAATTTGTTGCACAACAACTTGGAAGCAATGGTAGGCCCTTGAGCTGCCAGGTGGCAAGAAGTTAAGATTGAGTTCAATCCATATGAGTTTGGATTTGTCATTATCCTTGTCTTGTGACTATGGTTTTGAAAATTCACATGGATAAGAACACATACGCCATTAAATCTAAGTGTCATAAGGTTTCTCTCTGATTCATGAAAATGATGGTGAGGAAACACTTTCACTAAGTAGATTTTAGCTAGATAGCAATTGTGATATTTGCATTCTCAAAGTCGTTAGTGGAGCGCGTGTGGTTAACCGGCACACTAATTTGGACTTGTGAGAAGTGGCAAAAAGGTCTAAACATTATGATTACGGCATCCCTCTTCATAATTGTTTAGATACACAAGTGTGCTATCTAAGGGAAGGTGTATGATTTTGATACAGCTTTATCAAAACAATCTAGCATCAGAAATCTGAACTTTGGTAAGAAAGTCAATGAAGTATTGATTTCTAGAAGTCCAGCTGATTTCTGAGTACATGTCAAAGCTAGTGGGAGCATAAGTTTTATGCTAATAATCATCATGTTAGTGGGAGCATGATAATTATGATAAATATTGCAAGTTAGCAATGTTAATTATAGAAAACAAAAGGTTTCAATTGGGAAAAGTTGTTTTGCTATAATTAAGGGAGAGGAAATTATGCTTCATCTCAAATCTATAAGCTTAGATCGTGAGGTTTTAATCATTTAGTCAAGGATATATATGAATTTCATGTTGGTATGGCTCAACATAAGGAAATTTTGTATATGGGTCCATTATTTGCGTTCTAAAATTCGATTATGATTACGGCATCCCTTTTCATAATCTGAATTATGAGAACTTGGCAAATTGAAATGGAAATATTATAGCAAAAGACTGGTTTAGTCTTTATGTAAGACATCATGAATCGTGTCCCATATGCTTCGGATATAGGATCGATTACATGTGCTATATTCATCCGTTCTAAAATTTTCCAAATGCCTGGGGCATTAAGAAGGGAAAAGGTTTAGAATTGGATATGACTAAAAGGATTAAACAATTGTCGAGGACAATCTAAGGTTTACCAAAGATTGGTTGCTCAAGGACAATTGGAAGTATAGTGATAATTCTGGAAGGACCATATTGACATAGTCTGTAAGGAGGCAACTCTTTTTCAGAAGTGATAGTCAAAATGGAATCTGGAAATGTTTCAAAGTTAGAATTTTCAATCTGTTTAAGATTAGGAAACTTAATGCAAGAAGGATGTTTCCAAGGAGCTGATCTCCTTTGGAATACTCTGTAATGATTGTTGTCAAGTCTTTCTGACTTTGTGCATAATCATTACAAGAGGATCAATGCACATAAGTTTAGAATCTAACAGATTTCAGTAAATGGCATGAATTTGGAATTCTTGCATTTGCAGTAAGGATTTGGGGGTGTGAAAAGAGAATCATTGAAGTTATGTTCAATTGATCTAGTTCACAAAGTAAAGATCATAGAAAAACATAGTATGCATACTTGGTGTGTGGCATGACTAGTGTTTTGAAAAAAAAAACATAGTGTACATGCTTGGAGCATGGGACAACTATTGTTTTAAATTCAAGAATAAAGTTGATAGCTGAAACAGTGTACAATGAATAATGTGTAATCATATGGTGATAAATAAAAGGTGTTTTATTTATGTTCAAAGGGTTGATACCATATTGGATTCAATTATTATTGTGTTTCACTTTGCATGTTTTGACTTCCCGAATAAACTGGGTTATTCTTCCGGAATGACTAAGTTATTCAAACCATCCACAGTCGGTCATATTTTGGAAGTAGATATGAATTAAGACTGTCATGATGGGTTGTAGAGGTCTAAGGTGTTGGACAAGGCTACAACAATCATGAGTGCTCATAAGTTCTGAGTATTGGATTCAACCCGCGCTCATTGGAATCACTTCATGGATTTTATCACGAGTGATCATGAGACGATAATATCTTATATTCTTCAAACCTAGAGATATGAGTTGTTACTATGAGTTGGTTGTACATTGATTGCACGAAAACGCATTTGGTAACTCGGTGCTATAAAACGTGCCTTTGTGTATGATTCAACAAGTAGTAGAACAAGCCATATGAGTCGAAGTTTATCCATTCCTTTTACCTTCGGGATAAAAGCGATATCTGTGGGCCCCTCGATGATTTGATGATGACAAATGGAAGTGCTCGGCCGGGCCAGGACTGATTTGATTTGTTCAATTAGTCAGTCGTCATAAATCGGAAATCGGGAAACAACAAATGGACAGAGAGAATGATTATAATCCATGTCTCAGTCCATATGATATCTAGAATGGAGGAATATATGATCCCTTATCTAATGGACAAGTTCGTTGACAAGATCAGAGTTCGACAGCGGCTTTAAGAGCTACGATTGCCAGTTAGGTTTGAAGTCATACGCAATAATAGTTTTAGACTTATCCAAGTGGGAGACTGTTGGATTAATGTCTAAGTCCATAACTATATTTGGTATGTACTTGACCCGACCCGGCATGGTCCATTTGGGTTGCACTTCACCGACACAATTTATATGGATAATCTTTTGAGAATAGTATGTTTATGATTAATATTAATATGTTATAAGTTCTAATATATTAATATGGAATCATATTATTTAATTAGTATTGATCAAGAATTAATTTATAATTAATTAAGTGATCAAAAGGAACTAATTAAATATGGACTCTTATATATATATGGAATGGGCCAAGTTCATTTAGGTTGGGCTAAGCTTTCATGGATAGTCCATGGAGTGTTTAACCCATGGATCCTAGGAAATGAAAGGTCATGGGTATTAGGGTTTAACCCTAATCCTCCATACTATATAAAGATGTCTTTGGTTGGTGAAATTGGCACTAGTGTGGATACACTAAAGAAGGGCTAGCAAATTTCACTAGAGAGAACCAAGTAATCATATTCTCTAAAGTATTCCAAGGTGTCTTGGTGATTTGTGATTCCACTTGAGGCTTCCACACTATTGGGGCTAAGCTCTTAAAGCTTGAAGACATCAAGCTACATCAAGAGGTATGTATTCTATCTTGTTACATTCATAGTTTTTGTATGCTAGATTAGGATAATACCTTGGATGTTCTTATTTGCATGTATAATAGAGAAAACATAGATCCAAGGTATTTAGGGTTGCATGTACACTTAGGAAGTGTTAGAATGCTCAAAACCCAACAGATGTGACAACCCGAAATCTATTCCGTTATTTTTAACCTTTTCCGTTAATAAGCCTCACTTATTTAACTATCCGTTAACCTTTTGGAAGAGGTTAATTAATTTAAGACTTTTATAATGACTTGGTAAGGGTTGAAAAAAATTAGAAACACCCACAAAATACCCTTAAAACTGTGTGGTTGCAACCAAGTCAAAATTTGACCATTTAATCGGGTGCGACCAAAAAGCCCCGTCTAACGGCAGTATCGGGTAGAATTCCACTGAGCCCCAACTCCAACCCCTATATAAGGGTGAGTGGAGTCTATTAGAGACTTTTTACACTCTCCCCACTCTCTCTCTCTACAACTTAAATTCGAGCCAAAAATCGTCTGTTTCGAGCCCCAAACGAGTAGGTAAACTATCCTAACTTGTTTTATAACTTATCTAGCCTGAAAATTCGAGTTTCAAACATAAAATAGGGACATAATCATATGTTTATGGCCCAAGAACACTCTTGGGCCATGAACACCATTTAATGGGGTTTTTAAGCCCCAAAACCCCTCCAAATTGTCCCTAAGGCTTAGATATGACTTGTAGGCTTATGGAATCGGACTTAGAACACCTTGAACTAGCATTTTGGGGAGTAAATATGAGTTTACTACCCAAGAACATGCTTGGGCCGTAAACTCCTCATCATGGGGAGTAAACTCATATTTGTGTGTTAAAAATGCCCTTAAACACACCAATGGCCTTGGATTAAATTCTAGAATCAACCACCAACAAGCTAGGGATCTTAAACTTAATTAAAAAAAATCCATAAGGAGATTATGGCAGTAAACCCCTCATGAAAGGGTACCTGGGACGTAAACTCCTGCAAAGGGGTTAAAAGGTGCCCCAAACTCACCCCTTGACTTGTAAAAATGAGTAGAACCAATTATGCTCTACCTTTGGCCTTCAAAACAATTTATGTTGGTGTGGGTGAGAGTTTACAGCCATAAACTCTTAGTTTACTGCCGTGAACTCATCAAATAACCCATATGTTGCATTAGTCCCTTTCTAATGCCCAAGAACAAAACCTAGCATCATCCCTTAAATTGTAGTAGGCCATTTAACACTCAAAAACCTCATCCATGAGTTTACGGCCGTAAACTCATGGGTATGGGGTGTTTAAGGCCGAAATCTCTCCTAAGAGTTTACTCTTGAAGAGTAAACTCCTTATCCTAGTCATTCACACCTTTAGACGTTACCCGGGACACCCCTAACGCTTAATTAAAAGTGTTTTCGCACTTAGGAAGCGTATACTTGTTAAATTAGTATTAAATGTACTAATTGTATGTGAACATATGTTATCATATGTTCAATAGGTCTCTAAGTGTGTCCAAGTCCTTACTTGACACCGAGCACCCAACCGGCGCCTTCGTCGGATCCACTTACACCAGGTGAGTTCATACCCCTGAATGAACCTTTTAAATGTTTTTACATGTTTTTTAGGGGGGAATACAAGTTAAGCATGCCAGTTATCATATCAATCACATGTGATTGATAACCCGCATGCACAAGGATTTACCACACTGTAAACTGTTTTACCAAGTAGGACACTATAAATGGTTTTCCTAAAAGGTTTTCACTTGTTCAAAACTCTTACTATTGCTGTTTTATCAAAGTTCATTTTAAACTGGTTTATGAAAAGTTTCCAAAGGATTTCTAAAGTTTTTCAAACTTATTTTACAACACAATACCCTGTCGTGATTTTCTCAAGAATAAAGGTTTTTCTTCCATGTTTTGATACCCCTTCTTAGTTAAAGTTCCTACTAGACAACGCTTTCACTTCGTGATGCGTTTATACCTGTTATTGCCTATACCGCGCTTATACCTGTGGTAGCTTATACCTGTTAGACGCTCTTACTTCACCTGTTGGCGCTTCAACTTCGTGATACACTTATCTCAGTTAACGCTTATACTTCACGATCCGGTTATTCCACACTGTACGGCTATACATCACGATTTGGTTATTCCATACTGTTCGGTTATTCAACATGATTCGGTTATTCACATTGTTCGGTTATTCATCATGATACGGTTATTCCACACTGTACACTTATACTTCACGATCCGGTTAATTCATACGATTCGGTTATACTTCACGATATGATTCCACTTGTTTCACACTCATACATAGTTAGATGTATGTCTGTGCTTGTTTAGATGCATATAAGTAATGATTGAAGGACTTAGGAAGGCTTGTCCGCCCTATTTCCTTTTCTTCGTTGAGATGTGGTCTGGTGGGATCGGATGTCTATTCGAAGGTCGTTTGATTCATTAGTTATATATTATGTACTCAAGCATAGACATATAGGTTTACTTTAGTCAGTTCAGTTATGAGTCTCTACCTCTAGTTCAACACTGTGTTGGAGACACACTACCCACTATTTGGGATGCATCTTCCGGACACGGCCTTCTCCATCGTCTAGTTGGTAACCAGAGTCTCCTGTAGGGAGAGCGGAACTTGTGTGTATAGATCTATACGGGATTGACACCCCCGCACCTTGACTGCTAGCTACAGTCCACGGCCTACCAAGCCAAGGGGTGACAAATGTCATATTCTCTAGACGCTTGTAGGGCGTCAGGTACTCTAGTGTCGGTTAGTATGGTTACGAGTATCCCAGGTTACCTTATAATTCATGGCCTTAAGGTAATGGTTTTTCACCAGCAATTTACATTGTATGCTGGAACCCACTCTCGGAGTCACACTGTATTTAGACCTTGCTAGCTGAATCTTTCTTTTGATACTGTATGGGTTCTGTATTCACTGTGTTTAGACCTTACTAGTTGTACCTTTCATTTGGTACCGTCTGGGGTCTGTGTCTCTGTTTGTTAGACTGAGCCAGGCATGTCGTTCATTCGATACCCTCCAGGTGTCTATGATTTATTTGCCTTAGTCAGCAGTCCTCACTGCTGAGGCATATGTTATTTTCCCTGATATTCTCCAACTTTCTTAAAAAGCAAATCCCGTATTTTGATAATGAAAGTCTTTAAGGGAAAACTACTTTTTTACCACATAACTCTGACCAGTCTTGGTAGAAGACTGCTTTTTAATTAGAAAAAATAGGATTTTCTGGAAAGGACTCTATTTCACTGTATACTTGAAAACTACCAATTATATAATGGTATTTGATTAAAATGTCACTAAATGCTTATGAACTCACCAGCATTTTTAAAAATGCTGATACTCGCTTTTCAAATAACTTGTATTCTTAGGTCAGCATTAGACAGGTACATCCCCGGAGCTGTTGATGAAGATAGCTTAGTACCATGCTGTATTTATTCTATTACCTGTATTACTTTGATGTATTGTAAAGTAAACCATGTAAAACTATTACCATTAATGCAATGTTTTGTTGTACTTTGATTACTATAATGCATGTGTTGTGATACTTGACATGAGGTCATCCACCCCAGAACGTTTTCGCCGTTCTGTTTTGGGGTGTGACAGATTGGTATCAGAGCATTGTTTATAGTGAGCTAAGTATATCAATTTATAAAAGATATATAGCCTATAAATACAAAGGGATAAAACACTCTGACCAAGAATTATACTTTAAAATATAAACATATTTTACCAAAGTATAAGAACATCCAAAACCTAAACACTCGAACAAAAGTATCACAAGAAGAACAATGATAAAAGTCTTCGGATGTTGAGCATTACCGTCAAACCTAGGCAGTTATGTAATCGTAAACTGGAATAAATGTAACCTGATCAACTACATTTATTTGAGATGCGATGAACGTGTGCTTAGGAATGATAGTGGTGTTGCAACAGGTCTGAAACTTACAACCTAGGGATGCTAGAGCCAAACATAACTTTTAAAATACTATAGGAGTATTTTGGAATACTAAAAGACTCACAATAATCCCAGAATCATAATCAGAAGATAAGAATCAAACAAGAATAAAAATACCATAGGGGTTTTTTAGGATCCATAACTAACCTTGTGTGAAGAACTAAAAAGATCCTTATTGATGCAAGGCCACTAGTAATCAGGTCGAAGATCACAACACATCAGGAGCTGCCCGTGCCTCCTCTGCTGTCAACTGGAAGGCTCTGCTCTTCGCCATCGACACCTCAGCCCGACCCTGAAGTCCGTTTGTAATCCTCAAAGTGGTAGGAGTAAGTGCCACCACCTGTCATGTTGCTGCTAAATTCGGACACTGGGACCACTTGTGTCCCCTCGGATTACAGTAAAAGCAAATCAGATATGATGATGTCGTGGTGGTGGTAGTAGCTATACAATCCATGTTTATATACCCAGTTCGACCGCACATGAAGCAGCCGGAATTCCCTGCCTTGCACACCCCATCGTGCAACTTGTGGCATTTGCCACAATGGCTTTTGCCCAAACTCCCTGCCTTGCATACCCCATAGCATGGGCTCGTACTCTGCTGGCTCATAGACCTGTGGTCAGACACCTTGGGCTTTTTGGCCGAACTTGCCATGCCGTGCACCACCTCTGGCTTCCTCTATCTCTCCATTTCTAGATCAATCTCTCTCTTACGAGACCTAGCAATCATGTCCTCCAGCGTCTTACAGCTGGAGCGGCTCACAAACTGTCTAATATCACTCCTCAGCATCTCATGGTACCAAGCCTTCTTCATCTCCTCGTCCACCACATATTTCAGAACAAGAAGGGCTCTCTCCCTGAACTTGGTGGTGATATCCGCCACTGTCTCTATAGTCTGCTGGAGGTCCTGAAACTCTCTAGCAAGTTGTTGCACCTCAATAACAGTTGCGAACTCAGCCCTGAACCTGGTCGTGAAATCACTCCAGGTCATCGCATCCAACACTGTATCATCACCAATGGCTCGTGCGACCTCCTCTCACCAATCACGTGCCCTGTTCTTAAGAAGACAGGACGCTAGTATGACCTTATCCCCTCAGGACATCTGCTGGTGCGGAATGCATTGGCAACATTAGCCAACCATCTAGTACTCACAATGGGGTCCCGAGCACCGTGATAGTCGGGAGCTCGACATGCCCTGAACTCCCGGAAAGTAAGTGTGTGCAACCCCATCATGGCCGCCATCTCATTACGGAAAGTACTAAACCTCTCATCCATAAGCCCCAAGATACCCTCCTTCATCGAACCGAAGATCACAGGAGTCTACTCAAGAATACTGCGCGTGATCTCTAAGGAGATGAACTCCCTAGTCTGCTCATCTAGCTGCTCGGCTCCAAAGCCTGAGCCTGATCCCTCACCGGCACTTGAAATGCCGACTATTGGTCTAGGGCGTAAAACCACCATTTTGAAAAAAACATATCATAACAAACGTCATAATATTAAACATAACTCGAGGGATCTCATACACTACAAGTTTCCTGGATTCATCCCAGCATTCCTTGATCCGAGTACGGATCCTCTACTCTCAGTAGTATGAGCTTATACTACCTTCCACATCTATCCGTACTTTCCTCAAGAATTGCCTCGACTCCACCAAGTCCCTTTTACTATTGCTGATGATCTCTTGCTAACTTCATCCTAGGCTTGCCCTAGGATAATCACCAATCCACTCTCTGACGTCAGTTGCATAAGAAGTCCCTGATATCTCCCCTTAACTAGCTGGTGAATATTATTCCATATCAATAAGACTAGGTAATTCTTAGAATGACAGATCTTACACTACAACGGTTGGACTCAAACAAGAGCTGCACAATAGAGCTAGACCTAACCTTCTGAAAATATTTAATCCTCATAATATGTAACTTAACATACTCATTTACTAGTTAGTAAGAGATAACTAGAAATCCTAAAAACACAAAGCAAGCAACATTCGAGCATTGAGTACACATAATCAAGCATGTCACATTCAATCTATCACTGACTAATCTGTACTAACATGCAATTCTCATAAAGGTGATACATATATAACAGACACATAAGGCATCCTTCCTAGATCCTTAGTAATCTAGCATGCAGTTCCCATAAAGCTGATAATCATAAAATAACATAAACTTGTATAGGTAATTTGGGACGACTTACTTGAGCTCGGCTGATTGCATGCACCACACCCGTTTCTCTTTTCAAAGTTCTTTTTCTATTTTTAAAAATTCTTTTTGTAAAAATGATTTTCTTTTGAAAATTTTCATACCCTGTCCTTAGTTTGAGTTTATACACACCCGAAAGTGTGCAAGAATCCCTTAAACCAAGGCTCTGATATCATGCAATAATAAAGCTATCACCCTCCCCATTTAAGGAGTGGTTCGGCCGAACACCCCCCCCCCCCCCCAACACACACACACACCCACCAAACACTTTTCACTCAACTCACTCTCAAGTTTCTCTCGTTTTTTCTCTTCAATTTTCGTGTGTGCCATCCTCAAGGATGTTTTTCTTCAAGAAGCTCATAAGATTTTGAACACCACACATTTTCAAGAATATCTCCAAGATCAAGCTAGGCTCGAAATCTTCTTCACTTTCCTTCTCACAAGTCCCAAAATACGAAGGTAAGCTTCATACCCCCATGTTTTTTTTGTGTTTTTCATGCTTTTCGGGGGGGGGGGGGGGGTATACAAGTCAAGTTTCGTTTATCCATTGGATATTTACATGCACCAACTTGTTTATGGAATGATTTATGTATTTGATTTCGAAAACCTTATGCTTACACACATAAAATCATGTTTTATAAACTTGTTACAATTTAAAATGCGTTTGTCCATTGGTCAATTTCATGCACTATGAATATATGATGAACATGGAACGTATTCTTATATAAAAAGGTTAATATCATGTATTAGCAACATAAAAATATTGACAAATGTGTTTGTTATCTTTCTGTTACATAAAAAAATCGTGATTTACTCGAGTCGACCCAAAACAACGTATTTTGTGTTACAAGTTTTACAAACCAGTAAAAGTTGTTAAACAAAACTACAAGGTTTGATATGTTTTATCAAAAATATTATTAGTAAAATAGTCGTAGATTTATCATCACTATTTTTGGATGGTTTAAAAACCAAGAAAAACAATATGATGTTTATTACTAGAATTAACTATTATTAGCTATTTATCTAAAGATTTATAATTAGTTTTCGCAAAAGTGGTTACAAGACAAATTGTTGATAGAAAAATTTGTGTGTCACAGAACACATGTCATGAAACGTGTATTATGAAACTGTTAAAAACACATGTCATAAACTGTATGTCATGAACCTGTAAAATGTGTGTCATTAAACACCTGTCACGATTTTACACTAGTGAATGCATTTCATTATATACTTAAAAGGGAGTCAAAGTTCACGTAAATCCGTTAATGCTCTAGAGTGACATATTCACTTCACCGTACCTAACTAGCATACACTTTAAGTCCTATATTGTAACCAGAGTCTCTTGGAGAGAGAGCGAAATAGTTGTGTATAGATCTATACGGGGTTGACAATCCCACACCTGAGTTGTTCGCTACAGCTAGACGGGCCCGTCTAGGGTGACAAACATCTTCCCGATTTCAAAGCCTGTAGAACGTCGTGTCAGGCATAACAATCACATTAGCATGGTTATAATAACTCACTTAGGGATTAACAATACTATTTTGGTTTATAGGAAGCTTACGCGTCACCGGTTTTATTGAAATATAAAACTGCATCCTACTTTTCTTTATATTTTCTTGTGCTTATATTCTTTTACAGATGCCTTGGCAGGTTTTCACCACCCACGAGATCCTTACTTCCCCAACCAGGGGAACGCAGGATGGATAGTGGAGGATCCTGAGGAGGATCTCGAGGATGATCCTTGAGGACGAGTCAGAGGAGGAAGTAGAGGAATAAGAGGAGGAGGAGGAGGAGGATAGGTCGGACGTGGAGTCCGAAGTCATCGATCCTACCTACATGGCTAGGGTACCAGCACACCGACAGGGCTATAATGGCCATCCGCCCTTGAGCCTATGATCTTGAGAGGTGGAGCCTACATCAGGGGCAACACCGACCTTTCAGGATGGTGCGAGGATTTTATGACCTTCTCCATGGAGGGCTCATCGCCCGAGCCCTTCCCGTCATGGTCCGAAGGATTACATACATCGGAGATCAGGCTCAGACGACAGCCCACCGAGTCATGGAGATGACGGCTTCTATGGAGGTCACGGCCGCACGCACTCGTGACCTCGAGAGGGACTATTACACTATGGATCGACTCGTCGAGGAACTTACTAACGCGAGAGAGGAAGTGATGGAATATTAGGAGAGGCATGTTGCTCTGGAGGAGAGGGTGCGGGTAGCCGAGCGCCATTTGGCTGAGTTGTAGGGTGCTTCTACTTCATCCCAGACACCGCAGGGGACTACTCGATATGAGTAGGATCTATCTTACTCATCAACTATGATAGACTAGATGTTTAGGTACGTGTTAGTGCTACCCTTTTTTTTATTTTGTATGTAGGACCGACCCTACGTCTAAGTGATTACATTATTCGGAGGGTTGTTATGCTGTCGGATTGTTATCTTGATGTATCGTAGACCTTACAAAGGTCAATTTTCCAAAAATATATGTACCATTTCTTTATCGTTAATGAAACAAGCATGTGTTTTATTTATGGATGTAGTTATCTTCTATGTCTTATCTATTCATTTTTATTTGGTAAAAGAAGATTTCAGTTGCGTGTACAACATAACGCTTGATAATCACTAGACTTAACATATCTAGACGCGATGTTTCATTACAATAGTATCCGTTTCATAACCTTTATTAAAAACTTATCAAATTCCACTTATGGAAGTATAATGCCCCCCAAAGATACAACTGACGCAAGAACAACAAGACAACACCGCCACCACCACCGCCTCCACCACAAATGGACTCGACCATATTTCAGGCGGTAATTTCATCTGCAGTCACTAAGGCTCTAGCATATATCAACAACAATGGTGCAAATGGAGGTGTAAGTGGGAATGGAAAAGGCAGTTCTTACCACGGGGTTAATCAAGGGCCTCAACGAGTATGATCATATAAAGACTTCACAAACGGGAAGCCAAGGCCACTCAACGGAAGCGGGGGTGTCATAGCCCTAACTCGATGGTTCGAGAAGATGGAATCAATCTTCGAGATTTGCGGATGTCCGGAGGAAAGAAAAGTTAAATTTTCAACCTGTACTTTTGCTGATAGAGCCCTTTCATGGTAGAATGGCCACATCAAGGCTCTAACACTCCCAGTGGGGAACTCGATGGCTTAGGAGGACCACAAGACCATCATGCTTGACGAGTACTGTCCTAGAGGGGATGTACAGAAACTCGAGCAAGAATTGTGGAATCTCACTGTAAAGGACTCCGACATTGAAGCTTACATTGCCAGGTTCAGCGACCTGGCGATCCTGTATTCGGGAATGATAACCTCTGAAAGTAAGAAGGTCGAACGTTTCATTTGGGGGCTAACTCCCCCGATTCAAGGGAATGTGATTGTTGCAAACCAAAAATGTTCGACAGCGCCAAATGGCTCGCGAAAAAGCTATATGATCATGGGGTACAAAAGGGCACGATGACTTCCGTCATTGAACCGAAGAAAGGGAGTGATATCAATAAAAACTCGGGAAACAACAGGAAAGGGCAACAAACTCAAGAGTCTACAAAGAAGCAACAGGTCGTGGCAGTTCATGCCGCTACCACTCCTGCCACACCAGTACCGACCAAGCCATATGAGGGTAATCTCCCGAAATGTGATAAATGCAACTTTCATCACCACGGTTCATGACGAGAGATGCACTATACCAATTGTAATAGGAAGGGGCAAACTGCCCGATATTGTAGAACGTCAACACAACAAACCAATCAACCTACCAATGATGGTGTAAGTCAAGCATGTTATGGGCATAGAGAAATTGGTCATTACAAAAGAAATTGTCCAAAGTCCAACAACAAGAAGACATGGGGAACGGGAAGTGTCCTAGCAATAGGACATGAAGAGGCAGTAGAGGACCCTGTAATAGTCACTGGTACGTTCCTCCTCAACAACATGTATGCATGCATTTTATTTGACAGTGGGGCATAAAGAAGCTTTGTGAGTGATAGGTTTAAGCACCTACTCAATCAAAAACCTCAATCTTAAACGAAACATTTACCGTCGAAATGGCTAACGGAAAAACAGAAACAAAAAACGATGTATTCCTAAGGTGCACACTAACTTCAAATAACCACTCCTTTCCGATCAACTTAATGTTGGTTACTATTAGGAGTTTTGTGAAAACCCGAAGTTCGTTCCGTCATCGTAACCCGTTCCGTCATTAAAAATTCGTTGTTTTGAATTGTTTCCGTTTCGTTTCTAAATTAAGTCATTAATTTTGAGTTTGCCATTATGACTTAATTAGTATCCAAACACGTTAGAAACTCATGAAAACGCCCCAAACTAGTAATTAGAAAAATTTTAGTTTCAACCATATCGGGTTACGACAACTTAATCGGGTGTGGCCAAAAACCTCGTCTAACATCAGTATCGGGTAGAATTCCACCGGGCCACAAACTCAAGCCTTATATAAAGGTTGAGTGAACTTCAATTTAGCTTTTTACCACCACCTCATAACTTTCTCTCTCTACTCTCTCTCTAAAACTCAAAATTGAGCCAAAATCATCCAAATCAAGCTCTAAATCGGTAAGATAACTATCCTAGCTCATAGTATAACATCTTTAGCCTTCAAATTCGTGTTTAAATCATGAAATAGGACCAAAGACTTGTGTTTACGGTCTAGGAACCTCCCCAAACCGTGAACACCTATAAATGGGGTTTTGGAGCCCCCAAACCCTTCCAAATCACTTTTAGTGCTTAGATAAGGCTAAAGGACTTGCATGTACGAGATTTGAACACCAAAATCTTACCTTTTGGGGAGTAAACTTGAGTTTACGGTCCAAGAACATGCTTGGACCGTAAACCCTCATTCATGGACCATAAACATCATTTAAGTTGTTAGTTTGCCCCTAAACACCTCCAAAAAGCTTCCATAAGAGTATAGAACCTTATAATCCTTCAAGAGATGCACCAAATCATACTCAAAAGAGTCACACTTGAGTTTACGGCCCAAGAACATTCTTGGACCATAAAAACCCCTTCTTAGACCATAAACTCCTCCAATGGGTGTTAAAGTGCCCTTAACACCTTGTATGGCTTAGAAATGTGTGTAGAACTTAGCATGCTTAACTTTCAACCACCAAATCACATGAATCATGGACAAACATGAGTTTACTACTGTAAACTCATGTGTTTAAGGTATTAAACTCACCAAGAACATCTTCATAGACCGTAAACTCCAGATCCAAGCCATATACTTCCATAGATGTCACCCGGGTCACTCCAAACACTTGAAATGAAGTGTTTTCGCAATGAGAAGTGTATATCCTCAACTAATTAGTAGTTCAAAGCCTAATTAGATACAAATGTGTATCTTTTCATATTACATAGGAACCTATAACGCGTTCAAGCCCCGAACTGACGTTTAGCATCCTAGCCGACACATTCCTCGTCCGGTGAGTTCATACCCCTACTCTTTTTCCGTGTTTTTCAAATGTTTTCAGGGGGGATACAAGCAAAAGTACAAGGAAATCTTGTACTCAAACTTATTATTTCAGTTCAAATATTTATATTATGTATGTTTTTAATATCGAAAACTGTGTTAACCAATAATTCGAATTGTAGAGTTAGCTTTCAGACTAATCATAGATTTCTTGATAAAGTGTTGTGATTTATGTTATATTTCATAATTTACGAATAATTCATACTAATCATCAATTATGATTAATACAATAGAATACAAATACGAATACGAATACGAATACGAATACGAATACGAATATGAATACGAATACGAATACGAATACGAATACGAATACGAATACGAATACGAAAGTATAGTTAGAAACAGAGCGAACACGAAAGTACAGTTAGAAACAGAGCGAATACGAAAGTACAGTTAGAAACAGAGCGAATACGAAAGTTAGAAACAGAGCGAATACGAAAGTACAGTTAGAAACAGAGCGAATACGAAAGTACAGTTAGGAATAGAATATGAATACGAATACGAATACGAATACGAATACAAATACGAAAGCACGCCTTTGGATACATTCGAGTGTAGGACAACTAGGATATCAGAATACCTAACTAATACGAGAAGTATGATAGATACTTGTACGTTACATTTGGATTCAATAACTAAACTTTACTTTTAAGGAAAATAAGGGTTTTTCCTGGGATAACAAACTGTACATAACCGGATCGTATAATAAACGGATAACTCAACTATACTTATAAGAAAATATGGGATTTTCTTGGATAACAAACTATTTCGGAAAACCAAAGGAAGCTTGTACATTTTTAGAAAACAAACCTCTTATGACCTCACTAGCTTTATGCTGATTTTCAAACTGCTTGTATTCTCAGGTCCACATTAGATAGGTACCCAGCGATCCTTTTGGCAAAGATGGAGGACGTAGAAGACACATCTTTACTTTTGTTCATATGATATATATATATATATATATATATATATATATATATATATATATATATATATATGTATAGCACATGTAACTATTTGTTTTCAGACAATGTAAATGAATCTATATAATGTAAAGTTTATGTGTTTACTATGCTTACTATGTACATTGGTTGCAATATTCATGACGTCCTTCGTCCCGGAACGTTTCTGCCTTCAGTTTCGGGGTGTGACAAGTTTTGATGTGATCATCGACATGGACTGGTTAAGCCCCCACCGTGCTGATATTATGTGCTATGAGAAGGCCGTTCGCCTTCACCTACTTGACAATGAAATCCTAGTTATATACGGCGACAAACCTGGTACAAACCTTCGCCTCATCTCGTGTATCAAGAAACATAAGTGTTTACACAAGAAAAACCATGCCTTCTTAGCTCATGTGGTTGATAAAAAGAAAGAAGAAAAGAACATTAAAGACATCCCAGAGGTGTGCAATTTTCCCGATGTCTTTCCCGAAGAGCTTCCGGGAATACCTCCTGAATGACAAGCCAATTTCGGATCGATTTGATAACCGGAGCCACATCAATCGCCAATCGCCATATAGGTTAGCTCCTGCAGAAATGCAAGATCTTTCCAGTCAATTAAGTGAATTATTGGAAAAAGGATTTATAAGGCCGAGTTTCTCACCTTGGGGAGCTCCGGTCTTATTCGTAAAGAAGAAGGATGGGTCGTTTCGTACGTGCATCGATTACCGCGAACTCAACAAGCTCACGTCAAGAATCGATACCCTCTTCCCCAGACCGACGATCTATTTGACCAGCTGCCAGGAGCAAGTTACTTCTCAAGGATATATTTAAGGTCCGGGTACCACCAGCTACGGTTCCGAGAAGAAGACATCCACAAGACTGCATTCTGAACCCGCTATGGTGAATATGAATTTGTAGTGATGCCCTTCGCTCAAACAAATATACCTACGACATTTATGGATCTGATGAACCGAGTCTCCCGACCCTACCTCGACAACTTCGTGATTGTTTTTATCAATGATATACTCGTCTATTAACGAAGTAAAGATGAACATAGTCAACATCTGCAACAGGTTCTAGAAATATTAAGGGCGAAGAAGTTGTATGCAAAGTTCTCCAAATGCGAGTTTTATATTCGAAGGGTGGATTTTCTGGGCCATGTGGTCAGTGAGGACGGAATACATGTGGACCCTTCCAAGGACAAAGCAATTGAAGGCCGACAACCCCAAGAACCCCAAAGGAGATCAAGCAATTCTTAGGCCTCGTTGGTTACTACACGAGGTTCATACATAATTTCTCTAGGATCGCCAAGCCGCTCACAACCTTAACTCAAAAGGGTGTACCCTTTATCTGGTAAAAGAAACAAGAGGCTACTTTCCAAACCTTGAAACAAGATCTATGCAGCGCCCCTATCTTGTCTCTCCCAGAAGGGACATAAGACTTTGTTGTTTATTGCGACGCATCCAATCAAGGATTAGGCTGTATACTTATGCAGCGAGGAAAGTTCATAACCAAAGTGTCAAGGAAACTAAAGAACCATGAGGTGAACTACACCACACATGACTTGGAGTTGGGAGCAGTTGTGTTTGTGCTAATGATTTGGAGGCACTACCTGTACGGTAAAAAGTGCACCATTTTCACGGATCACAAAAGCCTCCAACATATCCTCAACCAAAAAGAGCTAATATGAGGTAGAGACGATGGGTTAAGTTGCTGAATGATTACGAGTGTGAGATCCGATACCATCTAGGCAAAGCCAATGTGGTGGCTGATGCCCTAAGCCAGAAAAAGTACTCGGGTCGCCGAGTAAGAACGCTAATAATAATCATCCATTTCCACTTGTCTTCACAAATCAAAGAGGCTCAACTGGAAGCCTTGAAGCCGGAAAACATTGCAAACGAAGCCTTACGTGGGATGGACAAGAATCTTACGGTCAAAGAGGACGGAGCCTACTACCTCATGGACCGAATCTGGACCCCGAATTTTGGTGGGTTCAGAGATGTGGTTATGAATGAATCCCACAAGACAAAGTACTCCGTCCATCCAGGTTCGGATAAAATCTACCTGGATCTTAACAACATTATTGGTGTTCGAATATGAAAACTGAAATTGCTACCTACGTAAGCAAGTGCCTGACTTGCGCTAAAGTTAAGGTAGAGTATCAGAAGCCCTCGGGTCTATTACAGCAGCCAGAAATACCCGAGTGGAAGTGGGAATGGATAACAATAGATTTCATAACCAAGTTACCCAAGACAATAGGAGAACTTGACACCATTGGGGTAATCGTGGACCCATTGACCAAATCCGCCCAATTCCTGCCAATAAAGGAAACTGATAAAATGGAGAAATTAACCAGGACATATATAAAAGAGATCGTGAGGTTGCACGGCGTGCCAGTATCTATTGTCTCTGACAGGGATAATAGATTTACCTCTTGGTTTTAGCAGTCACTTCAGAGGTCATTGGGAACTCAGCTTGATATGAGCACTGCCTACCATCCCCAAACAGATGGACAGAGTGAGAGGACCATCCAAACATTGGAGGATATGCTAAGGGCCTGTGTGACAGATTTTGGCAAGGCATGGGATACTCACTTGCTATTGATCGAATTCTCATATAACAATAACTATCACACAAGTATCAAGGTTCCTACCTTTGAGGCCCTATATGGACGAAAATGCAGATCACCTCTCTGTTGGGCTGAGGTGGGAGACACATAACTGGAAAAGGGACCAGTACCCAACAACACTCTAACCGTTCTTGAAATCATCAGAGAAAAAAAATGAGAAGATCGTCTAGATTAAGGAATAGCTAAAAGCGTCCAGGGACAGACAAAGGAACTATGCGGATAAAAGACGGAAGCCCATGGAATGTCAAGTGGGTGATCGTGTACTGCTAAAAGTCTCTCCTTGGAAAGGGATGATAAGCTTTAGGAAGCATGGAAAGTTGACCCCAAGATACATCAGACCATTCTAAGTCCTTGCCAGGATTGTTCCAGTAGCTTACAAGCTACAGTTACCACCAGAGCTCAACAATGTACACCCCGTCTTTCATGTGTCAAACGTGAAGAAATGCGTATCTGACGAAACTCTCGTTATCCCGCTTGATGAAATCGAAATAAATGAGACTCTCCATTTCGTTGAGGAACCAAATGAACTTATGGATAGAGAGGTGAAACGAATAAAACAAAGTCGCATCCCCATTGTAAAGGTCCTATGGAGTGCCAAACGAGGACCTGAGTTCACCTGGGAACGCGATGACCAGATGATGCAAAAGTACCCACATCTCTTCCCTAGTTCTTGAGAGCTGCTCTAGAACGAATTTCGGGAGGAAATTCCCCCTAACGAGGCGATGATGTCACAACTGACAAATTTAGGGTTGAGAATGTGAATCATGTACAAAAAATTCTTCTATGTAACCTTATTCTATTAAGCTACTGAAATTTAAAAACGGCAATATTATACATACATGCGTGCATACACTTAGAATGAAGTCGTAATAGTCTCTTGTAGGCCTAAGTTTGATCTAATAGCTAAACCAAATCTATCTTTGGGCCTTATTGGACCGAAAACCCTTTTATTGGGCCAAATGAAGCCCAAAATGCCTATACACACTCAAGAACTGTAAACCTTTCCTTTGGGCCTTTCTTTCGCCGAAAACTCCTTTATTTGGGCCACAGTGAATCCAAAATCTCACACCACAAGGTCAAAAAACCTCATGGAGGGGTGTTTTCTGCAATAAAAAAATCGAAAACCCCTCCCCTAAATTAAGAGGATCGGTTTTGGCACAAGACAAACAAAAAAAAGATAAAAGATAAAGAAAATGGTGACACCTCATGCCTTTACACCTTAATACCCACCATGTTTCAACCCCATGCATGCACTTACCTTCCATGTTCGCATGCATAACTCTCTATTATCTATCATATAACAATAAAGCCATCACCCTCCCCATTTAACGAGGAGTTCGGCCAAACACCCCTCACACACACACACACCAAATACTTTTCACTCAACTGACTCTCAAGTTTCTCTCATTTTCCCTCTCCAATTTTCGTGTGTGCCTTCGCGAAGGGTATTTTTCTTCAAGACGCTCATAAGATTTTGAACACCACCCATTTTCGAGAATCTCTCCGAGATCAAGCTAGGCTCAAAATCTTCTTCACTTTCCTTCCCTCAACTCATGAAATACCAAGGTGAGCTTCATACCCCCCATGTTTTTCATGTTTTTTTTTTTTTTGGGGTGGGGGGGTTGGGGGAGGGATACAAGTCAAGTTTCGTTTATCCATTGGATATTTACATGCACCAACTTGTTTATGGAATGATTTATGTATTTGATGTCGAAAACCATATCCTTACACATATAAAAATCGTGTTTTATAAACTTCTTACAAGTTAATATGTGTTTCTCCATTGGTCAATTTCATGCACTATGAATATATGATGAACAAGGAACATATTCTTGTATAAAAAGGTTAATATTACGTGTTAGCTACAGAAAATTTTTGACACATGTGTTTGTTATCTTTCTGTTACGTAAAAATCATGATTTACTAGATTCGAACCAAAATAAAAGTATTTCGTGTTACAAGTTTACAAACCGGTAAAAGTTGTTAAACAAAACTACAAGGTTTGATATTTTTGTATCAATTAATTTTATTAATAAAATAGTCGTAGATTTGTCATCATTATTTTTGGATGGTTTAAAAACCAAGAAAAACAATGGTATGTTTATTACTAGACATAATTATTATTAGCTATTTATCTAAAGATTTATAACTAGTTAATACGACAAATGTCTATAGTGGCATTAAGATTGCTAATGAGGTTTTTGTCGCAAAAATTATCTGCCCATAAAAACATTACGGATTTTAAAATTTCAATAATTTTTATTGACACAAAATTTTGTCCAAAAAAAGATTTTCTTTTAAATGGTGGTAATAAAAGAAATGCCACTAACAGCTTATAACTTTGTAGTGGCACACCAGAAAAGTGTCACTACAAAAGTCCTTTTTGGAAAAGAAAAAAAAAACAAAAGATGTTTGGCAAACTAGTTTTAAAAGCCACTTCTGTAGTTTTTACATAAGAAAAATGAACTTTTTGGAAAAGTCAGGAAATCCTGACTTTTTGTAACTTTTCCAAAAAGGACTTTTGTTGCTTCCAATGTGGATATTAATGGCTCTCTGGGATAAGATTGACAATAAATGAAAGTAAGATGTTAAAAACATATTGAAAGTTATACATGTATTGAATATATGTTATAGAAGGTGTGAGTGAATGTTTTGAAAACTCGTAGATACATGGGGAATTAATGAAAAGTAACGGTTTTGGGTTTTAACTTTTTTGGTTAGATAGCATTGTACTTATAATCTGCTGTAGTGCATAAATTTTACCAGTAAACTGTCATTTTTTTTTTTACCTTCAAGTGTATATCATGTGTGAATAAGCAGGGTACTTTCAAGCTTCCTCATGTGCTTTTTTTGTTCAATAGTTTTGTAGTTTTAAAGCTTATAATGTCATACTTCCATTGATATAGCAATGCATGTTGAATTATTTTTGGTGAACCTTTAAAATGACTATTTTTCCCAATAAAAATAATGTATTTTTCCAACAAACTCTCATGACCGCATAAGATAGAAAGACAAAGCTAAGCATAGAAAGAGTTGGATTTTTGGTTTTGGTATATGGAGGTCATGCTTTTGTAAGAGATTGAGAAATTTTGTTATAAGAAAATTCTACCAGTTTTAAATAAAATTGGAAATATAGTATTAAAATCAAATAAAAAAAGATGTAAAATCCTCAATGATAAATATTTTTTTTATTTTTTACATTTGACATTCACATACGGCTAACTATAAGTAGTAAAGAAGATGAAAATGAAAATACTTGGTGACATAGGAACCGAAAAAAGCTATCAAATTGGTATATGGTTGATTTAAAAGTTGTCAAATGACATTAAACATAACTTATATATTTTTAGGTTATTTACCTTTGTCAAAAGATTAATACAAAGTTGCACCTCGAAAGATAGTCTAAACAAAATGTCATTGTTTTAACCTTAATATAAAGCATGTTAAATTTAAGGGTGTTGAGAAATAATGCTCCAGAAATAAATTTAACAACCACTGATTATAATTTTAGAATTCAACAATTGTCACCAATAACTTTAATATTAACATGTTGCATATATTGCCCTTCCGTCTAAATCTTATACTTTATTTTAAGTTACTTGGAGCCATGACAAGTTACCAAATTACAAGAAAGCTATTCACAGAAAAGAAAACTATTCACAAAAAAGAATTTTTCGTTGCCCAGAAACTACTCATCAAAATCTAATCATTGGCGCCACATCACGCGTTTTGTTGAAAGCTACTCCATGTAGCTTTTGATTTTGGAGCGTTTTGTTTTTGCTAAAAGCTAAACGCTCATGTCGCCTAACAATGTGTTTTCTTTTTTACGAACGTCTTCTTAAAAGCTAGAAACCAGAAGCTCCCAGACATTGCATGCCGAACATGCCCTTTGTATAAAGTGTTCTTGATAGAAAGTCATAATAATTAAAAATTTCTTTTGTTTCATGTTTATTAAAAGGAATGTGTCATGATGAAAAAAGAACTAGTATCGGCCTCTTTTGCATATGTATTTGTTAATTCTTTTTGATAATTTATTTCTGAAATATTTGAGTTATTATCAAAAAATACTAATTCTTCTTCTAATATATTAATTTTTTTTTAAATGTTTCCTTTATCATCATATTCTAAATATTCATTTTCACTTATTTTTTTTTTATTTAAAAACATTTGATCTTCTATTTGAAAAAGTTGTTCTTTGTTTAATTTAACTTTTAGTTCTTTTGGGAATATAACTTTTTCTTTAATTTTTGGTATATATCTACATTGACAAAATTACTTGTTGTTTCTTCAAATTATTAATTAGGGATAAAGTTGTAGTTGGAAAATCTTAAACTTGTTTTTTTAGCCTATTTGTATATGTTAGTGCTTCATCTAGTACTATAGTAGCTGAAGTATCATGAATAAATTTACTAATATTCCATTCTAATCCAACAAGAGTTTTTGAGGAAAATTCTTTAGGTTTTACCATTTTAATTCCTTTACTACTTATTAAATTAACTACCTCTGTGTAAAGATTTTGTATTTTGTGGTTAACATGGATAAACATCTTTCTAAAATTCCTAAAGTTATTAGTAAATTATCACTAAATTCAACTTCTTTGTATCCTTTTGTTTGGATTCCTAATTTTCTGTATTTATAAAAATCTTTGATAGTTATTAAAAAATCTAGGCAACAATATATTATTCATCTATTGCTTTTCATATTTACTTCTGAGATAACAATTATACTTTTGGTTATATCCTTAATTTTATTGTCAAATAAGGTAGTAAGAACATTACAACCTAGATTTTTTTTTCCCAATTATCCTTTAATTCATATAACTATTATTCCTAAATAGATAAATTTAAAATTTCTTTGTTTCAAATGATTTTCTCCTTCCTAGGAGATTATATATAGTTAATATTTTTATTTGATCTTTTATCTGATGAATAGTGGTTTCATAACTATTTCTATAAAATTGGGTAGTGTTTTTAAAATATCATTTATTATAAAATATTTCTGCTTTTAATAATTGTAAATGAAGAGTTTGAAATCTATTATAATCTTTGTTTGGATTAATTAGTTCTTCTCGATTAACATTATATATTCTTCACGTTTACTTTCCATTCTAAATATAATATTTTTAGGAACTATACTTAAACTTTTCTAAGATGACTCTATCATTAATCTTTTATTGTAATACAAAAACTAAAGGGTTGTTTTTTTTTCTGTTTTAATAATATTTCTTGTTATTTTTTCAAATCCCGTTGATTTTAGTGACAAAGATTGTATTTGTTCTATTAATATTTTAATATCTTCTTTTATTTCGCTTGATTCTTTGACCGGATATTTTTGTTTTTCTGTTTTTTTACTAAACTATTTATAGTTTTTTTTTTTTAAGTTATTGTCTTCGATTTTATATGGAATTGTATTATTTAATATAGTTTTATTTTGATCATTAATATAATATGATTTCTTATCCAAAGTATTGACATTTTATAAAGTAAAGCTAAAGGATGTGTTTGGCGCGCCACAGCTAGGTGATAAGCTAGCTTATTTTTCGAGTTTTTTTATTTTGTCGTGTTTTGCAAAACAAAAAGTAGCTTATAAGCTAGCTTTTTAAAAAGCTACTTAGACTAGCTTTTTGGGAGTTTTTTTTTTTTAATTTTTCAAATATACCCCTTAATTAATTATAGAAAATATTCTCTTAAATGTCATTTTATATAATTTTACATCTTTCAGCTAGCTTTTCAGCTAGTTTTACCAAACGTCATTTTTTATCAGCTACCTTTTTATTTAGCAGCTAGTTTTTCAGCTATCAGCTAGCTTTTCAGCTAATAACTAGCTTTTCATCTAGTACGCCAAACATAGCCAAATTATTTTGAATTTTTTTAACTTTATTTTCTAGATTATCTTCTATATTAATAAATATGTTTATTATTCTACTTAAACAAGGGTCTGTAGAATTAAAAATATGTTGATCAAATAATGCAAAGGAAAACAACATTTAAGAAAATATACATTTTTTAACTATAGATAAAATGGTAAACTGATGATGTTTGTATCATAGAGTTGGATATATATATATATATATATATATATATATATATATATATATATATATATATATATATATATATAGAGAGAGAGAGAGAGAGAGAGAGAGAGGAAGAAAGAGCATTTTTTGATTGATTATTACTCAAAAACAAAAATGCACAAAATGGTTCTTATGATTAGTTGAAAATTATCAGTTTGGTCTGTACAAAATGTTTCCTATGATTAGTTGAAAATTGTCAGTTTGGTAAAAAAAGATTTACACTATCACAAGATCTTCACATTTTTTATTTTGTTGTAAGTTTGTTCAAATTTCCTTTGAACTCCTTTTAATGATGATTTTACCCTTACTTTTTTTTTCTTTCAGTTTTTTGTTAATTTTTATAATTTTTGATTAAGTTAAATAAAAATCAAAATAGAAACCAATTAACCTCTCTCTCTCTCTCTCTAGTGCGCGCGATAAAGTTAAATTAGGATTCACTTCTTTCTTCATCCAATAAATTCAATAATGCTCTCTATTGTAGTACCCCGTTTATTAAATGAATAAATAGATAAAGTTGATGAATGGATAGTAGCCTAAAATCAATAATTATATAGCGAGGTGTGATTTCGAGAAGCTGATTGTCACAATTTTAGTGATCAGGGGTTAAAAGTGTAATTCCGGATTAGTTGTAAAGAATTTTGAAGGTCGAGGGTTGTTTAGTAAATTAAGGATTTAATTTGAAAGGAACTCTAGAAGCACGGGCCAAAAAGGTAAATTTCAGATTTAGTTTGAAAAAGAAATGGCAAGGAGGGGCTGGTTGTGACAAAAGTGTATGGATGTTTGGTATATACATGGGACTTGAACCCGACGGCTTATACCCTCTCGTTGAAGGTTCAGTAGCAAATACCCTAACCCTCATATGGAGAGCTGCAGCCGCCATCTTCCTTCCTTCCTTCCTTCCTTCCTTCCTTCCTTCCTTCTTCTTCTTCTTCTTCTTCTTCTTCTTCTTCTTCTTCTACCGGCGGCCGCCAAGAGTGTTGGAATCAGAGGAACCACCACCACCAGTTATGCTATTCTTCCGATCAGTTGAGCCACCGAGTGAGCGGAGCACTATCATTGTTGTTTCGCTGTCGACGGATGCGCGAATCAAGGCCGAAGTCAGGGGCCGCTGTTCCTCTACGTTCTCTAGTATTGGTAAACCTTTCCCCCTCTCTCTCGTTCTCCTTCCCTTTTCCCTCATGAGCGTCTCCATCTTCGCCCGATGGCTTTCGCGTCCCGATGATACCCCTTTTCGGGTCACCGTAAGCCACCTGATGTGTGGTTGTGCAGTGTGTGTTTTGTGTGTGTGTTCAAATCTCAGTCAATGTTGTTTTTGTGCATGTTTCAATGGTCACCGGAGAGATGTGTGGGTGAAGGGTTGGCTTGAGAACGCAAGAGGACCACCATGGCAGCCAGCCATGGTGGCTGTCGCCGGGAGCTACTGCCAAACGCCACTACCACCCCAAGACCATCGTTGTTACCGCCGAGCGCCACCAGGTGGTGGCTGTGTTACTTTCCAAGCTTAGGGTTGTGTATGTGTTATTTCAGTGACGAATGATTGGGTTTTTGCTGGCCGGATAAATCAAGAAAGCTACCATCCACGGTGGTGGTGGCTGCCGCTAAGCACCGCCGCCGGCCACCATGGTGTGGCTATGTGTGTGTTTTAATTAGTATGTGAATTAGTTAGTGTGTGTGTGTTAGTGAGTGTGTGGATTATTTTGGATAAAGCATTGTAATTGTAAGTTCCAAAAGATTAATGAAAAGAAAGTCAAACCACCACTGTAAGGTGGTGGCCGCCGCTGAAAGCCACCATTGACCACCACTACGCGAGGTGGTAGTAGGTGGTGCCCCACTAGCAAACCCTAATGGGCTTAGAGATTGGTTTTGGGCCTATTGGGCTATCTTTGGGTGGAAAACCCTAATTATGAGTATTGGGCCTTAGACTTATTGGACCCACTTTTGGGCCATTAAGATTGGAATGAATTTTAAGCCCAATTATTCCATGTCATTTATCTAGCAAAGTAAAGGAATTAATGAATTAAGTCTTTAATGGGCTAGGTGAGAGAACCCTAATTTTGTGAACTTATCGGGACACACACACATGAGAATTATTTAATAAGTAAAATATTAAATAATAAATATTGGCAAAAATTAATCTAAGCAATAATGGACTTAATGGATTAAGTCCTTAGTGGGTTAAGCCCTTAATGGGTTAAGTAAGAAACACTTAACCCTAATCGTCATTTTATGTGAAACCCTAATTTCACTTGGGCTTTGTGTTGGGCCATCCAAGAATAATCAAATGGACTAGAGTAATTAGTTGGGCTTTAAGGTAAGGCCCATATGAAGGGTTGGGCCCAATTTGGAAAATTAGGCCTTAGATGGGCCATAGTTTGGGCCTAAATGGTTGTATGATATTGGGCCCTTAGAATGAGACATGTTAGACTGGACTGAACAATTAGGCCTTAAGGGAAGTCTATGTAGAGGTTTGGGCCCAATTTGGAAAGTTGGGCCATATGTTGGGCTTTGATCCCTAGTTGACTTTAAGCTTATGGATTGGGCCTTGGGCTTGGGTAAGCCAAGCTAGGGGTAATGTAGTAATTATCCAAAGTATGTATTTATAGTTATGTTTTAGAACCCAATTATTAATTGGGTGTTATTTTGGTGTTGACAGTTTGGGAATCTGTCATCTAGCAGCTGAGGTTGAGTCTGGAGAACTTCAACAGTGTTGGGTTGTGTCTACGGGACATCAGCAGTGTGAGGTGAGTTTCCTTCTAGTAGGAACGGGTCTACGACCACAATGCCGGCCCGTTTAGTTAGTAGTAGTTCTGGACTTCGGTCCGATGCAGTAGTTGAGTGTGCTTGATGTCTTTGTGTTATGTGTTCCGGACTTCGGTCCGATGCTGTATGCAGTATATGTGTTTATGCTAGTAGTTATGATTATGCTATGTTATATTTAGTCAGTTTCGGATTTCGGTCTGAAGCGGAGGGCAAGGCCCTAGTTAGTTCTGGACTTCGGTCTGATGCAGTTTCCAGACTTCGGTCCGATACAGAGGGCAAGGCCCTAGTTAGTTTAGGACTTCGGTCCGATGCAGAGGGCAAGGCCCTGGTTAGTTCTAGACTTCGGTCTGATGCAGAGGGCAAGGCCCTGGTTAGTTCCAGATTTCGTTCCCATGTAGTGGGCAAGGCCCAGTAGTTGCTTTATATGCTATTGTTTGGTATGTGGTAGTTTGGAGGTGCTCACTAAGCTTCGTGCTTACGGTTTTCAATTTTGGTTTCAGGTACTCAGTTTTGAGCTCGGGAAGATTGTAGTGTACACACTATTTGTTCAGCCTGGGATGTTTATACTCTGATATATTTGACAGTTGTTATGATATTTTGAGATACATTGTTTATGATTCTTATATGACGTTTGATGAATATGGTTTTATTACTAATTTAAAACGAAATTTTCGACTGTATTTTTGGGATGTTTCAAGTAGGTATCAGAGCCTTGGTTTGAGAGATTCGGGCACACTCACGAGTGTGTCTGGACTCAAACTAAGGAAATGGTATAAAGTTTTCAAGAGAAAGACCATGGTTAGAAAAGAATTTTGAGAAAAGAAAACAATTTTAGAAAAAAGTATAAAGAAAAGAGTTTTAGAAAAAGCGAAAAGAGTTTTGAAAAGAGAAAAGGGTGTGGTGTATGCAATCAACCGAGCTCAAGTAAGTACTCCCAAATTACCCATACAAGTTTATGTTATGATTGTCAGTTTCAATTTCAGTAGAACAACATGATATAATACGACTAAGGATCTAGGAGGATGCCTTATGTGCCTACTATATGTGTTTCAGCTTTATGAGAATTGCATGCTAGTATTGAGTAGATAGTAGTAGGATAGTCTGTTTAGGTTATGCCTGATAGTATGAGCTTAACATTATATGCTAGTACAGTTTCTCGTTATGAGAATAGATTTGCTTGAGTAGTTTCCTGTGTCCGAATGCTGCTTTCTTTGTGCTTTGTAGGACTCTGAGTGATGGGAGTTAGCCGTTAGGTGAATACGTCACATCACATGTGACCAGGGTTGAATAATCTCAGAGTGCTGGATTTGGCCCTATTGCGCAGCTCTTGTTTGAGTCTAACCGTTGTAGGGACGAGTCTTTTACTCGAAGGATTATCTGATCCTCGTCACATGTAATGGTATTCAGGTGATGTCTAATTATGTGACAACCCGAAATTTCCATTCTGAACAAACCATATCAAGCCAATAGAAGTTAGAACAGTTACAGAGAAATTCCAGACTTTGGGTATAAGTTTGAGTATTTCAGGTTTAACACTTAAGGAGATATCAAGAGAGTGGATGCACTAGGGTTTTGTGTAACACTGTTATTCCAAAACTCTATTATATTAGATGTCATTCCGGGAATAAAATATTTTCTACCAAAAATCTCAGGACTATAAATAGAAATCTAAGCCATATTCATTCATTAGTTTCATTTCCAACTAGAGAAAAGCCATTTTCTCTCTCACGGATCTTCGGGTTTTTATCCCAAATTGTGAGTACTTCAATCTAGTTGCATTATATAGCTTAGATTGTGCTTAATAACATCAAAATCACGACAGAACAACAAGATCTGTGAGTTTACTGCCCAAGAACACCTTGTGGAGTAAACTCCTTTTTAAGGGCCAAAGTGTGCCCAATGTCCCTCCAAACCTTGGAAATGAACCTTGAGACTACCCATGACATGTTTAGACATCCAAAACAAATAGAATCAAGGGTTGAAAGTGAGTTCACGTCCAAGGAAGTTCTTGGGCCGTGAACTCTATATTAGGGTGCCAAAATGCCCTAAAGACCTTCATTAAGCCAAGAGACAAACATAGCACCTTACCTTGATGTGTCTAGGACCCAAAACAATAAAAATATCAACACCCATGAGTGTTTACGGCCACAAACACATGACCAAATGGTCCATGGGCCGTGAACTCAAGTTAAGGGTGTTTTGATGCCACAAACACTTCCAAAGGCTTAGGCTTGAAATTAGAATGCTTCCTTATGACCTTTACGACCCTCATAAACATAAATGGCCATGAGTTTACGGTAGTAAACTCATTTGGGTCGTGAACTCTTTAGAACTTCAAAGAATGTGGGTTTTCTTCATCCTAAATTAGAGCTAATGTCCCTAAATCATTCCCTAGCCTTCAAACTTGCATTCCCACATGAGTAGCCATGAATTTACGGCCGTAAACTCCCTTGGGCCGTGAACTCATGGTAGTAAACTGATGTGAGTGCCTTTATACCTTCCTATGTTGAATCACATGTGATTCCAACACTTGGTCAAGGTGTTACCTAGTCCCAGAAGGTGTTTCCTTTCATATAGATGTTATAAACACTATATTCATGTCAATATGTGTCCTTATATGTCATTTAGGACTTATTGTGTCTCGGGACTTCATTCATGGAACTTCTAATCCATACACGTGTACCCGCTAGAACCACTCACGACAGGTGAGTTCATACCTCTAAATCGATGTTTTAAATGATTTTAAATGCTTTAATGGGGGGGGGGGGATTGCAAGTAGAAAACAACATGTTATTAAGTCATTCATATGCATTTTATAACTATGTTTTCATTCAGTAGATTTGACATACTACAAAATGTGATGCACGAAATGGTTTTCTATCTTAAAAATACTTTGTTATCAAATGTATTACTTTTGAAATGTTTATTACAATGACATCGAGTCATTGTTAATTATTGTTCAAAACTCTTAGATGTTTTGCAAAACCATTTTTACCTTCTTGAACCAAACTATACTTATGCACTTTATGTTCTTATATATATGTATTGATGTTATAGTTTTCATCCTTCATTCAGTTTTCCCACACTCTTGTGGGTAGCAAGGGTGTATAAACCTACTTGAACAACCAATTACCTTTCAGTTAACTATCATAGGGATAGTTAGAAGATTCAAAACATTATTCCTATTACAAGGAATCACACACGATTCAGTTCATTCATGAGTCTATACCAGTACATTACCTGATAAATGAGTACATTTACCTAGGCTTACATGATACATGAGTACGTTTTCATAGATACATTTATCTGAATACGCTTACATGAATACCATACATGAGTACTGTTACATAGATACATTTTTCCTGTATTCACTTACATGGATACTTGTACCTAGAGTTACGAGGAAGATTTATTTGTACCTTCTGTGTAAATTTTCCTGCCCATCCCAGTTCAAGGGGATGTCTAGACGGGACTAACCATTCTGGAGCCCAGCTGTTAGCACCAGTGGGTGATGAACATCTACGGATGCCTACGGCTATTACTTATATTAGGATTACCTTTACGGGACTAACCATTCCTCCGCCCTTCTGCTGCTACAGAGGACAATTGGACAATCTTTGGATGTTCATTAGGTTATACATTTCGCTTTACGCGATGGTGTGTTAGCCCTAGTACCTCGGGATAACACTTACATTAATACATTTCCCTATTTACTTTATTTTGTGATACATTCACATAAACAATGAGTTAGACTAATTACTGTTTGTGATAGTCAAGAAGAAGGAAAAACTATCATTTTTATAACAGAACATTCAGGTCTTGGTAGAAGACTATCATATCTTTTTCCTATTTTACTTTATTTTGTGATACATTCACATAAACGATGAGTTCGACTACGTACTGTTTGTAATAGTCAAAAAGAAGGAAAACCATCATTTTCATAGCAAAACATTTGGGTTTTGGTAGAAGACTATCATATCTTTTTCCTATTTTAATTCATTTTGTGATACATTCACATAAACGATGAGTTAGACTAAGTACTATTTGTAATAGTCAAAAAGAAGGAAAAACCATCATTTTTATAACAGAACATTCAGGTCTTGGTAGAAGACTATCATATCTTTTTCCTATTTTACTTTATTTTGTGATACATTCACATAAACGATGAGTTAGACTAAAAACTGTTTGTAATAGTCCAAAATAAGGAAAAACCATCATTTTCATAGCAAAACATTTGGGTCTTGGTAGAAGCCTATCATATCTTTTTCCTATTTTTACTTTATTTTGTGATACATTCACATAAACGATGAGTTAGACTAATTATTGTTTGTAATAGTCAAAAAGAAGGAAAAACTATCATTTTTACTTACAAAAACATTCGGGTCTTGGTAGAAGACTATCATATCTTTTTCCTATTTTTACTTTATTTTGTGATACATTCACATAAACGATGAGTTAGACTAATTACTGTTTGTAATAGTCAAAAAGAAGGAAAAACTATCATTTTTACTTACAAAAACATTCGGGTCTTGGTAGAAGACTACATTTCATACTTATATCAACTGTTCCATTTAAAGATTTACATGACATTCATAACAACATTCTAAAACACGACAATAACACTTAAATACTTATGAATTTACCAGCTTTAGGCTGATACTCGCTTTCAAAATAACTTGTATTCTCAGGTCATTAGTTAGACAGGTACGATGGCCAGGTTTTGAGAAGACGGAGCACAGACAAGACTCATTTTATTTTGATTATTCATTTTATTGTTGTACATTATGAAAGAACACACATGTATTAAAACTTTACTTTTAATGCTACGGATGATGTTGTTGCTTGTTTACTACTTTACACTGTTATGATACTTCACATGACGTCCTCCACCCCGTAACGTTTCTGCCGTTCTTGGTTTTGGGGTGTGACAGATTGGTATCAGAGCATTGTTTATAGTGAATTAAGTATATCAACCCATAAAAAATATACTAACTATAAATACATTGGGATTAAAACACTCTGTCTAAGAGTTTATAATTTTAAATAATAAAACATTTAACAAAGTATACGTGCCTGCATTCATACTAAAATCCGTGTCACAATGACAAGAACAAAAGTATTGCGATTGTTGAATATCACAGGTAAGCTCGGGGATGTATGGTTAGTCTTGGGAGTGGCATAGCCTGATCAACTATGCTGTTCCAAGGAGTGATCAGCACATGCCCAAGAATGGTTGTGATATGGCAACAAGTCTAAAAACTTACCAACACTACCACAATGAGAACATTATAATAGAACCTAAGTCTAAAATACCATAGGGGTGTTTTGTGTTATTATAAGTACTTTATACTTGAGAACTAAAGCGGGATCTTCATTACCAAGTTGATAGTTGCAAAGTGGATACACTAAAGTTATATGTAACTAGGATGTTATAGACTTAGAATCGGTGAAAATTTTGCTTTACCCCTATTCCTTGTGAATTTGGAGTTGAGGTCACTTATTCGAAGGCCTATCCTGTGTTGATTACATATAACTGGTATGCAATTTACAAATAGCGATGGAACTAATGAAGATTTCCTAAATAATTATCTAGATAGTTCGTCTAATAATTATTTTCTTACCCCAATTCCTGCGTAGATAACATGGCTGGATTCCATCCCCACAACAACCTGTTCCTTCCGAACGAGGTTATTGCTAGGTGCTTTGGAGAAGAACCAGATAATGATCATCTGATCCCTCTGAATGATTCCCATGATGAAGACCTTTCAGACGGTGCTATCTCCAAACCTGAGGTTGAGAACCTACCCCAGGCAGCTCTGGTTCCAATTCCTAACCCTCGTCCGACTTTTCATGGCCCGACGCCTCCATGGGTGGAATGTCTGGAAACATGTAGCAAAGATGAAGATCAACCCATGCCTTTCAATGGAGACCAAAGTTTCTACAACGTAAGTGAAGGGAGCTCAGCAGACAGAGTTCTACCAATTCTGATCCGTAGAGTTGCCCGAAACGAAATTCAGGGCATGACAGCTCTACAACGTATCGCAGAAGTGGATACAAATGGAGGAATGCATATGCTTCGCACCAGTCGCCTTGAACATGCTCGTGAGAGGTCTGAGAGAGACCATGAAACCCTGCTGTAAGCACTGGCTGAATCACGAGCCGAAGTCATAGAACTTCGAGTACGCCAGAGAGTGTACAAAAGACACCTACTTGATGTGGAACGCCAACTGGCTGAACTGAGAGTTCACCAGAGGGATGACCGTCGCTAGTAGTAGATACTTTACTTTATATTCCTCGTTAGAAAGGAATCGTGTTTCTGTCTATGCCCAATGTGGCATTTTCTATGAAACTATCTGGTACCGTAAGTACTTTTGGTTAGGTCCTTATGTTGTCAAGAACTATCTTCTCTGGATATGATGTAAGACCTTTTTACAAGGTCATTTTCCCGAACTTGTACGTCATGAATATCAAAGATATTGACAGTCGGCTAACTTCTGTGTCATTCTTTATTCAAATACCCTTATCATACTTTCATCAGAGTCTATTTGAAACAAGCTCTAGTCAAGTCATTGGACTATAGCAATTTAACTCCGGAGACATCTCCAAGTCTCTTTACATGGTTGGATCACGTTATTCGCCAACCAAAGATATCTCGGTTAGAACGACAAACGTCTTGAGAGCATTGTACAAACTTACTTCCGATATTTGCTAGGACTGCATCATAGGGATGTAGGTCGAACCTTAGAGAACTTACTTCTATTCTTTACATGAGCGATCGAACTACGTCTAGGTTCAACCATCATCGCCCACAAATTCATTTTCTTTCGGTGTAACAGAATCATGTCGTCTAAGAAAAACGATCAGCCCATCAACCAAACACCAACTCTTCAGATTGATGCAGCTACCTTTCAAGCTGCAGTCTCGGCTGCCGTGTCAACTATTCTGACCCACATGAACGCTAACAACGCAAGTGTTAGCGGGATTGTTAACAACAATTCCAATCCAAGTAACAATCCAGCACCTCAACGAGCAACAAACTACCATGATACTCCGAGTCCCAAGGCCAAGAGTAACAAAAGGAAGTCTTGGGCTAAATCTAAGGACAAATCGCTTCGAAGGGCGAACAGGAAACAACCACCAGTAACAACCTTCACAACCATGACATCAGTACCTCCTACTACCATCCCTTCGGGCATCCCAATTGCCCCTAACCCAGCCAGACCGTATGTTGGGGACTTACCAAGGTGCGATAAGTGCACCTTCTTGTTGGAATAGTGTCTAAGGCTGCAACTATATTAGACAAGTATTTGACCCGGTTGTGCATGGTCCTTTTGGGTTGCCTTCACCATAGCAACTTGATAGGATGATTTATTAAGTGAGAGTAAATATTATTAATATATTATGAGAATAATATAATGAATAATATATTTGTTATTTGATTAATATATGTCATAGAATTAATTAGAATTAATTTGGTGACTTAAAGAGATTAATTAAATAAAGGGGTATAAACTGTCAATTGTTTGATAGTTAAACTTTAGACTGTAAATCCATTGGGATATGCTTTGGACGAATTCTATGAGATATAGGATAGCTAAAATCATCCAAAGGCTTATCTACGTAATGGATTTGGATAGCCTTAAGAGAAGATTATCCAATTAGGGTTTAGGTTGTAACCCTTAAGGAGTCTACAAGTATAAATAGACCCCATGGCATAGGGAACTCGATACATCTCCAAAAGTAAGAGAACCCTGGCCGAATTCCTCCCCTCTCCTCTCTCTTAAATCATTCTTCTTGTTATTGGTGTTTGTAAGCCATTAGATGAGTGACATTTGTGACTCTAGAAGCTCCAAGACCTCAAGATCAACAAGGAACTCAAAGGTATGATTCTAGATCTGTTTCAATGTTGTTATTTAACCTAATTAGTCATTAGAAGACTTGGATTCAAAGCATGTTTATTAGAAAGCCTAGATCCAAGCATTAGGGTTTTGCATGCGCACATAGGAAAGTTCTTATGGCTAAAACCCATTAGTGGTATCAGAGCCTAGCTTGGTTTTCTTTAAATTGTTGCTTGATTAACTGAAACAAACCTGCAAAATTCGTTTTTTAGGTTTCTGAGTCATGGACTCGGCGAGTAGGCCTGACTCGGCGAGTCCCCTTGTGCACTCGGCGAGTCCAGGCGTCAGGAATGGCCAGATTCGGGATTTTTTCATAATTATCTTATGGAAACTTACCTTAATCATAATAGATCAATCTAAATCTGATTTTTTGATATATATGACTATTATCTTGATCTAGTTAAAGGTATTTATCAACTAATAAAATATTTAATTTCCTTATATGATAATTAATTAATTATTTTAATTATTTTGGTAATTATCTTGAATAAAATCAAATATAGATAATTAGGATATTAATTGTTAATTGGAATTATTTGTTATTTGATCCTCCATGTTTTAAATGTTTAAAACCTACCCTCAAGTTTTGAAATTTATATTTGTGATTAAAAGTTTTAATTTAGACAACTTAAATTTCAAACCCTAGATTTTAAAAGTTTTAAAATACAACCCTATACTAATATGATATTACTAGAATAATATATATATGTATAACTAAATGCTAGTCTTATCGTTAGTAGGCCTCATTCACGAAGCCGATCTATAAGGTGGGTATAAGGTTGCGGCCTATAAAATGGCGCTTAATGGGTGTACACTCACACCCACCGCTTGCTTGATTGGTGGAGGGTCGTTAGCCGAACGGGTAGGATAGGGCAACCTCATCCTCTCATTAAAAGTTTAATAAGAAATACAAAGTAACTACACATTTTTTAAAATTTCCCAATCCTAGTTACTTTAGGAAAAGTGAATTGATGCAATCCCATGAAATTACACTTTGCACCTTGCTAAGATGTTAGTGGAGTGTGTGTGGTTTACCGGCACACTAATTGGTTCTAAGCGAAGGTGGCAAAGGGTGATTCATTGTTTATCATAGTTCGATGGAGCGTGTGTGGTTTACCGGCACATCGAATAGGTGATCGTTAGAATGAAGGCACCATGTGAATTTGCATGGTAATTCACACCCGCTTTGTGATCCTCGGCATCCCAGTCACAAACAAGAGGGGCATATCGAGATTTAAACATGCCATTGAATAGTTTCAATGAATCTCATCCGAACCTAGGAATTCTCAAAAACACTTAGGACTAATAGTTTAAGTTTTGTGATGGAGAATTAGTGAATCGTCATTTACTTACCTTCAATTTATTTGCATGTTAGATTACGGCATCCCTTTTCTAGTATGTAAATGTTATTGTTGGATCCTAGCCCTAGTTTTTCTTATTGGGTGATAATTAGGGATTCTTATTCTAATCTATCTTTATCCTTTTCTAATTGTAGATGTCAAACGCAAACAACGCTGCTGCTAGTTCTTTCACGTTGATGAGCCTTTGCCAAAAGGTCACCTTCGATGGAACGAACTTTAGCAAATGGATAAGATACATTCGCACCATTGCTCGCTATGAGGATAAGGAGTATGTCCTCGATGAGAAGCTCGAGAAAATCAACCCCGAAGTTGCTACTCCCGCCGAAATCACCGCCTTTGAAACTCATGAGCGAGATGCAACGAAGGTACATTGCATCATGATCGCCACCATGAACTCCGAATTCCAAAAGTCCTACGAGGACATGTACCCGTACGAGATGCACCAAGACTTATTGGAGAGATACCATCAAAACGCGAGACAAGAGCGTTATGAGATTTTCACCAACATGATTTCCGCGAAGATGGGTCATGGAGAATCTCTTACCGTGCACCTGCAAAAGATGCAAAGGTATGTCGACCGCCTTCGCAAGTTAAATGTTGACTTCGGTGAGGACTTGGCGATCGACATGGTGCTTCACTCTTTGCCTCCGATGTACAACCAATTTAGGATGACCTACCACATGAACAAAGAAGAGGTCACCCTAAGCAAACTCCAAGGTCTCTTGAGGGTCGCTGAGAGCAACTTCAAGGACAAGTCTGTTGCACCTACTCCCAATCCGTCCGCTGCTCCTGTCTTGGCTATTTGTCAAGGGAAGGGAAAGAAGAGGAAAGCTTCATCGAAGAACTATCGCAAGGCGAAAGCCCGGATGGTGCCTCTTCTAGTGGGACCAAAGTTGATCCCGCTAAGCGCTGCTCTAACCCGAAGGAGGCAGAGTGCCACCACTGCCACAAGATAGGACATTGGAAGAGAAGCTGCCTGGATTACCTGCAAGCGATCAAAGAAGGAAAGATCAAGCCATCTTTCGCAGGTATATACACAATCAAATCTAATGATTCTAATCATGCTATTTCTTGGGTTCTTGATACCGGTTGTGGTTATCACATTTGTTCTAATGTGCAGGGACTAAGAAGAAGTAGGGATGTGGAGCAAGGAAGGATCAATCTAATCATGGGGAACAGAAGATCGTCACCTGTGACCAAGATTGGAGTGTATTCTTTAGTGCTTAGGAATAGTTTGGTTTTAGATTTGAACAATTGTTGCTATTCGCCAGAAATGGCTAGAAACATCATTTCATTTCATGGTTTATATAGACAAGGATTTAGATTTTCTTTTAATAATGAGAATGGTTCTATTTTGGCTTATCTAAATGGTGTCTTTTACTTTGAAGCTATACCATGTAATGGAATATATGAAACCGTTATGATTGTTGATAACTTGGGAAATGATGTTTTGAATATTGATTCTTCCACTAGTGTGGATAAAGCATCCTTGTGGCATTGTCGTCTTGGACATGTCAACAAGAAACGCATAGCCCAACTCCAAAAGGATGGAGGGTTGGAGTCATTCGACCTTAGGGAAGATGACACATGCGAGTCTTGTTTGCTTGGAAAGATGACTAAGTCACCCTTCACGAGTACATGTGAAAGGGGCGAGGGTCTATTGGACCTAATACATACCGATGTATGTGGACCGTTTAGATCAACCACGAAGGATGGGAACCGCTTCTATGTGACTTTTACCGATGACTATAGTAGATATGGGTATATCTACTTAATCAAGCAAAAGTCAGACACCTTTGAAAAGTTCAAAGAGTTCAAGAATGAAGTGGAGAATCAATTGGGCAGGAAAATCAAGATGCTTCGATCCGATCGAGGAGGAGAGTACCTAAGTCTTGAATTCCACGATTATCTCAAGGAGTGTGGAATAGTTTCACAATTGACGCCTCCTAGGACACCGCGGTTGAATGGTGTGGCAGAAAGGCGTAATCGAACCTTATTAGATATGGTTCGCTCTATGATGAGTCGTGCTTCACTACCAATCTCTTTTTGGGGGTATGCCTCAGAGACTGCCGCCCATATCCTTAACCGAGTCCCTACTAAGAAGGTTGCCAAAACACCTCACGAGATGTGGAAAGGGAAAGCTCCCTCGTTGGCACATATCAAGGTTTGGGGTTGCGAGGCTTTCGTAAGACGAGATACTCACGACAAGCTTGAACCTCGAAGTGAGCGATGTATTTTCATCGGCTACCCACAAACATCCTTTGGATATCTCTTCTATAGACCGAAGGACAATGTTGTATTCGTTGCGAGGAGAGGAGTTTTCCGAGAGCGAGAACTCATAAGCCAAGGAGACAGTGGGAGGCAAATCGAACTTGAAGAGATTCAAGAGTCGATAGATGAAGGAACCTCTACCGCTGGCATTCAACCCGAGGAGGAAACTCCGGTTGAACCGATTGACGAATCCTTACCTCTTAGACGTTCCGATAGAGTTAGAGTTCATCCCCAGTTTTATGGCTTTCATATTACTACCGAAGGGGACACGTATATTAGTGATGGTACACTAGTAAATCTTGATGAACCTAATAGCTATAAGGAAGCCATGGCAGGCCCGGAGTCTGTAAAGTGGAAAGAGGCAATGGATAGAGAGATCCAATCCATGTATGATAACCAAGTTTGGAATTTGGTTGATTACGTGCCCGGACGTAAGACCGTTGGGTGCAAATGGATCTTCAAGAAGAAGACCGACGTGGATGGGAACGTACACACATATAAAGCGCGATTGGTCGCGAAGGGCTTTACTCAAACTCCCGGAGTTGACTATGATGAGACCTTCTCACCAGTTGCGAAGATCAAATCTATTAGAGTGATGCTAGCAATTGCCGCATTTCATGATTATGAGATTTGGCAAATGGATGTCAAGACCGCTTTACTTAACGGAAAGTTGGCTGAGGATGTTTACATGGCTCAGCCAGAGGGGTTTGTGGATCCGAAGCATCCGGATAGAGTGTGTAAGCTTGAGAAGTCCATTTATGGACATAAGCAAGCGTCTCGCAGATGGAATCTTTGCTTCGATGAGAAAGTCAAAGAGTTTGGATTTGTACGAAGCGAAGACGAATCTTGTGTATATGTCAAAGCCAGTGGGAGTATAGTAAGCTTCCTCGCTATATATGTCGATGACATATTACTCATAGGAAACGACATCCCGACTCTGCAGGAGGTTAAGTCCTGGCTCGGGAAGTGCTTCACTATGAAGGACCTCGGAGAGGCTTCTTACATTTTGGGAATAAGGATAGTAAGAGAAAGAAGTAAGAGACTAATTGGACTTAGTCAGAATACTTACTTAGAGAAGGTACTAAAACGTTTTAGTATGGAAAACTCAAAGAAGGGAGAACTACCGATACAAAGTAATGCCAAATTGAGTAAGACTCAAAGTCCGAGTACCGAAGCTGAGATAGCAGAAATGAGCCGAGTACCATACGCTTCCGCAGTTGGCTCAATCATGTACGCTATGACTTGTACTCGCCCTGATGTAGCCTTCGCTTTGAGCATGGTTAGCAGATATCAAGGGAATCCTGGCAAAGCACATTGGATTGCGGTGAAAAACATCCTTAAGTACCTTCGGAGGACGAAGGAATGGTTCTTAGTCCTCGGAGGGAGTGATGACTTGAAGGTGCGAGGGTATAGTGACGCCAGTTTTCAGATCGACAGGGACAACTACCGTTCGCAGTCGGGCTGGGTCTTTACCCTAAATGGAGGAGCAGTGACATGGAAGAGTTCCAAACAGGGGACCGTAGCTGATTCAACGTGCGAATCAGAGTACATTGCAGCGAGCGAAGCATCGAAGGAGGCAATATGGCTAAAGAACTTCATAGGTGATCTTGGAGTTGTACCTGCCATAAAGGAGCCAATGGAGATTTTCTGTGATAACGAAGGCGCGGTTGCCTTGACCAAGGAACCGAGGGATCATGGTAGATCAAGACATATCGACAGAAAGTATCACTTCATTAGACATCATGTAGAAGAAGGACAACTCGTAGTGAAGAGGATATCATCAGAAGATAACCCAGCAGATCCGCTTACGAAGGGACAGAGTAGGGTTAAGCACTTACAGCATGCTAGGAGTATTGGGCTGAAGGATGATATTAACATAGATTAGATAGTATTAGAAACGTGTAATAGATAAATGTAATTGACATTTGATGATTAAATAAAGGAGTTTTATTTATAAGTAATGTTACTATCTTATGTTAATTGTTTAGCTATTGTTTCACTTTGCATGTTTTGACTTCCAGAATAATTGAGTTTATTAGGAATAATCAAATTGTTCAAATGGTCCACAATCGTTCATATGTTGGGAGTAGATATGAATGAAGATTTTCATGAATTGGTGTGTAGAATGTCTAAATGGTGTTAGACATAGCAAAGGATTGCTGCAACGTTCATGAGTGCTTATGAACTAGTTTTGAGCATTGGAATAAACCCGCGCTTGCTGGAATCACCTTATGGAATACGATATAAAAGGTGATCGCAAGACGATAATATCATATAGTCTTAAAACCTAGATATATGGTTTATTATTTGTTAATTGATTGTACATTGATAATACGAAAACGCATCAGTAACTTGGTGTTATAAAACGTATTGTTGTGTATAGTTGGTTAATGAATAAGTAAATGCATATAAGTCGAAGTTTATCTGTAACTTTTATCTAAGAAGGTAAAAGCGATATCTCGGCCGCTCGATGATTTGATTTGACTTATGTGCCGGGCCCGGTCAGAACTGAATTGATGTGTTCGATTAAGTTCTATGTCAAATAAATCAGAGATCGAGAAACCTAAATGCTTGACTAACCATTCCATAGGATTGTCAGCATGATATCTAACAGAGGACTGTATGTTCCCTTATCTAAAGGACAAGATTGATTAGATCAGAGTTAACAGCGTCTTTGAGAGCTACGATTGCAAACCAAATTGTACTTGTGAATATAGTTACTAGACTTATCCAAGTGGGAGACTGTTGGAATAGTGTCTAAGGCTGCAACTATATTAGACAAGTATTTGACCCGGTTGTGCATAGTCCTTTTGGGTTGCCTTCACCATAGCAACTTGATAGGATGATTTATTAAGTGAGAGTAAATATTATTAATATATTATGAGAATAATATAATGAATAATATATTTGTTATTTGATTAATATATGTCATAGAATTAATTAGAATTAATTTGGTGACTTAAAGAGATTAATTAAATAAAGGGGTATAAACTGTCAATTGTTTGATAGTTAATCCATTGGGATATGCTTTGGACGAATTCTATGAGATATAGGATAGCTAAAATCGTCCAAAGGCTTATCTATGGAATGGATTTGGATAGCCTTAAGAGAAGATTATCCAATTAGGGTTTAGGTTGTAACCCTTAAGGAGTCTACAAGTATAAATAGACCCCATGGCATAGGGAATTCGATACATCTCCAAAAGTAAGAGAACCCTGGCCGAATTCCTCCCCTCTCCTCTCTCCTACATCATTCTTCTTGCTATTGGTGTTTGTAAGCCATTAGAGGAGTGACATTTGTGACTCTAGAAGCTCCAAGACCTCAAGATCAACAAGGAACTCAAAGGTATGATTCTAGATCTATTTCAATGTTGTTATTTAACCTAATTAGTCATTAGAAGACTTGGATTCAAAGCATGTTTATTAGAAAGCCTAGATCCAAGCATTTGGGTTTTGCATGCGCACATAGGAAAGTTCTTATGGCTAAAACCCATCACTTCTATCATCGAGGAGGATGTCGTAAACTGCACTGCATTAACTGCAATAGAGACGAGCATACTACCCGCTACTCATGAACTCGGATCCAACACAGTACTTTGACCACCAATGTCGAAAACTCGCGGATATGCCATCTATGTGGCGAGATAGGGCACTTCAAGAGAGACTGCCCACCAGGGCAGATCGACAATGGAACAAGAAGAGTTTGACCTCAAAATGGAAAGGGACAGCGAAGGAACCTATTATAGTATCGGTTCACTTCCATTCGTCAGTATTCTATATGCTTTTAAATCATGTTTAAAAACTAGTGCAACCAGAGTCTTATCTTTTGCGAGATCCCGTCTGTTTAAGGATGCTCGTGCTGCGTATACTTGTCTTTTGTAGTATACCTTGTTCGCATCAATAGTCTTGTAGTAAATCCTAAGTACAGTAACTCTGTTAATGGTTGCACTGTTGTGTTTTGTCTGTAACGCCTTATGTTCAAATCTAATGTCTTTAGTTTCGATATGATTCCGACTTTATCATATGACTCGAGTAAATTCGATCTCGCAATACCAGCTTCATAAGTACATCTCTTTCTCAGTAAACGTCTTTTAGCGAAGCCGTCATATCAGAACACCGAGGTACTCGTGCATGGAGTACCTTATAGTTCTTTTCCTTTCCGAAGGAATCCCCACAGTATTACTCGTGCAGTACGTCAAGTTCAATTCAAGGATTCATACGGTTGATCTATCACAGAAGAATGTGTACATGAGAGTGATATATAATCAATGTTCTACAGGTTTAGAATTAATGATTTCACTTTAACTTCTTTTCCCTCGATGGGATGTGAGATTAAGGAAGAATCAGTTATTCGACTACCTTTTCAATCTTAATTATATACGACTCGTATACACGAGATTGTGATCATTGAACCATGTATGAATTCTAATATGAACTTCAGGACGGAGACTGTCCAAGAGTACGAGTAATTGCATTGGCATAGGAACAAACTTAGAACCCAATATGACTCTTAAGGGAAGTCCATGTAGAGGTTTGGGCCCAATTAGGAAAGTTGGGCCATATGTTGGGCTTTGATCCCTAGTTGACTTTGGGCTTATGAATTGGGCATTGGGCTTGGGTGAGCCAAGCTAGGGGTAATGTAGTAATTATCCAAAGTATGTATTTATAGTTATGTGTTAGAACCCAATTGTTAATTGGGTGTTATTTTGGTGTTGACAGTTTGGGAATCTGTCATCTAGCAACTGGGGTTGAGTCTGCGGAACTTCAGCAGTGTTAGGTTGTGTCTACGGGACATCAGCAGTGTGAGGTGAATTTCCTTCCAGTAGGAATGGGTCTATGGCCACAATGCCGGCCCGTTTAGTTAGTAGTAGTTCCGAACTCCGGTCCGATGCAGTAGTTGAGTGTGCTTGATGTCTTTGTGTTATGTGTTCCGGACTTCGGTCCGATGCTGTATGCAGTATATGTGTTTATGCTAGTAGTTATGATTATGCTATGTTATATTCAGTCAGTTCCGGACTTTGGTCCGAAGCAGGGGGCAAGGCCCTAGTTAGTTCTGGACTTCGGTCCGATGCAGTTTTTGGACTTCGGTCCGATGCAGAGGGAAGGTGCTAGTTAGTTTCGGACTTCGGTCCGATGCAGTGGGCAAGGCCCTGGTTAGTTCTGGACTTTGGTCCGATGCAGAGGGCAAGGCCCTGGTTAGTTTCGGACTTCGTTCCGATGTAGTGGGCAAGGCCCAGTAGTTGCTTTATATGCTATTGTTTGGTATGTGGTTGTTTGGGGGTGCTCACTAAGCTTCGTCCTTACGGTTTTCAATTTTGGTTTCAGGTACTCAGTTTTCAAAAGAGGATCTCGGGAAGATTGCAGTGTACACACAATTTGTTCAGCCTGGGATGTTTATACTCTGATATATTTGACAGTTGTTATGATATTTTGAGATACATTGTTTATAATCCTTATATGACGTTTGAAGAATATGGTTTTATTACTAGTTTAAAACGAAATTTTCAGACTGTATTTTTGGGATGTTTCAAGTTGGTATCAGAGCCTTGGTTTGAGAGATTCGGGCGCACTCACGAGTGTGTCTGAACTCAAACTAAAGAAGTGGTATAAAGTTTTCAAGAGAAAGACCAAGGTTAGAAAAGAATTTTGAGAAAAGAAAACAATTTTAGAAAAAGTATAAAGAAAAGAGTTTTAGAAAAAGCGAAAAGAGTTTTGAAAAGAGAAAAGGGTGTGGTGCATGCAATCAGCCGAGCTCAAGTAAGTACTCCCAAATTACCCATACAAGTTTATGTTATGATTATCAGTTTCAATTTCAGTAGAACAACATGCTATAATACGACTAAGGATCTAGGAGGATGCCTTATGTGCCTACTATATGTGTTTCAGCTTTATGAGAATTGCATGCTAGTATTGAGTAGACAGTAGTAGGATAGCCTGTTAGGTGAATACGTCACGTCACATGTGATCAGGGTTGAATAATCTCAGAGTGCTGGATTTGGCCCTATTGCGCAGCTCTTGTTTGAGTCTAACCGTTGTAGGGATGAGTCTTTTACTCGCAGGATTATCTGAGCCTTGTCACATGTGATGGTATTCAGGTGATGGCTAATTATGTGACACCCTGAAATTTACATTCTAAACAAACCATATCAAGCCAATAGAAGTTAGAACACTTACAGAGAAATTCCAGACTTTGGGTATAAGTTTGAGCATATCAGGTTTAACACTTAAGGAGATATTAAGAGAGTGGATGCACTAGGGTTTTGTGCAACACTGTTATTCCAAAACTCTATTATATTAGAGATCATTCCGGGAATAAAATATTTTCTGCCAAAAATCTCAGGACTATAAATAGAAATCTAAGCCATATTCATTCATTAGTTACATTTCCAACTAGAGAAAAGTCATTTTCTCTCTCACGGATCATTGGGGTTTTATCCCAAATCATGAGTACATCAATCTAGTTGTATTATATAGCTTAGATTGTGCTTAATAACATCAAAATCACGACAGAATAGCAAGATCTGTGAGTTTACCGCCCAAGAACACCTTATGGAGTAAACTCCTTTTTAAGGGCCAAAGTGTGCCCAATGTCCCTCCAAACCTTAGAAATGAACCTTGAGACTACCCATGACATGTTAAGACATCCAAAACAAATAGAATCAAGGGTTGAAAGTGAGTTCACGGCCAAGGAAGTTCTTGGGCCGTGAACTCCATATTAGGGTGCCAAAATGCCCTAAAGACCTTCATTAAGCCAAAAGACAAACATAGCACCTTACCTTGATGTGTCTAAGACCCAAAACAATAAAAATATCAACACCCATGAGTGTTTACGGCCACAAACACATGACCAAATGGTCCATGGGCCGTGAACTCAAGTTAAGGGTATTTTGATGCCACAAACACTTCCAAGTGCTTAGGCTTGAAATTAGAATGCTTCCTTATGACCTTTAGGACCCTCATAAACATAAATGGCCATGCGTTTACGGTAGTAAACTCATTTGGGTCGTGAAATCCTTAGAACTTCAAAGAATGTGGGTTTTCTTCATCCTAAATTAGAGCTAATGTCCCTAAATCATTCCCTAGCCTTCAAACTCGCATTCCCACATGAGTAGCCATGAATTTACGGTCGTAAACTCCCTTGGGCCGTGAACTCATGGTAGTAAACTCATGTGATTGCCTTTATACCTTCCTATGTTGAATCACATGTGATTCCAACACTTGGTCAAGGTGTTACCTAGTCCCAGAAGGTGTTTCCTTTCATATAGATGTTATAAACACTATATTCATGTCAATATGTGTCCTTATATGTCATTTAGGACTTGTTGTGTCTCAGGACTTCATTCGTGGAACTTCTCATCCATACATGCGTACCCGCTAGAACCACTCACAACAGGTGAGTTCATACCCCTAAATCAATGTTTTAAATGATTTTAAATGCTTTAATGGGGGGGGGGGAATGCAAGTAGAAAACAACATGTTATTAAATCATTCATATGCATTTTATAACTATGTTTTCATTCAGTATATTTCACATACTACAAAATGTGATGCATGAAACGGTTTTCTATATTATAAATACTTTGTTATCAAATGTATTACTTTTGAAATGTTTATTAAAATGACATCGAGTCATTGTTAATTATTGTTCAAAACTCTTAGATGTTTTACAAAACCATTTTTACCTTCTTGAACCAAACTATACTTATGCACTTTATGTTCTTATATATATGTATTGATGTTATAGTTTTCATCCTTCATTCAGTTTTCCCACACTCTTGTGGGTAGCAAGGGTGTATAAACCTACTTGAACAACCAATTACCTTTCAGTTAACTATCATAGGGATAGTTAGAAGATTCAAAACATTATTCCTATTACAAGGAATCACACATGAGTCAGTTCATTCATGAGTCTATAGCAGTACATTACCTGATACATGAGTTCATTTACCTAGGCTTACATGATACATGAGTACGTTTACATAGATACATTTATCTGAATACGCTTACTTGAATACCATACATGAGTACTGTTACATAGATACATTTTTCCTGTATTCACTTACATGCATACTTGTACTTAGAGTTACGAGGAAGATTTATTAGTACCTTCTGTGTAAATTTTCCTGCCCATCCCAGTTCAAGGGGATGTCTAGACGGGACTAACCATTCTGGAGCCCAACTGTTAGCACCAGTGGGTGATGAACATCTACGGATGCCTATGGCTATTACTTATATTAGGATTACCTTTACGGGACTAACCATTCCTCCGCCCTGCTGCTGCTACAGAGGACAATTGGACAATCTTCCGATGTTCATTAGGTTATACATTTCGCTTTACGCGATGGCGTGTTAGCCCTAGTACCTCGGGATAACACTTACATTAGTACATTTCCCTATTTACTTTATTTTGTGATACATTCACATAAACAATGAGTTAGACTAATTACTGTTTGTGATAGTCAAGAAGAAGGAAAAACTATCATTTTTATAACAGAACATTCAGGTCTTGGTAGAAGACTATCATATCTTTTTCCTATTTTACTTTATTTTGTGATACATTCACATAAACGATGAGTTCGACTAAGTACTGTTTGTAATAGTCAAAAAGAAGGAAAACCATCATTTTCATAGCAAAACATTTGGGTTTTGGTAGAAGACTATCATATCTTTTTCCTATTTTACTTCATTTTGTGATACATTCACATAAACGATGAGTTGGACTAAGTACTGTTTGTAATAGTCAAAAAGAAGGAAAAACCATCATTTTTATAACAGAACATTCAGGTCTTGGTAGAAGACTATCATATCTTTTTCCTATTTTACTTTATTTTGTGATACATTCACATAAACGATGAGTTAGACTAAGTACTGTTTGTAATAGTCCAAAATAAGGAAAAACCATCATTTTCATAGCAAAACATTTGGGTCTTGGTAGAAGACTATCATATCTTTTTCCTATTTTTACTTTATTTTGTGATACATTCACATAAACAATGAGTTAGACTAATTATTGTTTGTAATAGTCAAAAAGAAGGAAAAACTATCATTTTTACTTACAAAAACATTCGGGTCTTGGTAGAAGACTACATTTCATACTTATATCAACTGTTCCATTTAAAGATTTACATGACATTCATAACAGCATTCCAAAACAGGACAATAACACTTAAATACTTATGAATTTACCAGCTTTAGGCTGATACTCGCTTTCAAAATAACTTGTATTCTCAGGTCATCAGTTAGACAGGTACGATGGCCAGGTTTTGAGAAGACGGAGCACAGACAAGACTCATCTTATTTTGATTATTCATTTTATTGTTGTACATTATGAAAGAACAAACATGTATTAAAACTTTACTTTTAATGCAACGGATGATGTTGTTGTTTGTTTACTACTTTACATTGTTATGATACTTCACATGACGTCCTCCACCCCGGAACGTTTCCGCCGTTCTTGGTTTTGGGGTGTGACAAATTAGCATTACAGGGAGGCCTTCAGCAGCTGAGGACTGGATTGGGTATAGTCAGAGATTTCCCTAGGGCAAGCCTAGGATGAGAGTAGCAGAGATCAGTAGTAGTAGAAGTGACTTGGTGGATTCGAGGCAGTACTTGAGGAAAGTATGGATAGATGTGGAAGGTAGTATGGGCCCATACTACTGAAAGTAGAGGATCTGTACTCGAATCAAGGAAGGCTGAGATGAATCCAGGAAACCTATAGTGTGTGAGATCCCTCGAGTTTTGATGAGCATTGTGATGTTAGTGGTGGTATATTACCGAGTATAGTGACGCTACGTGGTAGACCAGATGGTAGTTCTGGCGTCGACGAGGGATCAGGCTCGGACTCTGGAACCGGGCAGATTGATGATCAGATGAGGGATTAGTGAATAACTAAAGAAAATAGATAGATGGGAGATAGAAAACTAGAAGAGAAAGAAACTAATTATATAATAGAAATATTCCATCAGAGAATTTCGCGCAGTATCATTGACCAGACTCATGTGATCCTCAGCGATCAAGGACACCATTATAGAGATTCGTGATGAGAGGCCGATTGCATTCTGCACTGAGATAACGGTCATGATAGAGACCCGTATGTTGATGTTTCGGGAATTCAGAGTTTGTGAGGCTTCAGATTGACATGGGGGTTAGGGACCCCATTGTTAGCAGCAGATGGTTGACATATGTTGCCAACACTTTTTATACCGGACGTTGTCTCGAAAGGAGACAAGATCTGGCTTACTTCCTGTCTCCTGAGGAATAGAGCACGAGTTTGATAGGAAGAGGTCGGTAGTGAGTTGTGTGATGATGCAGTTAATGCTAGGTCATGGGATGACTTTTAGACCAGATTCTGGGCAGAGTGTGCCCAGGAGATTGAGGCGCATCAGTTGGCACAATGGTTGTTAGATCTCCACTAGACGACTGAGACCGTGGTAGAGATCACTACCAAGTCTCGGGATAGAGCTTATATGGTACCATAGTATGCAACAGATGACGAAATAAAGAAGGAAAGTTTTTAGAACATACTATAGAATGATAGCAAGGAGATCACGAGTATCTCGGGGTGCAAGACCCTGAATGATATGGCTTCTTGAGCCTGAGAACGAGATATGGACTTGGAGCACATTAGGAAAACGGAACCAGATCAGTTGTTTATATAGAAGGGTCTCGAGAGGAGACTCAAGATTTCATATTCGCTTTCGAGAGACCAGCAGGACCAGATTTGGTGCAGCACTTGCGGGGGTAGGAGAGTACAACGTCATCTTGGTTTATTCCAAGACTGAGGAGTAGCACGTGAAGCACCTAAGGGAGGTGCTAGAGACTTTGAGGAGGGAGAGAATTTTCGCGAGGTTCTCTAATTGTGAGTTCTGTTTGCGCAGGGTGCAATTTCTTGGGCACCTTGTCAATCAGAAAAATATTCTAGTCGATCCGACCAAGATAGAGGCCGTGATGCAGTGGGAGATTCCGAGGTCTCCAATTGAGATTCAGAGCTTCCTGGTTCTAGCGGGTTATTACCGGAGATTTATTCAGATTTTTAGAAGTTGTGTGATCTTTTGGATTAGCTGGTGTTGAAACTCTAGCACGGATAAGCGTGAGTTCTAGCAGACTGGTCATAGGTGGTGAGAAGGATTGGGAATTCTTCCAGTTTGGTATGCTGTAAGGCATTAGCTGAATCAAAGTGGGGGAGCAGTTTTGAGGCTAGGATAAGTTTTGCATCCTTGTCTGAAAGGAAGACAGCCCATGTGGTTGTATGGTTCGAGGAGAGTGTGATATGGAAGTTCGGAAAAACTTGCCAATGATGAGATCGCGTTCTCAGAATGTTGCTAGCAAGCCTTAGGGAATCCGGTTGGGGATTCCAGTCAGGACATGAGTTCAGCAGAGTGCGGGTCAAGTGCGTGTTCGATCCAGTATAGATAGTGTTAGAGTGTTATAAGTCTGCGGGTGTAACCGTAACATTCACTAGCAGCCAAATAGTGTTAGAGTGTTGTAATTCTGTGGGTGTAGCCGTATCATTCACTAGCAGCCAGATAGTATTAGAGTGTTGTAAGTCTACGGGTGTAGCCGTAGCATTCACTAGCAGCCAGATAGTGTTAGAGTGTTGTAAGTCTACGGGTGTACCCGTAGCATTCACTAGCAACCAGATAGTGTTAGAGTGTTGTAAGTCTGCGGGTGTAGCCGTAGCATTCACTAGCAGCGAGATAGTGTTAGAGTGTTGTAAGTCTGCGGGAGTAGTCGTAGCATTCACTAGCAGTAGATAGTGATAAAGTGTTGTAAGTCTATGAATGTAGCCGTAGCATTCACTGGGTTGGTAGATAGCGTGATTTCGTTGTTAGGGCGCGGAAAGAATAGTAGTACCCACCAGCTCGGGTGTAGTAGTAAGGATATGGAAATACACAGATTGGATTTCGGAATTACCCAGAAGGATTAGATCAGGTTGATTCAGTGATACGACTGCAGGAGTGCCACTACAGTTGTGGGATCAGGGAAGCAATGTATTGTATAAGATTGCTTGTGATATAGGGCTACCATTGGTTAGGTAGCAATCACTTTTAGACTGTATTTGGTGACGTCAGGATTCGACGTACGAACCCGATCGGTTGGATCAGGAGGTTGTTAGTGCCTCAGTGACATGATAACTAGTGGCAACTAGTTCCAGAGAAGGATTTTGTTCAGAAGTCGTGTGAGATAGGGAGTCCTTTGGCTCCGCAGTTGCGTTGGAACCCAATATTTCAGATGACTGACGAATGAATTAAGACCAGGAAGGTCTCGATAGTTGTTGGAAAGCAGCCATGTAGCTGTATCATGTCTTAGGCGGTACAATGTTTCAGAAAGTCCAGTGTTCAGGCAGTTCAGTGTGTCAGGCAGTTCAGTGTTCAGTCAGTTCGGTGTTTCAGGTAGTTCAGTGTTCAGGTAGTTCAGTGTTTTAGACAGTCAGTGTTTCAGGCAATTCAGTGTTTTCAGGCAGACCAGTGATTCAGACAGTTTTGGGTCTCAAGCAGTAATGGTATTGTGGGATTTCATGTATGGTTAGAGTTAGAGACAGCTTGGGATATGCTAAGTCACTTACATCAGGACTATCTAAGTTTTGGTTAGTATAGGTGAATCACAAGGATAAGTGGATCTGTGATTTGTTTTTTTTCTTCTAGTGGGGGCTTTGAGCTATCAGGAGATCAGTAGGGAACTGAGAGACAACTAGAATGGATTCGGCAATAATGATTCAGTAAAAGTGGTCTGTCAGGGATTCAGACCATCTCAAGACAACAGGTTTCAGACGGAGTAGATGTGATCTTATTACCAGGAATTCGTTCATCTGCAGAATTTAGGGCCTTGCGATGTTTGGTCACAGTTATCCTGAGAAGGCTCGGGTGTGCCTAGGGTAATGACCATGTTACTTGAGTAGTTAGGCGTGTAAGGAATGACAAGAGATGATTTCGAGGACATAATCTAATTTAAGTGGGGGAGAGTTGTAACACCCCATTTATTAAATTAATAAATAGATAAAGTTGATGAATGGATACTAGCCCTAAAATCAATAATTATATAGCGAGGTGTGATTTCAAGAAGCTGATTGTCACAATTTTAGTGGTAAGGGGTTAAAAGTGTAATTTCGGATTAGTTGTAAAGAATTTTGAAGGTCGAGGGTAGTTTAGTAAATTAAGGATTTAATTTGAAAGGAACTCTAGAAGCACGGGCTAAAAAGGTAAATTTCGGATTTAGTTTTAAAAAGAATTGGCAAGGAGGGGTTGGTTGTGACAAAAGTGTATGGATGTTTGGTATATACATGGGACTTGAACCTGCCGGCTTATACCCTCTCGTATGAAGGTTCAGCAGCAAATACCTTAACCCTAATATGGAGAGCTGCAGCAGCCATCTTCCTTCCTTCCTTCCTTCCTTCCTTCTTCTTCTTCTACCGACGACCGCCAAGAGTGTTAGAGTCGGAGGAACCACCACCACCAGTAACGTTATTCTTCCGATCAGTTGAGCCACCGAGTGAGCGGAGCACTATCATTGTTGTTTCGCTGCCGAAGGATGCGCGAGTCAAGGCCGACGTCGGGGGCCGCTGTTCCTTTACATTCTCCAGTATTGGTAAACCTTTCCTTCTCTCTCTCTCTCTCTCATTCTCCTTCCCTTTTCCCTCATGAGTGTCGCCATCTCCGCCCAATGGCTATCGCGTCCCGATTATACCCCTTTCCAGGTCACTGTAAGCCACCTGATATGTGGCGGTGCAGTGTGTGTGTTGGAATCTCAGCCAATGCCGTTTTTGTGCATGTTTCAGTGGTCGCCGGAGAGATGTGTGGGTGACGGGTTGGCTTGAGAACGCAAGTGGACCACCATGGCAGCCAGCCATGGTGGCTGTCGCTGGGAGCTGCTGCCAAACGCCACTACCACCCCAAGACCATCGTTGTTACCACCAAGCGCCACCAGGTGGTGGTTGTGTTACTTTCGGAGCTTAGGGGTGGGTGTGTTTTATTTCAGTGACGAATAATTGGGATTTTGCTAGCCGGATAAATCAAGAAAGTCACCACCACCACCGTGAGGTGGTTGCAGCCACTAAGCACCACCGCCGGCCAGCATGGTGTAGCTGTGTGTGTGTGTTAATTAGTATGTGAATTAGTTAGTGAGTGTGTGGATTATTTTGGATAAAGCATTGTAATTGTAAGTTCCAAAAGATTAATGAAAAGAAACTCAAACCACCACCGTAAGGTGGTGGCCGCCGCCGAAAGCCGCCATTGACCACCATTACCCGAGGTGGTAGTAGGTGGTGCCCCACTAGCAAACCCTAATGGGCTTAGAGATTGGTTTAGGGCCTATTGGGCCATCTTTGGGTGGAAAACCCTAATTATCAGTATTGGGCCTTAGACTTATTGGACCCACTTTTGGGCCATTGAGATTGGATTGAATATTAAGCCCAATTATTCCATGTCATTTATCTAGCAGAGTAAAGGAATTAATGGATTAAGTCCTTAATGGGCTAAGTGAGAGAACCCTAATTTTGAGAACTTATCGGAACACACACACACACACATGAGAATTATTTAATAAGTAAAATATTAAATAATAAATATTGGCAGAAATTAATATAAGCAATAATGGACTTAATGGATTAAGTCCATAGTGGGTTAAGCCCTTAAGGGGTTAAGTAAGAAACACTTAACCCTAATCGTCATTTTATGTGAAACCCTAATTTCACTTAGGCTTTGTCTTGGGCCATCCAAGAATAATAAAATGGACTAGAGTAATTAGTTGGGCTTTAAGGTAAGCCCATATGAAGGATTAGGTCCAATTTGGAAAATCGAGCCATAGATGGGCCATAGTTTGGGCCTAGATGGTTGTATGATATTGGGCCCTTAGAATGAGACATGTTGGACTGGACTGAACAATTGGGCCTTAAGGGAAGTCCATGTAGAGGTTTGGGCCCAATTTGGAAAGTTGGGCCATATGTTGGGCTTTGATCCCTAGTTGACTTTGGGCTTATGGATTGGGCCTTGGGCTTGGGTAAGCCAAGCTAGGGGTAATGTAGTAATTATCCAAAGTATGTATTTATAGTTATGTGTTAGAACCCAATTATTAATTGGGTGTTATTTTGGTGTTGACAGTTTGAGAATCTGTCATCTAGTAGCTGGGGTTGAGTCTGCGGAACTTCAGCAGTGTTGGATTGTGTCTACGGGACTCCAACAGTGTGAGGTGAGTTTCCTTCTAGTAGGAATGGGTCTACGACCACAATGTCGACCCGTTTAGTTAGTAGTAGTTCCGGACTTCGGTCCAATGTAGTAGTTCAGTGTGCTTGATGTCTTTGTGATTCAAGCATGTCTTTGTGTTATGTGTTCCGGACTTCGGTCCGATGCAGTATGCAGTATATGTGTTTATGCTAGTAGTTATGATTATGCTATGCTATATTCAGTCAGTTCCGGAATTCGGTTCGATGCAGAGGGCAAGGCCCTAGTTAATTCTGGACTTTGGTTTGATGCAGTTTCCGGACTTCAGTCCGATGCAGAGGGCAAGGCCCTAGTTAGTTCCGGACTTCGGTTCGATGCAGAGGGCAAGGCCCTGGTTAGTTCCGGACTTTGTTCCGATGCAGTTTCCGGACTTCGGTCCAATGTAGAGGGCAAGGCCTTGGTTAGTTTCGGACCTCAGTCTGATGCAGTGGACAAGGCCCAATATTTGCTTTATATGCTATTGTTTGGTATGTGGTAGTTTGGGGGAGCTCACTAAGCTTCGTGCTTACGGTTTTCATTTTTCAAAAGAGGAGATCGGGAAGATTGTAGTGCACACACAATTTGTTCAGCCTGGGATGTTTATACTCTGATATATTTGATAGTTGTTATGAGATTTTAAGATACATTGTTTATGATTCTTATATGACGTTTGATGAATATGGTTTTATTACTAATTTAAAACAAAATTTTCAGACTATATTTTTGGGACGTTTCATCTATACTCCTAGAACGCCCCCTTGTTCATCTTCTTTTGTTAAGAAAAAATGAAGCCCTTCTTTGGATGAGTTGAAAGGAAACACACATGTGTAGACCTTACATGGGGTATCCCCTCTCATAGGCTTGAGGGTTGGCGTTTTCACGGCGGGACATGTTGCTTTAAAATCTGCTACATACAAGGTCACCAAACATGAGAAATTATGCATGGAAAATCAACACATGTTCATACCATTTGTATTTCTATGCTTGGATTCCTTGCGCCGGATGCGGTGGAGCTTCTTAATAGAGTACAACAGATCATGCATAGAAATGTTATGTGCCCTAGATTTATTGATGTAGTCTTCAAAACAATTGGCTTTACCATACAAAATGGTTTAGTTGTGCAACTTGTTGCCCGTTTGCCTTCTCATTCGTTGTACGTTGATAACTAAATTTTATTAATCAAAGATCTAAGTATTATTTTGTATTATATATATATATATATATATATATATATATATATATATATATATATATATATATATAAATTTCCATGTCTTTTGAGAACCCACAAAAGACACATGCAAAAAAAGAACGGATTACCACCGAGAAGATACCACCCTTGGTTGGCACCATTACCACCGAATGTTATCACCGTGTACTGCCATTACCACTATGTTATCACTGTTCACCACCACCATTTCCATCTCCACATAATGCTTTGAGGATTTGAAGCCTATGTGACACTAAAGCTTCTAAACCTAATCTTTACTAAATACATATTTGTAGAATAATTAAAAGGCCGCTTAGATTATTTTACACAAAATCCATAGAGAATAAGTTCTCCTATTCCTCTGAAATATGAGTTGTTAGAAAGTAAAATTCTAATGATAAAGAAAGTGGGAGGCACATGAAACTTGACGTACCTCAAGAACCATAGCCTGATTGTAGAGTTTGATTTGTTGTGAAGAACCTAAAACATCGAAAGTATCTTTTGAGTGTTTCTAATATCGAAGTCTCTTATGTCGTAGAAAAAGTTAGCTGTCTATATCCAAACTATCACATCATGGTATATTTTTATTTCAAGTAGGAATTTTTGTATGTCTTCAAACGTTTAATTCTACTTGTACTTTTTGTGGTCAGTCGAGGGCATTAGGCATGTTCCCTATACGTAGTGTTGTAGGTTAGAGGTTCATTAACACATGTACGTATATTATCATATTTCTTCTCATTCATGCTCTTGTACACTCTAATTTCATTCCTGTTCAATATGAGTTGAAAAGTTTTATGTACTCTTTGTGTTTATTCATTACTTTTGATCTTGATTCATATATTGATTGTATAACTCATCAAGTGGTATCAGAGCAAGGATCTATCAACGTTTTTGGAAAATTTCATTTGTTTTTAATTTTGTAAATCTAAAACTGTTCTTAGATCTATTTTCTACATTTGAAAAGCATTTCTGTGACAACCCAAATTTATTTCCGTTACATAATCCCGTTTTCACTAACGGAATTCGTCGTTATATATAATTTTCCGTAATATTTGGAGTCGTCAATAAATAAATATCTATTTATTTATATTTTCTTGACATTATCATTTTAGTATAAGTAAATATAACTTGTAAGTGTTAACCCCGTTTAACCAAATAAAGTTATATTACTTTTCAACAACTTCACCCGGGTAAAAAGTTTTAACCCCGTTGAACTTTAGCATCGGATAGCCGTGTACCGGGTTCAATACCCGAGGCATATATAAAGGAAGTGGGCACCACTTTGAACACTTTTTACCACTCATTCACTCTCTCTCACTACTTTCTCTCTCTAGACCCGAATCCGACTCCAAAACCGCGAATTCCGGCTTCCAAACGTAAGATTTTCTTTCCTAACTTGTTCTAATCATGCATCAAAGTGTTTTATCTAGGAAATCATAAGAATGAGGGGCAAACAAGGAGTTTACAGCCTAAGAAGCTCCTTAGGCCGTAAACACCCCAAAACTTGGCCAAACCCTAATTTTCCTTCCTTTAGGCTTACATGCTAATTAAGGGATATACCTAGATGAGTTTGGACACCAAAACACAAGTTTTTAGGACCTAAAAAGAGAGTTTATGGCCCAAGCACATGCTTAGGCCGTAAACTCCCAAATTTCCATGTTAAATGCCCCAAAAACTCATCTAAGGCATGCTAGAATTTAGTTATGATCATAGGAAATGCTTAGGGCCATAAACCAACACATTTTGAGGGACAAAATGGAGTTTACGGCCCAAGCACAAGCTAGGACCGTAAACTCCCTCAAACACAACCAAATGAAGTTTTTAAACCCCCAAATTGGTCCTAGACATTCACTAGAAATTTAGGGGATTGATTTAGGGCCTTAACATTCATTTTTTGAGAGGAGAACAAGAGTTCACAGCCAAGCCTAGGGGCTTACGGCCGTAAACTCCCAAGGAGTGGCCTTTGGGTTGTAAACTCCAAGGGAGTAAACTCTTGGATTCCCCCGTAACCCCTATTTGGCCTTGTACGATCCCCGAGAACCACTTCTAAGCCCTAAGACCCCGAAACGATGCTAGAATATCTAAATGTTTTAATAAAAAGCATAAAATGAATTAATTTGATGTAAAACACACATTCCACATGTTAATAGGGTCTTAAAAGGTGTACGAGTCCTTATTTCGCACCAAACGCTCAACCGACACTTTCACCCGATTTACCCGAATTACTCGATTCCAGCTGAGTTCATACCCCTTTAATGAACCTTTTAAATGTTTTATATGTTTTAGGGGGGGGGGATACAAGTCAAAAATACATATTTATGAAAATTAATCACATGTGATTTATTATCTGTAGTTCAAATCACATGTGATTTACCACTATGCCTTATAAAGGAATTCTGCGTTTTCAAAACTATTTTGGTTAAATAAACAATTTTCTAAATGTTCCCTTTGGACAAGATTTTTATTAAATAGATTTTCTTATAAAATGTAACCACACTAATATATTTATATAAGTAAGACTTGAAGGACTTAGGACCGATGGCTCGCCTTATTTCCTGTTCTTGTTTGATTGTGGGCTTAGGGTAGTTGTTATCCGTCCGACTGTCGTTGATTTCTTAGTTATATATCATGTATATTAGTGCTGGATACGATTATTTTCATTCCATTTGATGCCTAAACCACTAAATTGACAAGAACCGTACACACTAAGTTAACAATAATAGGTATAGTTAAGGTCGCTACTACTTGTTACCGCTACTACTGTACATACTATAGTCCATACTATTACAAAACGATACACTAATAAGAGAACACACTATGAATTACATAAAGGAATGCTATACTATATTACAAGAGAAAACACTAATCCGGAAGATAACACACTAACTCTCTACAAGATACTCTACGCGCTACATATTGTGACCAGAGCTTTCCGAAAGGAAGGCGACGCTACATGTATAGATCTATACAAAGCAGACACTATTAGATCCCGACTGTTAATTTCAGTCCGAGCCGTGCAGGCCCAGGGATGGCACTACTTCACTACACTGTGCATGACCGGGAAGGTTATGGGATTCCTCTATTACTTACACCATTGGTCACATGAAAAGGAATACACCACATCCATACTAAAATACTAAGACTAAAGTCTCAGTTAATATCCCGAAGTAAAATAAGTATCTATTACTAATGGAAGTTCGCACCACTATTACTGTTAACAGACATAACTTTTCTTTTACCTACACTATATACTGGAAGGTTTAGTACCTTACTTTTACAACAAACTGTTTTCAATGATAAAACTTACATTTAACTTAGAGTTTTCACTTACGTTGTATTTTCAGGAAAATATAGGATTTTCTAGAGTTTCCTACTACTTATAAATGTAAATTGCAGTTTTTCACACTATATGTTCTAATACATTTTATACAAAATTCACACTAAATTCTTATGAACTCACCAGCTTTATGCTGATACTCGTTTTCAAAATAACTTGTATCCTCAGGTCAAAGATAGACAGGTACAGGTGCAGCATTTTGGAGAAGATGGAGCATTCAAAATCCATCTCTTATTTTTGTATTACTTTTGGTGTTTGTTGAATATTACAAAACACACTTGTAATTAAACTCACTATGTAAATGCAATGGTTGTATGTTTCTTGTTTTTACTATTATGCAATTGTGATGATACTGTACATGACGTCCTCCACCCCGAAACGAATTCCGCCGTTATCGGTTTTGGGGTGTGACAATTTCTCTAGATCTATTTGTGATTTTTGATTCTACATTACGTTCAAATCAATTCATAATGATCATGAATTACGTAAATATTCTCGGTTCTTTAACAAAAACTCTAATGTTACTTATTGAGCATTACGATCGATGGGTTGATCGTATGGAAGATTATCATAACAGATTGGATGAAAATCTTCTTAAATCCATTTTTTATGGTCCTTGTGATAAAGATTAATTATTATCTATTGAAAATGAAAGAGACACAGAAGATAAGGCTGCTAACCAATTATTTGGGCGAGCACGTGTTGGAGATGTTTGCGTGAACTAAAGGGAGATCTTCCACCTTTAGTTTGTGGATATATCAAAGAAGGCAAGTATGCAATAGAAATTTGGAATAGACTCAAAGAAAAATTTCAAGGAACTGAGAGAACAAAGAAAAGTTTTGTAACACAACTTCTTTCTTAACTTTCAAATTTCAAACAAAAGGAAGGTGCGTCTATCGACTCTAAATTTGATAGTTTAATGATTTGGTTTATCAAATGATAAAATACAATGTGGAAAGAACCAAATTAGAGTTATACATAACGTTCATTAATGGATTGAGAAAATAATGGAAATGGATTGCTTTTCATATCATGTCTTGTAAAAATTTTGACACATATTGCTTATCAATTATCTTTAACATGCTCAAATCTCATGAACATGATGTTAAAGAAATGAATGAAGAGAGGGAGAAAGAGAGACTTACTTATGGAGGACCAATTGCATTGGTATCAAAAAAGAAAAGTTGTTAAGGAAATAGATTGTAATGTTGAAGAAAAGGATGATGGGAAGTTTAATGTTGAAGATGATGATGTACTTGCTTACTGAAGACGTTTTACAAGAAATCTGGCAGAAACTTCAAAAACAAAAATAATTCAAGTTTTACTATAGTTTCTTTAAACAATAATGTTGAAAACATGAAGAAACTTTCTATCAATGTCGATAATTCATCTGATAAGAAACTTACTAGTGATTTTGGCTATGAATGTAATTACTGTAATGGTAAGAATCATTTGGACAGATTGTATGCTTAAATATAAAAATGAAAAGTAATAGAAAGTCAATGATGAAGCTTATTATTTGCAAAAGATTGAGAAACTTAAAAGCAAGAACAATAATTTGGCTTTTGTTGTTCAAAGTAATAATTCTGAAGTAGGAACATATCACATCTGGTGATCTGGATGAGATGATGAATAGATGTGAAACCCTAATAATGGAGCAATATTTTTTTTAACAAGTGTATAGTGATGCAGAGTATAGAAATATTGAGTCTAAAGATGACGAGTGACGTTAGTAAAGATGAATATGAGAAAGGTGAAGCATAGAAGATGAAGAGTGTTGATCATGAAATGGGATGCGTTTGTTTGATGGAATCATCTTTGAGATCCATAATCACTAATAATATGTTACTCTTACTTAAGTCTTTTCTTATTCTTGAATCTTCATTTCAATATATTTTAGATAAAATTAGAAGTTATTGTTCATATATTAATAATTAGTTGATTTCTTTGAGTAGTGATGCTGAAATGTCTAAAGCTGAGCTTTATCAGGTTAAGAATAAGATGGGAGAATTTATGTCTAAAATAGATTTTATATATATATATATATATATATATATATATATATATATATATATATATATATATATATATATATATATATATAATAGACATACGATTATAACAACATATAAAGATATGCTTAGATCCAGAAATGATGTTTTTCTTAAGCAAAGAAACATTTTCTTTAACACAACCAAAAGACTTTATGGTAAGCTTACATCACTTTATCATTAATCTATTATATGTACTGAACAACATTGAAAGTTGTTGCCATTCGTCATGTTCAAAAAGGAAAAAGTTGATGAATTTTCATTTGATTGTGAACGTATTGTTTCTTCAGATAATTTCCCTAATGATACTTTTGCATATGTAATTGTGGCAGTTGAAAAATATCTTGACCCATCAAGAACTTGTTCAAATTATGAATAATACTTTGAATTTTAAAGAAAAAGGTCAAATCATGATATTAATTTTGATACGATGAGTGAATAAAAGAAGAAATTATTTTTGATTGTTCTAATTTATCGATGATTAAAACTAATTCATCAATTCAAAATGTTGATCATAATAATTTGATATTGAAATATAATTCAAATTCTTTATTAGAAACTAGTAATTTTTCAAAATTTGATCAAGTGAAAATCAATGACATTACACATCATGAAAGTGAATTTGAAAATCATTCTGATGATCAAGTCTCAACAAGAATGTTTGAAGACAGAGGAGTTGAAAGTTCAAAAGAATATTATAAAGTGTTGAATGAAAAAGGTCAACGTCTTCTTGAATAAAATGTTGTTTTTTTTTATCTAAAATTGAAATATTTTCCAAATTAAGTATTTGTTACTAAAGGAAATAGTGACAAAATTGATCGAAGACTTCTTTCCATGGTTAATGATGATAATATGAAAATCACATATGAAGGTTTTTATTCAATTGAAAACGTTGAAGAAATTAATTTAAATAATAAACCTAAGATTTTTGAGAAATGGCGAAAGAAAACTTTTGAGTACACAACCGAATCTTCAAAAGGAGGAACATTGAAAGTTTGGGTTATCAAAGGTATAATAGAAAAAAAAATTCTCAATCAAATGGGATTTCTTCAATATTAAAAAAGTGATTTCTCAACCATCAATAAAAGAGATTTTTGAACGACAAGTTGCTTTATCAAAAGTCACAAAAGAATCAAAAGTTGATGATATTTTTCAAAATAAAGATTTGAAACGGATTTCTCATTATAAGAAAAGAAGAAATCAATTTCTTAACAACACAAGATTGAAAAGAGAATGTTTAAAAAAATTGAAACCATCTCAAGTTAAATGTGAATTTAACTATTTTTCAAAATCAATAGTTTATCATTTACTAATGGAACAAATTAAGCAAATACCTTTAATAATTGGTTAGATAACAAAGTAAAATTGTTCAAAACAAAAAGTTTTATTGTTGATAAAATGAAAGATGCATGTAAGATATATCTTTTTGAATCAACTCAAGGAAGTACATCGTAAAAAACAAGTTTCAATATTAAACCATGGAGTCCATAGAAATCAATTTATAAGAAAAGACAATTTTCAAATGAAAAGTTAAAATTCAATCTTGATGTATCGAAGACCTATGATCATTATCCTTGAAATTATGAATTATGTTTAATTGATCGTATAAAAGAAGTGAAATTAGATATTGGTTAAACCATTCTTCTTTACCAACTAATTTTAAAGGTCCCAAGTAGATTTGGATACCTAAATCCTGTTGTTGATTGCATGTTCTACATGACAAACAATATGATTCAAATTGGTAAATGGACATGCGTCATATGACTGATAGAAAGGAAAATATGAAAGACTATAAAAATTTTCATAACACTGGAGAAGTCAAGTTTAGAAACAACAAGTGTTCAATCAAAGGATATGGACTATACACGAATGGGAATTTTACCATAAAATGAGTTGCTTATGTTGCAGGATTAAAACACAATCTAATAAATGTTTCTCAATTGGTTGTAGTTATTAGAAAGCAAGTGACATTTGATGAAGATATAAGTGTCGTATCAAACAATTTTGTAAATTGTTTTTGTTAAAGTCGAAAAAGAAACGAGAAATTTTTATTCTTGACATGAAACTCATAGTTGGATTTGATTTGATATGTTTGTTATGTAAAGATACATTTGATCTAAGTTGGTTATGGAATCAAAGGCTTTTACATTTAAATTTCAAGAATATTAATAAACTTGTTTTAAATTATTTGGTTTGAGGTTGACCAGTTCTTAAATATAACAAAAACAAGGACATCCCTGGACAATTGAATCCAAGATAGATGAAGCATTAGAATCAATACATATTGATTCAGTGGTCCTTCTTCTATTGAATCTATTGGAGGCAAAAAGTATATTTTAGTGATTATCGATGATTTCTCATGATTTAATTGGATTTTATACTTAAAACAAAAATCAAACAGTACAATGGAGATGATCAACTTTATGAAGACTATTGAATTAAGTTTGAAGAAAAGAGTTAGAAGAATCTGAAGTGATAATGGAACTGAATTAATGAATCAATTTTTGGATGGGTTTTTACAAGACAAAGGGATTACTAATAATTTTTCTACACCATATACTCCACAACAAAACAAAGTGGTTGATAGAAGAAATCAATCATTATATGAAGCTTCGACATTTGACAACATATTTTACTCAAATTTGTTCTTTTATCCATCACCGATTTAATATTACTCCCTATGAGATTCATAACAAATGAAAACATAATATATTTTTTTTTCATATTTTTGGTTGTAAGTGTTTTATCAAGAATCTAAAAGATCATCAGTCAAAATGTCAAAAAAAAAAAAAAAAAAAAAAAAAAAAAAAAAAAAAAGCGGATGAAGGCATTTTCTTGGGATATTCAAAATTTTTGTCACATATTGGATAATGAATCGAAGAACGAGAAAAATTGAAGAAACATTCTATCTAACATTTGATGATCATTACATCAAGAAAGATGAACACATATTTTCTCAAAATTCTTTTTTCCCAGAAAATCAACTTGATTCTATTCCATTACTAACTATTGATATTGAAATTAATTTGATCTTTGGTGAACTAAAACATGCAACATCATCATAACTCAATGCTCCAGATAAAAATGTTTCCGATTCATTAAAACATTCTGATGAATCTACTTATTCTTAAGAAAATTCATTTCCAATCTTTGAAGGAAATTCTATTAATTTTGAGAATCCACATATTGAAGGGGAATAAATTGTTTCGATGTTGAATGTACCAATTTATGGTGAGCCTAATGTTTTTGTATCAAATGTACAGATTGAGGGGGAGCCTAGTGTTTCGCTGTTGAATGTAAAAACTGAAGGGGGGGCCTTTCTTTTTGATACCAGATGCACCTATTGAGGTGGAGTAGAATTTTTCAATATCTACTACACATTCTTTAGAAAATGATACTAATGAATCTATTTATATTGTATAAGAATTTTCTGATGCTGAAGAAATATTTGAAGAATATGATCTTAGCTTTGATCCTTATCATCCTCCTTTGAATAAATAGACTCGAACTCATCCTACAGAGCAAGTCATTGGTGATCCATAATCTAATGTTTTAGCATGAGCACAATTGAGAGAAAGAAATGAAATTTTAAATGTTCAACAAGATTTTTGTAAGTTTCATGTGGTTATCTCTAAAATTGAACCCAAAACAGTAAAAATAGCCTTAGAACATCTAGATTGGGTTACAACAATGCAGTCTGAATTGGCTGAATTTGAAAGAAACAAAGTGTGGAGGTGAAGTAGTACACCTGAAAATGTTTTTGTTGTTGGGTTAAAATGGGTTTTTATAAATAAATTTGATAAAGAATGTGACAATGTAAGGAATAAGGCTGGACTTATTGTTAAAGGTTATTTTCAACAAGAAGGTATTGATTATGATGAAACATTTGCTTCTGTTGCTCGTCTTGAAGTTGTTAGAATTTTTCTTGCTTCTGCAACTTACAAGAATTTTGGTGTGTATCAAATGGATGTCAAGTGTGTTTTATTAAAAGGAGAACTTGAAGAAATTTTATATGTCGAACAACCACAAAGTTTTGTTAATGATAAATTTCCAAATCATTGCTATGTTCATGATAAGGCAGTCTATAGGATAAAACAAGCTCCAAGGGCTTGGTATGAACATTGACAAAATTTTTGAAAATATCGAAATTTAAACAAGGTTATGTTGATCCTACACTATTTCGAAAGAAAGTAGGGGATCATATATTGCTTGTTCAAATTTATGTAGATGATATTATTTTTGGATCTATTAACCGTGCTTTGTCTATGGATTTTTATAATTTAATGAAAAGCAAGTTGGAGATAAGCATGATGGGAAAGATAATTATTTCATGGGTTTGAATATTCAAAAAATCAAGAAAGGAATCTTTGTCATTCAAAATCTTACACGAAAAATTTTCTTGAAAGATTTGGGATCTTGAGTTTTGCTCAAGCAAAAGTTCTTATGACATTTGGCGCTAGTCTTAGCCCTTTCCTTGATAAACCTACTGTTGATTTAAAGAACTACCAAAGCATGATTAGTTCTTTATTATATTTGACTGCTAGTAGGCCTAACATAATGTTCGGTGTTCGTAATTGTGCCATATATGAGGAGAATCCACAATAACCACATTCTCTTGTTGTCGATAATATCGTTCAATATCTTGATCGCACACCAACATTTGGAATATAGTATCCAACTAGTAGTAGATCTTTATTTAGGCTTATTCAGATGCTGATTTGGGAGGATGCCAATTAGATCAGAAAAGTACACACTCGGGGATATCAATTTCTTGATGGAAAACTTGTGAGTTGGCACTCCAAGAATCAAACAAGTATTTTGATATCTATGGTTGAGGTTGAGTCCATAGATGTCAGTGCCTTTACTTCTTACATAATTTGGATCCAAAGTCAATTACGTGATTATGTTATCAGCATGACAAAAATCTCTGTATTTTATGATTCTCAAAGTGATATATGTATTTTTCATAATCCGGTTTAACATTTAAAGACAAAACATGTAGCTCTTGAATTTTATTTAATTAAAGATCACTTTTATGAAGACAATATAAAGTTTCACTATGTTCAAACTAAGGATCAACTGGTGGATATTTTCAGAAATGAACTGGATAAAAAATCATTTATGTGAATTTTAAATGGCTTACGCATGATGGAAGCCTTTTTTTTATCATCAATACTTTGATATACTTCTCATTTTATATTGTATTTTTTTACATTCTACTTACAAAGAACATCGCAGTTAATGTTCATCATCGAAGCTTTGACATGCATTGCATTCAATATTTTTTATCCATATCAAAACTACATTTCTAATCAAAAAAAATTTCATCGAAAAATCCAAAGATATTTTCTTTATTTTTGTCCTTCTCTTCATTTCAAAAATCTGAGAATATTTTATTTAATTTTGTCTTTTGCTTTATATCGAAAAATCCTAAAAAATTTTCTTTATTTCTTAATTTTTGTTCATATTGAAAAACCAAAAATATTTTCTTTATTTCTGTCTTTTTATTCATACAGAAAAATCCAAAAAGATTTTTTTTATTCTAGTATTATATATATATATATATATATATATATATATATATATATATATATATATATATATATATATATAGAAAAATAAAAATACCATAAATATTTATAGACAAAATTGCAAAAAAGGTCCCTGTGGTATGCATTTTTTTGGGGTTTTAGTCCAAACCACGAGTTTTTTTGGCTTCGTGGTCCTTTTGGACTAGTTTGTATGTGAAAATAGTCCCTCTAAAAATTGAAATGACTATAATACCCTTGGCGTATTTATTTTTTTTGTTTTTCTTGCATTTTTTTAAATCTAATAATATTTATTTAATTATTTAAACAATTAAATAATAAGTCTCTCTCTCTCTCTCTCTCTACCAAAGAAACAACCCAGAAAAAAAAAGTTCATCCCTTTCACCCCCAATTCAGGGATTCCATCCTCGACACATCCATGTTTGCTACCGTCTCTCCTTCACTTTCTATGACCTTAGCAAACTCAAAGATTTAACGGGTCGGATCCCACCGGAGTTCAAAAAACTTTCACGTCTAACCCATCCGTTTCTTGATGCCAACAAGCTTTCTGGTTCAGTTCCTACTTTTCGACTCCTGTTCCGGCTAAAAAAAGTTACGCCTTAGTGATAATCATTTCAGTAGGGAGGATCCCACCAGAGATTTGTTGATCTCATAGATCACTTTTGGAACTTGGTCTCTCACGGAATTAGTTTTCCGGTCAGATTCCATCGTCGATTGAAGAGATTTTAGCGGGGGATCACAAACACACCAGTTTTCAATCTTGTATTTCTCTTGCCCTCACTCTTCCCTCTTCCATCGTACATGTAACATTGAAGAAGCCAGTCAATCCCCTCGAATATTCACTGGGTGGACCTCCAGATAATCATTCTCGGTAGATATCTTGAATCTGTTCTTGATCAACCTGGTGACACAAGGAAATGATGGTGATCAAAGAGAACCCCTTTCGCATCATCTGAAACCACCAGAGCAATAATGGTGACAGCTAGGGTTTCTAGAGGTGCAATGGTAGTGAGACGGTAGTCCGATTGTGCGGTTGTTGTTATAATAGTGGAAAAGATGTGATGGAGTGGAGGTGGAAGAAGGAAGAATGGTGGTACACATCTGAGGGATGATGATGTGTATTTTAAAAGGAGTAATTCACTGATCTATTTGGAAACTGAATTTGCAAGGCTAAAAGGGTAGGATGGATGTTGAAATTGCTTATCCTTATGTTCTTATCATCGAGTTCTCATCTGATTTCTTGCTTCAGAATGGATGTTGGTCAACACTCGAAGGAACTAACACCATGGTTCGAGATTTTTCAGATTTTTCCTTCCATACAGAGACTGAGATCTCCTAAACTTTTGTTTTCCTTCAAGGTAGCTTCGAATTAGTGGTAGTGTTACAATTTTGTTGGCGGTGGTGCTCGAGATTCACATCATTTTTTCATGGATGTAGCGGTGGTTTTGTGTTTGGTGTTGTGTTCATGAGGAAGAAGAATATGTGGAGAGAGAGAGAGAGAGAGAGGTGGGCCCCTTCTTAATTTATTAATTGTTAAAATAAATATATTAGTGGTAGATTTAAAAAGAAATGAAAGAAAATTGGAAAATAAATAACCTAAGGGTATTATAGTCATTTCACAATTCAGAGGGACCAAAAACACAATGAAACTAGCTCAAAAGGACCACCAATCCAAAAAAGTCATGGTTTGGACCAAAATCCCAAAAAAATCATCCCTCAGGGACCATTTTTGTAATTTTGTCATATTTATATTTTCTAAAGATTACAACACAAAGGAATTGACGGTGAACATCAAATATTATAGTATGAAACTATGGAATTGACAAGAAACATATCATTGTTTTGGAATGCCACATCACTTCATTATTTCTTTCTACCATATCTCATTTGAAATATCACTATAACCCTTATGATTCAAGTATAAACCATCTTGGGTCTATGGTTTTAAAACACTTTATGTTTATAATCTTAAAATCATTATCATCATGATTTTAGTGAAACCCTTAAAACCATTCCTATAATGAATTGACTGTGAATTTTATAATTATAGACTGAAACAAGAAGAATTATGGAGAAACGAACTATGTTTCAAATTTACAAATACATTTTATAAATATCTTACATTTATATCTAAATCGATATTTCATTAAAGCCCATAGGGTTTTGAGTTCATTAAAACTTGAAACTTAGGTTGTAAAAAGTTTTTATTAACATTCTTGCCATTATTAACATGGCTAATGTGAAACACCACAACCTTACCTACTTTTTTCTAAAATTCTCTAGCACTTTAAACAAATGCACTTAAAATCTTTGAGGTTTTGGGTAAATACCAACTTGGAACAAGAATTTTACAAAATTTGTGTTTATGATTGTAACTATTACTAACACAGTTGTGACGAGACACCACAAACTTTTCCTTGTTCTAGTTACAAAAGCAATGGGAGTTTCAATATTAACAGACCCTTGTTTCGACAAAGCATACTGGAATCATGACGCCTATTACTATAATGAATCTCCATTTCTCTAGGGAAACTACTCATTACAAGAACACGTGTCCATTCAAATTCAAATTGAAGATCCGGTTACATCATTTAAATTCTAGAAACGACGGTTCTATTTCCTACTTTCTGATTGTACGACTTCTCTAAAGAACCCTAAATCTTCTTTCTTCTCAATCGACCAATTCAGATCATCAATTGCACAAGCAGATATGATTTCTACTGTAGATGGGGATTCTTCCATTCATCGATTGAAGATCCAATACAACAAGATGTGGTTTAATCATGATGTTAATCAATATCTAAAGGGACTTCAAATGGTCGTTTGGTGTATGAATGATTCTGTTCTTCATCATTTTCTCACAACTTATTATTTCAATTCCGATGAAATGTTTATCAACCGCATGTTTTTCTACTGTTTATAACAAACCCAAGGAGTTGATTACGTTTGAAATGGAAAATAAGGGCATGAAGAATTTGACAAAGAATCAGTTTTCTCAAATTCTTCAATTAAAGGTTAATTCTTCGTTTCTAACTCCAGCAACTGATCAAACGTTTGCAATGCTAAATGAAATGGGCTACACTCCACTAATTAAGTTGATACATGAATTTAAGAAGTCAAAATTGCATTTTCTTTGGAGTTATTTCTTTGGTATAATTCTTAAATGTTTCACAGGTCACAATTTTGGACTTGATAAAGCTAAAGGGTAGTTTGTATTTCATGTTGGTTGGAATTTATTATAATTTAAGTTCGATTACACATCAGTTTTATGTAAAGAATTTACAACATTCATCAATCATACGAACAAAGGAATAGAGAGTGCTAGTGGTAATTTTTGGAGTTTGACTCTGTTAAAAGCATATTAACAAGATGATGTTCTAATTGCTTCTGATGTTGAAGTTGCTACATTTTCTACCTTTCAAATTCCATAAGTTATGTTGGAAAAATCAGTGGAGTTTCCTTATGATGGTCAAATTACTGAGACTATGGTTCAAGTTTTTTCCGAGTTCAATCCTCTGTTACAAGCTTATCGAGTTTCAAACACTGACATTTCTCTTGCTCCTAAAAAGAAGAAGCTCAAGAAAGTTCAGGTTCGAAAATCTCCAATTAGGGGGTGTTTGGATAAATAGTTTTTAGCTTATTAGCAATAAGCATCCCCTTGCTTATTAAAATCAGCATATTTAGTTTATTCCTACCGCAATAAGCTGATTTTTAAAGACTCCTATCCAAACACTTAAATTTGCTTATTGCGGTGGGATTAAGCAATAAGCAATAAGCAGCATATTTTTTCCCTGTCCAAACACCCCCTTAGAAAAAGCCGAAGGGTGTTATTATCCATGAAATTGTTGAATGAGAACAACCACTGAAGAAATGGAAGAATGATGAATTGAAAATTTTCTCTAGGAAGAAGAAGAAGTCGAAGTCGAAACCATTGTCTAAAGGACTTAACAAGTTGTTTATTTACTCTCAAAGTAATGATGAAGCAACTGATATTGACTTATTAATGAGGTACATGCATTAAAAATTCTTGTACTCAACATGATTCACCACAAAGGATTACCACTGTCGAATCTAATGTAGAAGAGACATAGAATTTGGATATCCCTGAGAACACATCCAATATGGAGTCACATATCACGACTGCTGAAACCTTCATTTTGGCACGTTAACAATCACAATCTATACCAATATCAAAACTACTTTCTCTACCAAGGGTAGCTAACATCGATTCCAATACAGACGAGATTAGTCACCCATACATCCATTAGCACACATCCGATGTGGTCTCAAATTTCAACACTAGTGTGATACCTCCAAGTGATACATCTATACCTCCTCCACCCCCATCCTATCCTCCACCTGTATCAACTATTCATACTATAATAATTTCTTATAGTTCACCAAATTTTGAGGGAGTTCTTCAGCAACCTTTCATGACTATATTTTAATCTAAGTCACGGATCCTAAAACTGATCTTGGTAAAGACACTTCTCACATTCGAAAGAAAGATAAACATGATGCATGTTTTGATTTTTGTCCAATATCGTTTGATATTGAATATTAACAAGTTGGGGATGATGTTATTATGTCTGGAACTCAATTCAAAACTCTTATTCTAAGATGAATATGCTTATTCAGTTTATTTGCAATTCATCTACTGCTTACATCACTCCTTCTATTAGCAAGACTTAGATTGACTCCATCTTATCTACTCATTAAACAAAAGTTAAATAATTATTTTGAATAACTATTTCTGATATCAATGAGAGACTAGAAGATATATTGAAATCATCCAAGTTCGAAATAGATGAACAACATAATATATCAAGGGAAAGGCATTAAGTTCTTATTAAATGTTTGGAAGATTTAAGAGAGTTGATGTCTTAAGATATTTAATAGATACTGTCAAGCTAGTTGAGGATATTAAATTTGTTAGGGAATTATCTACTAGTGCTCACAAGAATGGTGGTACTTTGATTTAAAATGTCAAAAATTTACTGGGTGATATTCTTGCATTAAATGTCGAATATAAGGTTGTTCTAGGAAAGAAAGAAGCTTTGTTTCCTGCTCTAAAAAGGGAACGACCTCTAACTATCATTCTAAAATCCTGGGTATGCAGATGACATATAACTCAATCACAAGTGGGCCACAAAATTCCGAAATATCATTACCAATATCGATGCAAAACCATAGAAATAAAATCAAAATAGAAGCTGACAAAGAAATAAGAGATACGTACCTGACACATCGGGGGCTACCTGCACCTCCTCTGAAACCAACTGATACGCCCTGCTCCTTGCTATAGGCGCCTGTGCCCGACCTTGACGACCGTCGGTGATCCTTAAGGTCGCAGGGGCAGGTGCCTTCACTTGTCCTTCTGAAAACAAACTCGGACATTGGGCCTTCTTGTGGCCCCTCTGACTGCAATGGAAACATATAAGGTCTGTTCCCTGGGTGGTGGTAGCAGTACAATCCCTACTAAAATGACCAATCCGGCCGTACTTGAAGCAACCAGAATCACCACCGCTGCCACTCCTTCACGCACCCTTGTGCGGCCAGCCGCACTTGCCACAGTGGCCCCGGTCCTGACGACCTCTCAATCTAGAATCTAATGTCTTGGGCCTCTTGCCCGATCCAATAGATATCTGAATATCTTCCAACTTTCTCTTGTTTTCTGTCTGAAGATCAATCTCTCTTTCTCTGGCCCGAGCGATCATGTCTTCCAGCGTCTTGCAGCTGGACTGACTCACAAACTGACTAATATCGCTCCTCAACATCTCGTGGTGATGAGCCTTCTTCATTTCCTCGTCCGCCACATACTGTGGAACCATAAGGGCTCTCTCCATGAACTTGACGGTGATCTTTGCCACTGTCTATCTAGTCTGTTGCAAATTCGGAAACTCCCGAGATAGCTGTTGCACCTCAATCACCGGTGCAAACTCGACCTTGAACCTGGCCGAGAAATCGCTCCATGTCATTGTGTCTATCGCGGCATCATCCTCAATAGCATGACCAACCTCCTCCCACCAATCCCGCGCTTTGTCCTTCAGAAGACAGGAGGAGAGTCAAACCTTGTCCCCCTTGCAACACCGGCTGGAACGAAAAGCGTTGGCGACATCAGCCAACCATCTCCTACAAGCAATGGGGTCCCTAACCCCATGGTAATCTGGAGCTCCACAAGCTCTGAACTCTCGAAATGTCAATATACACGCCCCCATCATGGCTACCATCTCAACGCGGAAGGCTCCCAACCTCTCATCCAAAATCTCCATTAATCCTTGACCATACCAAAGACTACAGGAGTCTGGTCTAGAATACTGCGCGTAATCTCAGCAGATAAAAACTCCCTCATCCGCTCCTCGAGCTAGTCGACCTCTGAACCCGAGTCTAATCTCTCTCTGATGCCCGATCCGCCCACTGGTCCCTCACGCAACGTCACCATGTTGAAAACACGCCACAACAACCATCAAAATACACATCCCTTCCGAGGGATCACACACGCACTACAAGTTCCCTGGTTTTATCTCGAACCCTCTTCAATCAAGTACAGATCCTCTGCTTTCAGTTGTATGGGCCCCTACTACCTTCCACATCTATCCGTACTTTCTTCAAGAATTGCCTCGAAGTAACAACGTAAATTTCAAAACAATTTTTCGCATTTTATAAAAACACAACAGATTTATCATTCATAAAAACATTAATGTTTGAAACTCAATCCATGCTATATAAAAATCTCAAGATCTGATAGCATAAAATCCCGTGTGTGTGTACTGATCAAGCCGGCGCCTTCCCACGGTCATCACTAGTACCTGAAACAAATAACACCAACACTGTAAGCACAAAGCTTAGTGAGTTCCCCAAAATACCACACATAACACATATTAGCCACTCGAGGCTATAACTCTATGGGTCTGTGGACCCTACTCTGTGAACCCTCTAGTTCTAACTCTGTGAACCTTTCGGTTCCAACTCTATAAACATGCACAGCATAAATCACATAGAAATAATGCAGTACAACACATAACATACATAGCATACAAATACTCTGTCACATAACTCTGGTTACCTACTCAAGGTAAAGTATAGTGAGAAGACTCACCTCGTGTATCTCGCTAACTCGCAAATCCCGGAAATCACTCGCGCTCGATCCCCCGAGCTATAATCCTCCTACAACACAATATATCTCTAACTAACACTTTCACAACTAAGGCTGACTACCCCTATCAAGTCAACACTGGTCAACTCTGGTCAACAGTCAACTTTGACCGGACTCGGCGAGTGCACTAGAGCGACTCGTCGAGTCTATACGTGTCCACTGACTCCCTAGGATCCTCTCTTGACACGTCGAGTACTTCCCTAACTCGACGAGTTCCACCTGGCATGAATCACGGGGCCACCACGACTCAACTCGCCGAGTCTCAAGAACAACTCAACGAGTTCAGGCTCGACTCAGCCCCCATAATGACTCTCCCTGACTCACCGGGTCAACCCCCAACCTGGTGAGTCCACTCGCTGAACACTTTACGTGAAACCCCGACCCTACTCGCCAAGTCTCAAGAACAACTCGGTGAGTTCATGCAATGCACAAACTCTATTGACCTTCTGAGGTCAGATCTGCTTTCCCAAACCATAGATCTAGCCTCCCCAAGCATGAATGTCACGTAAAGTTTGGAACTTGATGCTTGCAGAACCCTCACAAGGCATCAAAAGATGATTTGGTCCCAAAAATGACCACCTAGGCCTAATAACTCCATAATATCCCAGAAAGCCCCAAGGGTTAAGGTCTCTGGACCTCTTTGAGTCCAGATCCAAGGCACAAACTCGAAGAGGGACCAATTGCTTCACATAATCATTCCTCAAAGGGGTTATAAAACCCTAACTCTAAGGATCAACCCTAAAACTGAAGGAGATTCGAACCATTACCTCAAAATGAAGCCTCTGGACTCTGATCTGCTAGAACCTCACCTCCTCCTTGCTCTTGCCACCTTCTTCTTGCTAAACAAGGAATACAAAGGCTCAAAAGTGACTTCTTCTCTCCCAAAACAAATTAGCTCTCTTAGGGTTCTCTCAAGGGACTGGTAGCCGCAATGGGAGGCTATAAGTGCCCTTAAATAGGCTCCAAACCCGGGGATTTAGGGTTTCATTAAACAACGTGGACTCGCCGAGTCCAGGCGCGAACCCGCGTCCAAAACCGCGATCCTACTCGGCGAGTTTGAGCTCCAACTCACCGAGTCCCCTCACAAAACACCAAAAATATAAGAATGAATAATACCTGGGAATCCGGGCTGTTACAATTCTCCCCCACTAGAACTAGACTTCGTCCTCGAAGTCTCACTCTACAAATAACTCCAGATGCTGCTCGCGCATCTCACGCTCTGGCTCCCAAGTCATCTCGGACCCCTTCCGATGCTGCCACTGAACCAAAACCAAGGGTACCTCCTTGTTCCTCAGAACCTTGATTTTCCAATCTCAGATTGCCAATGGTCTCTCAGCATAATTCAGGCTCGCATCCACCTGAATATCCACTAATGGAACCAATGCCGACTCATCGGCTATACACTTCCGCAACTATGACACATGGAAAGTGTCGTGAATCTGCCCTAACTCTGCTGGAAAATCCAAACGATAGGCTACCCGGCCTACCCTCGCGATCACTCGGAATGGACCAATATATCGGGGCCCCAACTTGCCCCTCTTCCTGAATCGAATCACTCCTTTCCAAGGAGAGAACTTCAGGAGTACAAGGTCGCCGACCTGAAACTCAAGCTCGGACAGGCGCCTGTCCGCATAACTCTTCTGACGACTCTGAGCAGTCAACAACCTCTGCCTGACGTGCTGGATCTGCTCTGTCGTCTGAAGCACGATCTCTGTACTGCCCATCACGCGCTGTCCAACCTCTCCCCAACAAATGGGGGTCCTGCACCTCCTCCCATACAATAGCTCAAAGGGCGTCATACCAATGCTCGAATGATGGCTGTTGTTGTAGGAAAACTCGGCCAAGGGCAAGTACGTATCCCAACTTCCCCCGAAATCCAATACACATGCCCGAAGCATGTCCTCGAGCGTCTGAATCGTCCGCTCACTCTGCCCGTCCGTCTGGGGGTGATATGCAGTACTAAAATGCAGCCTAGTACCCAACTCCTCACGAAACTTCTTCCAGAATCTGGAAGTGAAACGTACATCCCGGTCTAAGACAATCGAGATCGTCACCCCATGCCGAGATACCACTTCCCTCACGTACATCTCTGCTAACTTCTCTGCGGAAGAACTCTCACTGATGGCAAGGAAGTGAGCGCTTTTCGTCAACCTATCCACAATCACCCAAATTACATCAACTCCCCTAGCAGTCCTTGGCAATTTGGTGATAAAATCCATGGTGATTTGTTCCCACTTCCATTCGGGAACCTCCAACGGCTGCAACTTACCATGTGGCCTCTGGTGCTCGACCTTAACCCTACGACAGGTCAAGCACCTCTTAACAAACCACACAACATCCCTCTTCATACAGGGCCACCAATACTCTTTCCTCAGGTCCAAATACATCTTAGTGGCCTCGGATGGATCGAAAATTTCGACCGATGAGCCTCCTCCATCAAAATGGTACGCGTCCCTCCCACAAACGGCACCCAGATATGCCCCTGGAATGTCATAAGCCCCCGACCATTGGTAACGAACTCTGAAATCAATCCAACAACTCGCTCTTTCTTCTGCATCTTAGGTTGCACAGCCTCGACCTGTGCCCCACGAATGACGTCCAACACTTGAGCTATCACGGTCAATCTCAAACATACATCCCGCAGCGGGGTGCTTTCCGCCCTGTGGCTCAGTGCATCGGCTACCACATTAGCCTTGCCTGGGTGGTACAGGATCTCACAATCATAATCCTTGACCACATCCACCCACCTTCATTGACGCATATTTAGGTTGGGCTGATCCATCAAATACTTCAAAATCTTATGGTCCGTGTATATCGTACACCGAACCCCATACAAGTAGTGACGCCAAATCTTGAGGGCGAACACCACTGCCCCCAACTCTAGATCATGGGTGGGATATCTTGTCTCATGAGGCTTCAGCTGCCTTGATGCATATGCTATCACATGCCCTCTCTGCATCAGCACCGCTCCCAACCCCAAAATCGATGCATCACAGTATACCACAAAGTCCTCCATCCCTTCCGGGAGGGCTAACACCGGGGCTTCGCAAAACCTTTGGCGAAGTGTCTCAAAGGAGGCCTGCTGCTCGGGGCCCCATGAAAAAGTGATACCCTTCCGGGTCAACCTGGTGAGCGGCACCGCGATCTTGGAGAAGTCCCTGATAAATCTCCGATAATAACCTGCCAACCCTAGGAAACTCCTGATCTCGGAGGGTGACCTCGGCACCTCCCAACTCATCACCGCCTCCACTTTGGCCGGGTCGACCAATATCCCTTTCTGGTTAACGAGATGACCCAGGAACTGGACCTCTCATAACCAGAAATCACACTTGGAGAACTTGGCATAAAGCCTCTTCGACCTCAGAACTCTGAGGATCTCCCTCAAATGCTCCTCATGCTGCTCTCTAGATCTCGAATATACCAAAATATCATCGATGAATACAATCACTGACTGATCCAGCATCGGCCTACACACTCGGTTCATGAGATCCATGAACACTGCCAGGGCATTGGTGAGCCCGAAATGCATCACCACAAACTCGTAATGCCCATAACGCGTCCTGAAAGCTGTCTTCTGGATGTCCTCATCTCGCACCCTCACCCGATGATATCCAGACCTCATATCGATCTTGGAAAACCAAGATGCTCCCTTTAACTGATCGAACAAATCGTCGATCCTCGGAAACGGGTAACGGTTCTTGACCGTCAGCTTGTTCAACTCCTGGTAATCAATGCACATCTGGTGTGAACCATCCTTCTTCTTGACAAACAGAATAGGTGCTCCCCAAGGCGAGCTGCTCGGCTGAATAAACCCCATTCCCCAGCAGCTCCTGAAGCTGCGAGGATAACTCTTGCATCTCTGGAGGTGCAAGGCGATAAGGCACCTTAGCGATAGGCGCGGCCCCCGGAACCAAATCGATACTGAATTCCACTTGCCTCACAGGAGGCACACCCAGCAACTCCTCAAGAAATACATTCGGGAACTCACGCACTACCGGAACCTCCTCAACTGACCTCGGTCTCTCGGAATCCACCCGCGTATCCATCACATACGCCACAAAACCCTTACAGCCCTGCTGTAGACACTGCCTCGCCCTAGCGGCCGAACAAAACGCTGATCCAGAACGTGTAACCTCTCCGTACAGCATAAGAACTCCCCCACTAGGGTCTCGTATGGTCACCAGCTGTCGCTCACAGTCGATAACCGCACCGAATCGGCTCAACCAATCCATGCCCACAATGACACAGACATCACCCATCGATATAGGAATCAAATCAATCGGAAACTCAACACCGAAAATCTCTAACACGCATCCCCGGAGAACTTCCATGGCATATATCACCCTCTCGTCAGCTATGGAAACTCTCAGAGGCCGACTCAATGCCTCACGACTAACACTGATATGCTGACTAAAGGCCAAAGACACAAAAGACCGACTCGCACCCGAGTCAAATAACACTAAGGCAGGTACATAATTCACAAGGAAAGTACCTACGCATAACATAATATAAGCATAATATCTCAACATCAAAATAAATACACGAAAGAATACATACCAGCCACGACATCGGGCGCTGCGTGGACCTCCTCCGCGGTCAACTGAAAAGCTCTCCCTCGTGCCCTCGGTGCCTCGGCCTTCACTAGCTGACTCTCGGTAGCTCTGATGGCGGCAGGGATAGATCCCTGAGGTGCTCCCTGAGATGATCCTCGCAATTTCGGACACTCTGCCTTCCGATGTCCGATCTGGTTGCAGTGGAAGCACACTACAAACCCCTTGGGGCAGTCCTTGGCCATATGCCCCTCCTTGCCGCACTTGTAGCAAGATCCCGCTCTACAGACTCCCTCATGACCCTTGCCACACTTCCCACAAGTGCGGCCCTTCTGGCTCCCCGATTTGGGATCAGCGGGCTTGGCCCGCTTGGCTGCCGGCTGAGACTGTGCCGGTCGCCGATCCCTCCCCTAAGACTCCGCCTCCTCCCTGGCCTGAGTCTCTAGCTCAATCTCCCTCTTCCGGGCATTTGCCTGAAGCTCGAAAAATGTCCGGTACGAGGAGTTCGCCACAAACTCCGGAATGTCTCGCCTCAAGATACTCAAATATCGGCTCATACGTGCCTACTCCGTAGTCACGTGCTCAGGGCAGAACATCGCCCTCTCATGGAACATCCTGGTAATCACCATAACAGACTCAGTACCCTGCTTGAGGGTCAGAAACTCCTGGGCCAAACGCTCCCTCTCCACCTGGGGAACGTACTCATCTCGGAACATGGCAGTGAACCTCTCCTAAGTCACCGCCGCAAGCTCAGCAGGCGTAAAGTGCAGTGTCACAAACTTCCACCAGGTCTTCGCTCCCAAGCGAAGCTGGTTCAGCGCGAACCGAACCTTCAAATGCTCAGGAGATGAGCAAGTGAAGAAACACCCCTCTATGTCAGAAATCCATCTCATAGCTGCCACCGGGTCTTGGTTCCCATCAAACTCTGGCGGTTTTGTGTTGCTGAACTCCTGGAACGGCAACACATCACCACCTTGCGGCCTCGCGACAGCAATAGCTGCGGTGGCTGCTGCAACAGCAGCCTCAGAAAGAGCGACATAACGCTCATCTAAGGACTCAATCAACGTGGTCTTAATAGACCCGAACATCTCTGGTATCTCTGCCCTGATGGCCGCAGCCACCTCCTTATGGATGATCCGGCGGATCTCCTCATCACTGGTCCCACTGCTCTCAGGCATAAGATGTGTCCTCACCATGATCTACCTCTGAAATACAACATACGATAAATTATAATCCATTTGAGCATACTCACACTCGACAACCCATTCCTCCTTGATCCTTGGTATTCCAAAGATTCGTACTTGGGCTGTACTCCGCCCCGGTGCTTTCAGTAGTACGGGTCCAATACTACTATCCGCACCGTATCAGAATACACCCCAAGCCCTCCTCTCCGGATCCTAATTTCCAAGTACTGTATCATGCATAATCCACTCTCTAATAGATTTCTCATAAGCCCCTCGCTGCTACCTACTCACTCTCAAGCATCTCATAGCAGCTCACCTCTTCCTAGGCTAAGGCATCACAAATCAGGCCACTCTAGTCCTAATAGGAGTACCTAGCCTACTCTAGCATGAGAATACATCATATCAATATCAATATCACATAACATGAGGGTATTTTGGGAAATCACCGTTCGGGTGCGGACCGATCGTACACACAACTCTGCTCTGTGTTTTTCCAAAAATCTTTTACTCTTTTTGAAAATACCTCTCAAATCCTCAGTTTGAGTTCAAATACGCCCGAAGGTGTACTCGAATCCCTCAAACCAAGGCTCTGATACCAACTTGTAACAACACAAATTTCAAAACAATTTTTTGCATTTTATAAAAACACAACTCATTTATCATTCATAAAAACATTAATGTTTGAAACTCAATCCATGCTATATAAAATTCCCAAGATCTGATAACATAAAATCCCGTGTGTGTGTACTGATCAAGCTGGCGCCTTCCCACGGTCATCACTAGTACCTGAAACAAATAACACCAACATTGTAAGCACAAAGCTTAGTGAGTTCCCCAAAATACCACACATAACACATATTAGCCACTCGAGGCTATAACTTTGTGGGTCCGTGGACCCTACTCTGTGAACCCTCTGGTTCTAACTTTGTGAACCTTCCGGTTCCAACTCTATAAACATGCACAGCATAAATCACATAGAAATAATGCAGTACAACACATAACATACATAGCATACAAATACTCTGTCACATAACTCTGGTTACCTACTCAAGGTAAAGTATAGTGAGAAGACTCACCACGTGTATCTCACTAACTCGCAAATCCCGAAAATCACTCGCGCTCGATCCCCCGAGCTATAATCCTCCTACAACACAATATATCTCTAATTAACACTTTCATAACTAAGGCTAACTACCCCTATCAAGTCAACACTGGTCAACTCTGGTCAACGGTCAACTTTGACCGGACTCGACGAGTGCACTAGAGCGACTCGGTGAGTCTATACGTGTCCACTGACTCCCTAGGATCCTCTCTTGGTACGTCGAGTACCTCCCTAACTCGACGAGTTCCACCTGACATGAATCGCGGGGCCACCACGACTCAACTCGCTGAGTCTCAAGAACAACTTGGCGAGTTCAGGCTCGACTCAGCCCCCATAATGACTCTCCCTGACTCACTGGGTCAACTTCCAACCCGGCGAGTCCACTCGCTGAACACTTTACGTGAAACCCCGACCCTACTCGCCGAGTCTCAAGAACAACTCGACGATTTCATGCCATGCACAAACTCTATTGACCTTCTGAGGTCAGATCTGCTTTCCCAAACCATAGATCTAGCCTCCCCAAGCATGAATGTCACATAAAGTTTGGAACTTGATGCTTGCATAACCCTCACAAGGCATCAAAACATGATTTGGTCCCAAAAATGACCACCTAGGCCTAATAACTCCATAATATCCCAAAAAGCCCCAAGGGTTAAGGTCTCTAGACCTCTTTGAGTCCAAATCCAAGGCACAAACTTGAAGAGGGACCAATTGCTTCACATAATCATTCCTCAGAATGAAGCCTCTGGACTCTGGATCTGCTAGAACCTCACCTCCTCCTTGCTCTTGCCACCTTCTTCTTGCTAAACAAGGAATATGTCACACCCCCAAACCAGAATGGCGGAAACATTCGAGGGTGGATGACTTCAGGTAGTATCACAACAATTGAATATTGTAAAGAAAGTAACACAACCATCATATATATAATGAAAACGTATATTGTTGCATTATACATATTAGCAAAAGAATACTACAATATGAAGATAAATGTTCAATAATAAAACGTCCTTAGCGTTCCTTCTTCAAAAGCTGGTAGTTACATGTATTACTGATTCCCTGAGAAATACAAGTGGTTTTGAAAAAATGTCAACAATTAAGTTGGTGAGTTCATAAGTGTTTTGGATTGAAAAGAATGTCCTTTTGGTAGTAAATTGATGAACGAGGTTTTCAGAAAATCCAATATTTTCTATAAATGGTTTGAAAAGTTCCCAGAATTTAAGTGCGTTAGTGTGTTTCATACTTGAATAGTAATGATAAACTTTGTGCTAAAGATAATGTGGAAAAACTGAATGCATATATGAATCTCGTAAATCAAACTTGTTTTTATACTTTTATGTGAGTTTTACAACCATACTATTGACACTGACTGCCTGGAACAACATTCTTCAGGTGTTGTAGTGTTATGACATTTGTCACCCGAGACCTGCCGGTTTAACTATAGCTAATAGTTTAGGTGCGGGGTTGTCAATCCCGTATAGATCTATACACAAGTATCACGCTCTCCCTCCAAGAGATTATGGTATATAATACAGGACTTGAAATGCATACATAAGAGTACATTGAAGTTTGAATATCTCACATTGCTTGGTATAAATAGATTTACAATAAGAAAGACTTTACTTCTTTTGAAAGTATTTCGTTTTTCAAGATGTATATGTAAAAATGTATGTTATACTTGCTAACTATATTCATTATAGTTTCTCAGAAAGTATGTTTCCATTTAGTAAAAATAACTTGGTGATATATTAGCCCTTAAACATGAAGATATTCGTATCGATACTCTATAAGATAGATATTACAATTACGTTTATAAAATGATACTTTGACTTGTAATGTACTTGTATTTCCCCCCTAAAACATGAAAAGAATTGAAAAGTAGGGGTATGAACTCACTCGTTTGGTTTGAAGAGAGAGAGGCTAGAGTTGAGCAGAACTTCGACAACGGAAAGTTGCGCCTTCGGGCTCTTCGGGGGTCTCGGTAGCGTAGATCTTTCGTCGGGGGCTCGGGTACGGAAACCGAGGGCGTCGGGATGGTCTATGAAGATTGAAAGTATGAGAGAGTGACTGAGAGTTTCAGAAAGTGTGCAAAAACCCATGGCTCAAACCTTCTATTTATAGGCTGGAGGATCCGCGTACGCGGGGTGTACTACCGGCGTACGCAGGGCGTACTCGGTACGCGGGGCGTACATCGGTTACGCGGGGCGTAGAAATGCGTCACGGCTTACGACTCTGGTCTAGCTAAGCGTAGAGTTGCAGCCGATGGGACTCGACTCTGGGTCTAGTACGCGGGGCGTAATTTTGGATTACGCAGGGCGTAATCTAGTCTTCCATCTTCTAAATTCCATAACTTTCGCGTACGAGCTCCATTTTTTGCGTTCTTTATATCCACACGTAGGTGAGATTATGCTCTACAACTTTCATTTAGACTCCATAGGCTAGTTTTGACTTTATTTTTAGTGATATATTTTTAATAGGTCGGGACTACTAAAGTCCGTTAAAAATTCATAGTTTCTTTATTCGCCGTCGGTTTTCGTTTGTCTTTTTTTTATCATTTTATTACTATTGTAGAGATCTTCAACTTTCGTTTAGGTGGCGATAGCTAAATAACACTCAATCTTCAATTCGAGTTTTTAGCCCTCTACTACTGTTACGAAACTTAGGAAATTCGTAACTTCTTCATACGAGGTCCAATTTGGGCGATCTTTTTATGTATGTTTACAGATTAACGAACTCTACATCTGTTGTTTAGATACTTAAGGCAAAAATGCATTTTATTGAAATTGCACTTTTTACGTTAAATAGCGTTTTAACGGTGTGTCGTAAATACACAATTGGTTATAATTTCTTCAATATAACCCAGTTTTGAACGTTCTTTACGTTTTTGGAAACCTTGGCACGATATCTAATATTTGATGCATCCAAACTTAGATATTTGAACACTTTATTTTTGAGGTTAATTTAGTTGATTCCCAATAGTTTTCGTAGTATTTGACTTTTTGAGCGTCACACTGTTTTTGGAAAAATGTCGGGTTGTCACATCATCCCCCTGTTAAGGGAATTTCATCCCGAAATTTAATCTAAGATAGAGTTTACAGGTTAGGGAAAAGATGCGGGTACTTTTGTTTCATCTGATCCTCGCGTTCCCAGGTGTATTCAGGTCCTCGCTTGGCGTTCCAGCGGACCTTTACAACAGGTATGCGGCTTTGTTTAGTCCTTTTTATTTCCCGATCCATGATCTCTACTGGTTCCTCTACAAAGTGGAGATTTTCATTTATTGCAATTTCGTCTAGAGGATGACAAGGGTCTCATCGAACAAGCACTTCTTTAGGTTTGATACGTGAAAGGTAGGGTGTACGTTGTGGAGCTCCTGAGGTAATCTAAGTTTGTAAGCCACTGGACCGATCCTGGCAAGGATCTCGAATGGTCCGATGTATCTTGGGTTCAGTTTCCGCGCTTCCCGAAGCGTATTAATCCCTTCCAGGGCGAGACCTTTAGTAGGACTCGGTCTCCGACATGGAATTCCAAGGGTTTCCGTCTTTTATCCGCGTAACTCTTTTGTCTGTCCCTTGATGCTTTTAGACGTTCCCAAATCTGAACAATCTTCTCCGTAGTTTCCCTTATGATTTCTGGTCCAGTGAGCGTGTTGTCTGTTGCTTGTCCTTTTGGTAGTTGTGTGTCCCCCACTTCGGCCCAACACAGAGGCGACCTACATTTGCGGCCATAGAGGGCTTCGAACGGGGCAGGTTTGATACTGGTGTGGTAGCTATTGTTGTACGAGAACTCGACCAAAGGTAGATGTGTGTCCCATGCCTTGCCAAAATCGATTACGCAAGCTCTCAGCATATCTTCTAGGGTTTGTATGGTCCTCTCGCTATGGCCGTCGGTTTGTTGGTGATAAGCAGTACTCATGTCCAGTCTTGTCCCTAGAGATTTTTGTAGTGCCTGCCAGAACCTTGAGGTGAACCTACTATCTCGGTCCGAGATAATGGATATGGGCACACCATGTAGTCGTACTATTTCTTTGAGGTATGTCCTAGTTAGCTTATCTAACTTATCCGTCTCTTTGATCGGTAGGAAGTGCGCTGATTTAGTTAACCTGTCGACAATCACCCAGATAGTGTCGAGTCCGCTTGCTGTTCTGGGTGGTTTGGTTATGAAATCCATGGTTATACGTTCCCACTTCCATTCTGGTATTTCTGGTTGTTGCAACAATCCTAAGGGATTTTGGTATTCTACCTTGACCTTGGCGCACGTCAGACATTTACTCACGTAGGTAGCAATTTCAGCTTTCATGTTCGGCCACCAATACAACTTCTTGAGGTCGAGATACATCTTATCGGAGCCGGGGTGTATGGAGTATCGTGTTTTATGGGTTTCGTTCATGATGACTTATCTGAATCCGCCAAACTTCGGCATCCAGATCTGATCCATGAAGTAATGAACTCCATAATTCTTGACCTCAAACTTCTTATCCATTCCCCTTAAGGCTTCCCCTGCCACATTTCCAGATGTTAAGACTTCTATCTGGGCTTCCTTGATTTGTGTGGACAGGTGTGAATGGATTGTCATGGTTAAAGACTTCACTCTGCGGCCCGAGTATTCCTTCCGGCTGAGTGCATCGGCCACCACGTTAGCCTTTCCGGGATGATATCGAATCTCGCATTCATAATCATTTAGTAGTTCTACCCACCGTCTTTGTCTCATGTTGAGTTCTTTCTGGTTGAGGATATGTTGGAGGCTTTTATGGTCGGTGAAGATCGTACATTTCGTGCCGTAGAGATAGTGTCTCCATATCTTTAGAGCGAAGATGACTGCTCCTAGCTCAAGATCGTGCGTTGTGTAGTTCACTTCATGCGTCTTTAGTTGCCTTGAGGCGTAGGTGATGACCTTCCCTCGTTGCATCAGGACACACCCAAGTCCTTGGTTTGATGCATCGCAATAGACCACGAAGTCCTCCGTTCCTTCTGGTAAGGTTAGGATGGGCGCACTACATAAGGCTCGTTTTAGCGTTTGTAACGCGGCGTCTTGTTTTTCTCCCCAGTCAAAGGTCACACTCTTCTGATTTAGGGTGGTAAGTGGTTTGGCAATCTTCGAAAAGTTCTGAATGAACCTTCGGTAATACCCGGCGAGTCCCAAAAATTGCAGGATTTCTGTAGGGGTCCTTGGTGTCGTCCAACTTTCTATTGCCTTGATCTTAGAAGGATCCACGTGTATCCCCTCCTTGCTTACTACATGTCCAAGGAAATCCACTTTCCGAATCCAAAATTCGCACTTGGAAAATTTTGCATAAAGCTTCTCTGCCCTCAACGTTTCCAAAACTTGGCGAAGGTGTTGGCTGTGTTCTTCCTGGCTTCTAGAATAAATGAGTATATCATCTATGAACACGATCACGAATTTATCCAGGAAGGGACGACATACTCGGTTCATCAAGTCCATGAACACCGCTGGAGCATTTGTCAATCCGAAGGGCATTACTACAAACTCGTAGTGACCATAACGTGTTCGGAAAGCCGTTTTGGGGATGTCTCCTTCCAGCATAACCTAAATAGGCTATTCTACCATAGTCTAATCGATACTAGCATGCAACTCAATAAACACATATAACAGGCATATAAGGCGTCCTCCTAGATCCTTAGCCCTACATCTAGCATGTTGATCATATAATCATATCATAACATAAACTTGTATGGGTAATTTGGGAGAACTTACTTGAGCTCGGCTGAGTGCATGCACCACACCCTTTTCACTTTTTAAAATTCTTATTCCCTTTTCGAAATCCTTTTTCTTTTTAGATTTCTTTTTATAAAAACGATTTTCGTTTGAAAATTCCCTTAATAAGTCCTCCGTTTGAGTTCGGTCACACCCGAGAGTGTGCCCAAATCCCTCAAACCAAGCCTCTGATACCAACTTGTAACATCCCAAAAATCATGGCCAAAAATTTCTTTTAAAACATTAATAAAACCATAAGTATTAAATCATTTCAACCATAACTAAAGGATTATATAACAAATCAGAGTATCATTTACAAACACTTGTTCGTTTTATCAGAGTAAACATCCCAGGCTAAAATTCATTTGGTGTTTGTGCCATGTGATCACCCCGAGCTCTTCCCTCCGCTACGGGAAGTACCTGAAACCAAAACTGAAAACCTTAAGCACAAAGCTTAGTGAGTTCCCCAACCTACCACATACCATATACGCATAACCATGAACACATACCACATACTGGGCCCCCACTCGCTGCATCGGGCCTTGCCCCCGACATCAGGCCTCCCCTGGCATTAGGTCCCACTTGGCATCGAGCCCCGCTCGGTATACAGATCTATCTCTCTTAGGCCCGCCTGTCTCCGCGCCTCACCTGCTACACATATACATACAATCAAATAGCATACTAGTACATAAATAAACACCTCTAACTGTACACTGGTCTAAGGCCTCGCCTAACTAGGGCCCCGCCCCTGCTCTGCTACTAAAGTTGTGGAACCCCATCCACGCTCCTGCTAGTAGTGAGATACGCCCCCCGCCCACACTCACTCCCTTCCTATCATAGGCCTCACCCCTACTCTACTAATATTGAGATATGGAAACCCATCCATACTCAACTAGTGATGAGATATGGGACCTCGCCCACACTCACCTCCCTACCAGGCACATACAAGTATCACAGAGACAATAAGTATAATCTGACATACAACATAAGGATCTTCCTCGGGATTGCCCCGACATCGGACCCCCATACCGAAGACATACTATCATCTAATCATACTTCGGGCATACCCTAACATCGGACCCCATGTCCTAAATCTGTCATACCTACTCATGCAAGAATCACAGAGACCTCTGGCATTCTAACCTTCCTCGGGCCTCGCCCGACATCAGGTCGTAACCCAGAACATATAACAATAAGTGCCTAGGGCTAACCCCCGGGTCTTCTTACTATACATAAACATAAACATAATGGGCTGACATTGGTGCCTTAGACCCATACAAACAGTGAGGAGACTCACCTTGCACTGTTGAAGACTAGCTGAACACTTCTGACTGCTATCCGACAACTCCTGAACTGCTGATCCTTCGGCTCCCTAAACTATCAATACCCAAAATAGCACTTAGACCATAATACCCTCAAAAGTCAAACCATGTCAAAATTGGTCAAAGTCAACGCTCTAAGTTGACCCAACTCGCCGTGTTGACCCACCAACTCGTCGAGTCCCACAGTCCACATAAAATTCTAGACTTCGATCCTAGTCGTCGAGTTCTCCTTGAACTCATCGAGTGCACCTTTAACACATAGGGGCCCTCCTTTATCTGACTCGCTGAGTCCACCTTCATAAATTAAGGAGATTGCCTTAGAATCGCCGAGTTCATCCTTGAACTCGTCGAGTACGATAATCTTCAGGTCCACCAAGAACCCAAACTGGTGGAATCCTCTTCTAGATTCAACCCCCTACCTTACATAGAAACAAGAATATTGGGGAACCACGTCCCGACTCACCGAGTCCAAAGAGCAACTCGTCGAGTCCCCTAAGGTACAACTCTATTCAGACGATTTCAGAGGGTCTTAAAGCATCCAAAACATAGATCTGGACCCAACCACCTCATAACCATGCAAAGTTCCTGCCTTTTTCCTCCACCGATGGCCTTTTGAGCTAAAAAGGCCAAAAGAACACTTCTTAAGCTTGCATGGGAATTCCTATGGCATAAAGCTTGCACCTTTATGCCATAACAGCCCTTAGTGGTGCTAGATCTGAAAACACAAGCCCTTGGAATGTCCATTCCTCTCATGCTAGGGTTCTTGGACCAAAATGTTAGGTTTTGAGCATTCTAACACTCCTATGGTGTACATGCAACCCTATAAACCTTGGATCTATGTTTTCTCTATTATACATGCAAATAAGAACTTTCCAAGGCTTTAATCCTATCTAGCATACTATTAGGGAACTATACTACAAAAACTAGTTAGATGACATACCTTTTGATGTAGCTTGATGTCTTCAAGCTTTAAGAGCTTAGCCCTAATAGCGTGGATGCCTCAAGTGGAATCACAAATCACCAAAACACGTTGGAAGACTTTGAGAATAAGAATACTTTGGTTCTCTCTAGTGAAATCGGCTAGCCCTCTTAGTGTACCCACGCTAATGCCAATTTCACTAACCAAGGACACCTTTATATAATGTGGAGACTAAGGTTAAACCCATGACCTTTCATTTCATATGATCCATAGGTTAAACACTCTATGAACTACCCATGAAAGCTTAGCCCAACCTAAATGAACTTGGCCCATCACACACATATATCTAAGGGTCCATATTTAATTAGTTCATTTTGATCACTTAATTAATTCTAAATTAACTCTTGATCAATACTATTAAATAATATGATTCCATATTAATACATTAGAACTTATAATATATTAATATACTATTCTCAAAAGATTATCCATATAAACAGTCCTGGTGAAATGCAACCCAAACCGACCATGCCGGGTCTGGTCAAGTACATACAAAATATAGTTATGGACTTAGACAATAATCCAACACAAAACCCCCCAGAAGTGACAAAGAAGAGATCTACATGAATAATGATCAAGGTGGAAGCTTTCTTACCAGAAAATGGAGGAGAATGCAAGAGGTTTCTGGATCTACCAGTCTCTTCTTATATCCCAAAGGCTTCACCTTCTTCTTCAAGCTTCACAACACTCAAAAATGCTCACAATGGCTCACAAACTCATGGAAGGCCCTAGGGTTTCGTTCTGGTCTTGAGAGAGCATCAAGGAGCCTGATGAAGGGTTATAATATTCCTCAAATTGGGTACAAGGCCCGAATTTAGGGTTTTCCCAAAACCTAACCAACACTCGTCGAGTAGGTCACTTGACCCGCGATCCAAGTCTCGCTCCTACTCGTCAAGTCACTCCACCTACTCGACGAGTCACTTCCTTATTTTATGGTTTTTCTTTCCTTTCTAGGTCTTTTGAATTTGGGGTGTTACAAAGTCACCTATGTTGCAATTAAAGTTATCTATTTATATCGAAACTCTCACATTTTGATAGATCTTTTTATTTCAAGTAGCACTTTTTGTATGTATTTTAATGTCGAAGTCTACGTTGAGTTTTTGTGGTCAGTTGAGGGTACTAGGCATGTTGCCGATGTATATATATACATATACATATATATATATATATATATATATATATATATATATATATATATATATATATATATATATATATATATAGTGTTGTAGGTATTTCTTACTCAATTTAGCGATTTTTTTTGAAATATTAGTCGAGCCGAGCCGATCCGAGCTCGAGGTTGTCGAGTATTTTACGAGCCTAAACTCGATATTAAAATCAAGCCTCGAGCTGAGTTTGAGCCGAGTTTCGAGCTCAAGTATTTTAATCGAGCCGGGCTTCGAGCTTGATAGTACTTGATTCGACTCAGCTTGTTTACACCCCTGTTTGGGCCCCTCGAGGATTTGATGTTGATTTATACTGTTGGGCTCAGCCAGGAGTATATTGATGTGTTCAATTAGAAGTCTTATGATGTCATCAAAAATAAAAAAATCGGGAAACAAACTCACAGACAATGAGATTGATCATAATCCATGTCTCATGTCCTCACGATATCTTTAATAACGGAGGAATATTTGATCACTTATCTTAGGACATGTTTTTGACTGGGTGAGAGTTTGGCAACGACTTTTGGAAACTACAATTTGCTGATCGATTCAGAACTTATACTAGTAATTATAATTATAGACTTATCCAAGTGGGAGACTGTTGGATTAGGTGTCTAGGACCATAACTAAAATTATTATATACTTGAATTGATAGTATCACCATCCTTTTGGGTTGCCCTCAAACCTAACAATTGGACATGATGACTTTTACACACACATAGAGAGAGAGAGAGGGAGAGATTAATTTATTATATGATTAATAAATTGAAATAAATAGCTTATTAATGTATTATGAAAATTATATATTAACTAAAAAAGCTATTATTTAATTAATAGTTGATCAGAAATTAATTATAATTAATTTTGGGATTTATAGAATTAATTAAAAGTGTAGGGTCTAAAATGCAATTGTTTAATAGTTGAACAAAAGGCTCCAGAACCTTCCAATCCCAAGGATGGACGGTTTTGAGGGGATATTCTAGAGTTTCTATAATATCCCATGCGATAAATAAAGAATAAGATAAATACAAAATTTGAAATGTTAATTTAATATTCAAATCAGGGTTATCTAGGATTTCCTATGCCACTATATAAAGAATCTTAGGCCTCTTATTTTCAGCTACTCCTTCTCCTTAAAAGATAGCCGAAAATACTACTCTCCCCTATCCTCTCTCTCTTAAGTCCCTTCTTGCTAGCTTGGGTATGAACCATTAGAGTCACGTCAATTGTGGTGCTTGCTTCCATGAGATCTACTTTGAAGGAATTCTTGCTATATACTATAATAACAATAAGGTATGTAATCCTAAACCCTTTATTATGTTTTTCGAAAATAACATAGGGTTTCTAGGATTTTTTGTTTGATGTCCATAGTTATAGGTTCAATAGTGAAAACATAGATCCTTTAGGTTTCATGTGAACTTACGTGTTTTAAGTTTATTTGTTTGACCTAATTCCTATCAGTTTCAAGCCGAAGGGCAAAACAAAAAAAATGAGGTACCTACGGTTAAAAAAAAGTTAAATGAGGGTGACTTTTTTTTCTTTAAATGAGGCTCTTATTATAGATTAATTCTTAGATTGTTTTTGTAATAATATTAGTTTTTCGAGGTTTTTATTTATTTCTTTCTCTACCAAATACATGTTTTCTAGGCAACATGTTATTATTTAGAACTTATAAAACATTCCCAATGAGCAAAAAAAAACAAGTAAAGGAAACAAGAGCACCTAGATGTGAACTTGTGATATTAAATCATTTTACAGCAGCAAAGATAATGATATTTGAATCATTTTTTCGGCTTCAACAACAAAGATTTTAAATTAAACTTGTGATGTTGAATTTTCAAGTTATCTACAAAAAATCAAAAAGAAAACACATAAATTAATTTATTTATTAGAAAACTAACATGAAAGAAGTGAAGAACAATAACGAAATCTTACAATTTATAGAAATCAGATGTCAGATTAACACAAACTAGAAATGATCAGGAACCATAATCGATGAGGCTGCCTCAGATTAACACTAATACAATATCAATTTTAATTTTTGAAGGATGAATGAAATCAAATTATTGGAATCGATGTATTAAGATAGATTGAAAAAATCGATGTATTAAGTTGTGAAAAAAAAACGAAATCCATTTACCATGAATCAATTATTTTATTTCCGTTGAAAAAATAATAATTGATTAATGGACTACTTCGATTGATGGTAGCGAGAGACTTGACACGATGATTATTCTAGAAGAATTTCACGTCCTTTAGTCTTCTCTCCCGATTTTGCATTGACTCAATTTTCTTTCTTTTTCTGCTAACCTCTATACATGATAAATCATAGTTTTTCTTTTTTCTTTTTTTTTTTTTTTTTTTTTTTTTTTTTTTTTTTAATATTATTATTATTATTATTTTCTATCATAACATAATAATGTATATAAAGTTAGGGCCCTAGAAAATTAGAGGCATTGGGCTATTACCCAACAAAGCTGTCCAACCCATTGGCAAGACATCTTATAACGTCAATTACAAAAAGCAATAATATGATTATTGAAAAGCACGAAAATTAAGATAAATAAAAAAATTGTCCACATATTCATTGGTTAGTGTTAGGAAAATCTTTAGAAAAGTCTTAGTATTTTACCCTAATTTAAGAAAAGTCTCAAACTAAAACTTGTTTACGAAAAAACACGAATTACCGGTAAAAACACGATTTAACCCATTTTTTCCGGTTTTCCAATTTCATTCCTTTAAAGTCACATCATTTTACCATTCTTTATGAATAAGCCCCAAACTAAAATTAGATGATGATTTGGCCCATTTCTCAGTATAACATATACTTTACCGGTTTCATTCTTGAGCTTGATGCTTAGTCATTAAATGTGCTGATAAGATTGATATGTTGGCTTATATAACGCTATGTTTACCGTAAAACTTGATATCATGATGTATTGTATATTTTTTCACAATATAAAATGCATCCAACGAAGACTGCAATATTTACATAAACTAAGAATAACTTTATTAGTTTAAGTTTATAATAAATTTCAAATTGTGTATCTAATCTTATGTAACTCGTTATATCTATATCATCAACTCGTTTCCTGAACTTTTTGCCGGAACACACATTTTACCGGTTTTATTGCTGACCTAGATACATAATTAAGATGATCTGATGAGATGGATACCAAATTTTATGGTAAACGTAACATTATATAACCTGTCATATTTATCTTATCAGTTCATTGAATGACCTTGTCATGCCTAGGTCAGCAATAAAAACGATAAAATGTATACTACATTGAGAAAAAGGTCAAAGCATCATCTAATTTAGTTTGGAACTTATTTGTAAATTCTAGTAAAATAATAAAACTTTAATTTAACAATGTAAATAATGAAATAGGGAAACCGAAAAAAAAAATTAAATTGTCATTTTTAACGATAATTCATATAAAGAAGATTGAACATCTCTGAATTTGATGAGAAGGCAAGAAAGGTAACCTTCAGTTTTTCGAAAATGACATTTTAAACCCAAGAAACTGATTATATATATATATATATATATATATATATATATATATATATATATATATATATATATATATATATATATATATATATATATGCCCCACTAAAACTGTAACACCCCATTTATTAAATAAATAAATAAATTGATGAGTGTATAGTAGCCCTAAAATCAATAATATATATAGCAAGGTGTTGGTCCTGGGGGTTAATGGTTACAATTTTAGAAGTTGGGGGTTGAAAGTGTAAGTTCTGGAGTTAATTTAAAAATGATTTCAGAAGTCTGGGTGTGTTTGATAAATTTTGGATTTAATTAAAATAAAATCATGAAGAGTGGGGCTGAATAGTAAATAATGGATTAAAGTTGAAAATATTTATCGAGGCAAGGGTTAAAGTGTAAGTTGTGATTTAATTCGAAAGAAATTATGGGTGGAGGGACTAATATTTGCATAATAGGCAAATGTTTGATATGAGACACGGGATATACCCGAATCCCTTCCCCAGGTCGTATCCTAAAACCCTAAACGTATCTTCTCTAGCCGCCATGCGCAAGTTCAGCCACCATCACCCCTCGTGAGCCTTCTCAGACGTTGCACCTTTACCCGTTGTTCCGACGAGGCGAAGCTGTTCGCCGGAGTGCCGCCAATATGCGACTGCCGGAGATATCGTGGGCATCAAAGGACCGCCGAGGACCGGGGAAAAACCCTCCGTGTGCGTCGTTGTGCAAGTCGTTTGCGATAATGAGGCCCTCGGTAAGACTGCTCGCCACTCACCCTTCTTCTCCTTCTTCGTTTCTGTTGGTTAGACGTCACTGTGCCACCGGTGATCTTTTTAGCCACCATTTCTGTCTTTTCCGATGGCGATAGCCACTTGAGAGGTGGCTGAATATGAATGTGATCGTGTATTCAGGCTGTTATCGGTTGGGTAGTGTTGTATGTGAAATATCTAGCCAAAAACCCGCCACCACCATCGTCTTCTGCCACCACCAGCCACCACAAAGGGTGGTTGTGTGTGCGTTTTAGTGTGTGTGTGAGCATGTATTTTATGGATGCGAAGTTGTGCATGTAATTTTGGTCGGAACCACCATTGCCGCCATTGAAAATGGTGGCTGCTGCCGCCTGCCACCAGGAACCGCCGCCATGAGCCGCCACCGACCACCACTACCTAAGGTGGTAATGGGTGGTGCTTGGCATACTGAACCCTAATCGGCCCAAATGTTTGATCTGGACTAGTTGGATGGTTATTGGGTTAGAAACCCTAATTAGGGTTTAGAAAACTCTAATTTTTGGGTTGTTGGTTTGGGCCTATTAGGACCCGCATTTGGACCAGTGGACTGAAGTTATGACTCATGCCAATTGTATTGTTTGATGACTTAGTGGGAAAATGACTTGATGGGTTAAGTCCTTAATGGGTTAAGTGAGAACAATTAGCCCTAATCGCCATTCCATGTAGACTAGAGTATTTAGATGGGCTTTGGGTTAAGGCCCATATGAGGGTTTGGGCCCAATTTGGAAAATTGGGCCATAGTTGGGCCATTAGTGGACTTTTGTGGACCTATTTGGTATTGGGCCTTGGTGGGCCCAATGGGCTTGAGTTATTTATGGACCGAATTGGTGGACCATATTTGGACTTAATATGTAAAGGTTGGTCTTAAATCCTAATGGGGTTAATTGTGGGTTTGGCTCAGTGTTAGAAGCCGGAGTGCAGCAACAACATCATTTAAAGGATCTGTTCGCCACCTGAGGTGAATCTTCTCACTATACTTACCTGTGTGGTGACTTGTTTGTGACTGGTGGGCCTTATTCGTGTTATTGACTAGAAGGTCTTATTTATACTATTGACCGGAGGGTTTTAGTACATTATCGACCAGAGGGTCTTACTTGTTTATAATGTGATATGTGTTATCGTGCATATTGTCTTTGTGACTTATGTTGTTATTGTAATCTTTGTATATATTGGTCTTATATGCTTACTTGAGTTGTGCATTTGTCTGTGTGGTATATATGCTATATTATGTGATACTGAGACCGGACCGGAGGGTCTAACGAGCTGTGAGATCGGAGGGTCCTCATTGAGATCGGACCGAAGGGTCCAACGAGCTGTGAGACCGGAGGGTCCTCATTGAGACTGGACCAGAGGGTCTAACAAGCCGTGGTACTGGAGGGTCCTACTGAGACACATAGACTGGAGGGTCTTACAGAGTTACAGCCTCGAGTGGCTAAAGCGTTTTATGTAGTATTTTGGGGAACTCACTAAGATTCGTACTTACCGTGTTATGTGTTATGTGTTTCAAGTACTTCTCATAATCACGGGAAAGCGACGACTCGATTGTACACACGAGATGCAGAGTTATGTTTTGGAGGATCTGGATTATTAATCAAACAATTATGGATTTGTGTTTTGTTAATTTGATAATTGAGGATTTTTGTGTAATGTATTATGAGAATTTTTGTGATTTAAAAATGAAAAATTTCTTTGAAATTTAAAGTGTTACAAAAACGAAATAATAACTTGAGGGATCATTTACATAAACCCTATATTCATTTTACATGTATCCATGGTATAAATATGATCACTCATAATCATAATTTAGTTACTGAACATCAAATTATTTTTTTAAACATACATGCTTATACTACATCCCACACAATTTTTGCAAATAAATAAATAAATAAATAAATAATAAAACTTAAAAATAATTCATGAAAGCTACTTCCATTTATTAGTTATGTAATTCAATCTCAAGCCTGGATGTGCCTAATTAACAGGGCTGAGCCTGACCTTCAAACCATGTTTCATGTGGACTATAATGGAATCGCCTACACAAACCTCATGACGTTGGACCAGCTCCACATGGTAATGATAAATGATTGCACTCGCCACCATTTTCATCTGAATAAAACCCATTTCCTTACCCACGCATGTACGTGGCCCCGCATTAAACGCTGTAAACTTATAAGATGGTTCGTGCCTTACCCCTCCTTTTCCACCTTCTGTAAACCATCTTTCCGGTTTAAATTCCATGCAGTCCTTCCCCCATATCGATTCCATTCTTCCCATGGAGTAGAACGACAGAATAATCTTGCTGTGCTCATTCACTGCATGCCCGCTTGGGAGAACGTCTACTTCGGAAGGCGACTTGTGCTGCAAAGCAACAGGGGGATACAGCCGTAATGCTTCGCATAAACCTCCGTGAAGATAAACCATACCACTCAACTCTTTTACACCCAAACTTTTCCAATTTGCATCACCAACTTCCTTCTCAATCTCCCTTCGGATCTTGCTCTCTATGCGAGGGTTTTGGGCAACGAGATAGAGAAACCATGAAAGACCTGCGCTTGTGGTGTCTTTCCCGGCAATCATCAGATTCAGTATGGTATCTTTTAAATACCTTCTCGAGTCCCCTGAAGTCCCGGTTTGTCCTTGGAAACTTGTCATCAATGATTTTAACAACCCAGTCGTCGTCTCCTCCTTCTCTACTCTTCCATCATTACCAAACCCTTCTTCTTTTCGTGACAAGCATTTATCTAAAAATTCATCAAAAACCTTACGAGCTTCGGTCAACTTCTTCTCCTTGCCCATCCCTAATCTTTGTTGCAACTTCCAAACTTTTTCTGGCAACACATGCCTCCACAGAAGAGCTTCTTCGGCGTCAGTGAAGGCCTTCTCGCATGCATTATATGGTAAATGGACGGACATGCTTTCAGGATCAAAGTCTACAAGTAATGAACAGATAGTGTCAAAAGTAAACCTCTGAAATATTTCCTGTAAATCGATAGCTTGCTGATTATGGGAGACCAAATCAAGGACAGGGAGAAGCCCTTTCTCGATCTTGTTCCTGATATTTTTTTCCAGGTGAGAATTGAAGTCTGGGTGTTTGAGTAGAGACATGATTGTTTTCCTTTGGATTTCCCATACCTCGTGATCCGAGTTAAAGATCCCATCTCCAAGGATATCAAAGATCTTTCGGAACTCTGGTCCTTTAGGATAGTTGGGGAAGTTCTTGCTCAACACGTAGTTAATGTTGGTGGGGTCCGAGGTGACAAGCATATCCATATTGGCAAACCAAGGACCTTTAAGCATGAAAGTACCATTGCCCTGTTTGACAAGATCAGTAGCAAAATCATTGATTCGGTAAGCATTTAGAATGAGATCGGGGGCAATGCCAATAACGGGCCAATTAGTACCAGGGAGGGACCTTCTCCTGTAAAGGAACACGGAAATAGAAACAAACAACAAAATGCAAAGGAGAATCATATCCAGGCTACAAAGCAAAGCCTTTGGATTGTGTTTAATGTTTGATATCGAGATTCGAGGCTCGTTTATAAAGGCAAGGAGACATGCACGATGGCGACCATAATCCGATTTTTCCACTGCCACCTAATTTTAACGTAAAGTTACAGTTATGCCCTTGATTTAAATTAATAGAAAACAAGCTGACAGCTAGGGCTGCAAACGAGCCGAGCCGATTTGAGCTTCTTGTACCGAGCTCGGCTCGAGCTTGTAAACAAATATACAAGTTCGACTCAGGCTCGGGCTCGGCTCGTTTTTGTCTGACGTGCCTAAATAAACTTAAGATCGGCTCGAGCTCGTTAAGAAATACCTAATCCCCAAATATGTTTTTTGTTTTAATATATAAAAATAATAATAAATTATTTTATATAAAGGCTCGTTTAGGCTCGCGAGCCTAAACAAACTTAGTGACATAGGCTCGAGCTCGTTGAATAAACAAACTTAATATTAAACTTGAGCTTGGTTCGGACTCGTTTAAAATCGGTTTCGAGTTGAGCTTTTAACGATCCGATCTCGAGTAGCTCACGAGTAGCTTGGCTGGTTTGCACCCCTACTGATAGCTAGTCAATTGGATAAAAAATAATGAAAACCATCAAAACTTCACATATCGTCACTTGAATCTCCATTGATGGACACGTGATATCAGTTAGTTTTTTACATGGAATTACCATTATTTTAGTTATTAACTTGCAAGTAATATGCTGCGACCAAGGAATCTATAATATTACAATGTAAAATTTTCGTACAATACATAACTGCAGTAAGAGATGTATTAAACCATGTAAACGTATAGAAATTGCATCAACGTAAGAATGATCTAAAGCTGAAACAATTTAGCGAAGTAACACAGAATTCTGAGTAAACTCCATGTTCCGTTGGTGGTGATGGGCTAGGAGAACATAGGACGATCGTGCAATGCATGGTAGATGATGATATCAGTCTATTAGACTAGGGAGTTATTGCGATTTCGTAAACACAAAAGGTAAAATAAAGATTACCATTTCTTGTTAAAGAATTCCAAGAATATTACACCACATATAATAAGGTTGTAATAAAAATCCGTATTATAAAAAGATAATAATAATCTAATACGTGAATATAATACTGTTATTAGGGTGTCCCGTACTAGAAAAAGTGAATACTAGTGAATACGATGGCTAATTTACCAGGTATATCTTTGAAATCTAATACGGTTTAAAAGCTAAATCAAATAAAGCTTATTGGAATCAAGTATAGATATGAGATGTGAATATCCATTCATTCTAATTCGGCTCACCATTAGGTTCAAATACAACTCATTTGATAGTTGCTGGTCCCTTTCACATACCATAAGAAGTATGTTTCCTTGTGTTAATTGAAAGTTTGCAAAGTTAAGGTGCCTTTTGTTGATGCCATTGATTGATGTGAGTTGTTAGTTTCTTATTTATTTATTTATTATTATTATTATTATTTTTTCTTCTGTTACTAAAATCTATACTTGATTGGTATTTTGGACCATTTGTGTAAAAAAAAAATCTGCAATAGGGGCCTACTCTTTAAATTTCTATTACTAAGGATCAATTAGGTTGACATTTTCTATCACAGGGGCCATTTTTGTAATTGTTTATGGACCATTTATGTAAAAAAAAAATACGCACAGGGACCTATTCTGTAAATTTCTGTTACACAAGGGCAAACAGCAACAAGTATACCTTTCACTTCTCCTCATCATTCTTACTTTTTTATTTTAAATTCTCCTTCCTAAATTTCTCAAAAAAATCACTTTTATTGTCATGAAGGCAAGACATTTTTCACTCTTATATAATTAATTTTCATATTTTACATTTCTAGTTGCATTGTGTCTTTCAAGACATCATGGCGTAACAAAATGACCAACTTTAGCAATTCAGTCATACACAGTTCCCATGTTTTAAACTAATGATCATCAAGTATATTTTGCAATAGGAAATAGAAATGTAATTTCATTGATTTGTATTTTAAAGCAGCTGATAGTAACTGTAGTGGCGGATCCAGAACGAAAACTAACTGGGGTCCATTATTCGTTAAAAATATATAATAGTATAAAATTCTAAAAATTATAAAAATATTGGTTTTTTTTTAATAAAAACAAATGCCTTTATGAGCTATTTAGCGTAAAATTGGGTGCCAAGAGGGGGCTTTTTGTAAAAATGAGAATATTTGGAGGGCTTTTTAATATTAATTATGGTGGGACCCACGTTTAAGTGGGGTCCATGCACCCCACTAAATTGGTCTGTATCCGCTACTGGTAATCTAATAGAAGGATAAGGATAATAATGATGAAGAAGAAAGAATAGAGAGAGGAAAGGTTATTTCATTGATAAATCAAGAAGCTTCTTGCCCAAGCATATAGTCGATTAGAAATCACACAATACACATTATGATGTAATCAACACGCCCTTATGATCTATATATGTGATCTCCTCTCAATATTCTCTTTAACAGAAAGGCTAACTGTTCCATTTGTGTCTCCAACTAGTCCTTGAGGAAGGTATGGTTCAACAAGAGCACTTCCTACTAACTTTTTAGAAGGCAAAAACATGGAGTATCGGGTAAATTCGGGTTGATTCTGGCTATTATAGTTTGTAGGCAACTAGATTTACTTTTGAAGTGATGAGGAACAATACATAAAATCGAGCATCAAGTTTTTGATTAATCTTCCGGATAATAGACTATTTCCTGTGGGGACATAGTGTAACATCCCAAAACCAGGCTAAATTATTCATTTTTAAAATAATAAATCATCCATTTTTAATAAAGTTACATTCAGAATAAATCATTTGTTCATAAACCATTATTTAGAACTCAAAGTTATAACAAAATCAATACGAAATCTCGAATCATAATACTATTGATGTGTGTGTACAGTCACGCCTTCGCCGCTAAATAAGTACCTATAAAATAGTTAATTCACAAATGTAAGCACAAAGCTTAATGAGTTTCACCAAAATATCTGATAGAACACATCATAATAATCAATTATTTTCTATCAACAGCCCTAAAGCTATCAGAAGTCTCAAATGTCACATACAACACACGATATAATTAACTATGGGTTAACAGCAACCTCAAGGACTATTTGTAGTCCCAATGGACTAGCAACACACCCTGTGGATTAATGGCACACCTCCTATTGTATCAGCAATCCTGGGGACTATCAGTAGTCCCTTGGACTCATAGCGGTCCTAGAGTTATCAACAACTCACTTCATATATAACAATAATCAATGGATAAGACCCAACTGGTAAACATATAATACCATGCAGGCAAGTATAGTGATAACACTCACCTCGCAAATAGCAGCTAGAAATACAGCAACTCCCACATACAAGGTAGACAGGAGCAACAACACACTTAACAACAGTAAAAACATACCCTTTCAGCCTATATCCTTAAAACCCTAGTTTGACCCAAAAGTCAACCATGGTCAACCTCAACAAACAGTCACATCGTGACAACCCATAGGTCATGTTGTGACTGAATCCGGATAAAAAAATCACGAGTACCTTCCGCTCACGACGTGACATGGTATTCCACATGTCATAAGATATGTTCTAGACAGCTTTATGCATTAAGCTCTTAATCCCTTACGTTACTCCTTGAGACTTTCCAGGGGGTTTCCCCTAACCCTAAGGACCATAAAAATTGTAACTTTTTAGTCATGCATGTCCAATGCATGACTTAAACACCAATTAGGTTAATAAGGAGAAAATAAGGTCAAGACTCATGCTTTGAGTCTAAAATGAACACTAAACCTCATATATGAAACTTATACCAAAGAAAAGGCCTCAATGATTTATAAAGTTGCTAACTTTATGGATCTCATGCATGCTACACAACCCAACCGCGAAAAGTAATGCATAAATCATAGATCTAGCATGCATAAGAGATCAAGGTAGGAGCTTTAGGACTTATAAAGGTCTAAAAGCACTACAAAATGATGAGGAAGGAGCTTGCTTGCCAGAAAGATGCAACCAAGGAGTCTTCTTCTTTTTCAAGGAATCAAAATTCAACAAATAAGCTCTTTAAGGTCACAAGGGAAGTTATCTTCGATTAGGACAAGAGGAAGATGATGGAGGCTGAGGGTGTGTAAACCCTAGCCTCTCACTTCCATTAAACACAACACAAAACACAAAATTAGGCCAAAATCACTCTCACGTCATTACAACCTAAGTGTCACATCGTTAGCCATAAAGATGGATACATGTCTCAGCTCGGTGTCACGTCGTTAGATTTCACCCCAAACATCGTGACCAACCATAAACTTAGGGAATTTCATGCATTAACCAAATAAAACTTTAGTAGATCAAATACCTACAATAGATGTTACAATTCTCCCCAAATAGAATCAAACATCGCCCTCGATGTCCTCAGTTTCGAATAACGCAAGGTAGTTGGTACGCATCTCCTCCGCGGGTTCCCAAGCCCATTCAAAACCTTTTCGGTGCTATTACTGCACCTTCACCAAGCCCACCTCCTTGTTACATAAGGTCTTCTTTTTCTTGTTGATAATCGTTATTAGCCGCTCGACATAATTCAAGTGGTCATCAACCTAAATATCATCCTAATGCACTACTATAGTCTCATGAGTCACACACTTCCAAAACTGGGAAAAATGGAAGGTCCTATGAATCTGACTAAAATCATCTAGGAAATCCAATCGCTAGGCCACTTTACTTACCCTAGCTTCCACCCATAATGGATCGATAAACCTAGGGCCTAACTTTCCTCGCTTCCTGAATCGTATAACGCCTTTCCAAGGCAACATCTTCAGAAGTACCATATCCCTAACATGAAATTCCAACTCAGATCAGCGTCGGTCGGTATAGCTCATCTGGCGACTCAGGGTTGTCTGAAGTCTCTAACTAACATGTTGAATGAGCTTCGTCGTGTTGAGCACTATCTCCATGCCTCCCATGACCCTTTGACCAACTTCACACCCACTAACAGAGAATGTGGATCAACACATCACAACCACCCAATTTGAGAGGAGATGGCTTGTTTGCTTATAACTTAAATTTCTTGAACATGTATGCCCCCCCCCCCCCGGCAGACAAGGTATCCCTCAACCTCTACCATGTTGACTAAGACTCAAATGTATGACCCAAAAAAAACATCATTCCTAACCTTACTTTGACCCACTGACAATAGAAAACAAGAATCCACTACTAACTGCGAAACTGCTGACCTAGCTCACTGTCATCAGAGCGAGAAAGAACATACGAGAGCTAAACTAGTTCATGTATCCCCCCTTGGTTTAAAAACCTTACATAAAGCCACAAAGATAGTCAAGCAGAACAACAACGATTCAGCTCATTCCAACACATAATCAAATACCATGATTGGGGTCCTTAACTGCAAACCGGACTTATTGACAAGTCATAACTAACTAACTACTTCCATGATTGCAATTAAGGCAATATCAAAACTTTTGCGACACTAAGGCTCCCAAAACAACATATGCGAACAATTATATGCCAAAATTCGCAAAGGTATTAAAACCACCTACACCACCACCCGTTTGGTATCCCCAACTAGTAAACCACTACCCTTATATCAACCTAAACAGAAATGGGTTAGCAACAACCATGGGACTCTCAACAGTCCTGAAGTTATCAGCAACTCAAAGAATACTTATAAAAGCCATCGGTTACTAAGGCTCATCTAGTCAACTATGCACCCCACCATGGTATAAGTAATATAATGAAAAAATTCACATGAAACCTCATCATGAAACGAACATGAGTCCACTTAGGAGAATTCCAATGATAACTGCTAATATACAACCATGACTTTTCTAGCAAGTCAACACCTAATCTTTTCCCGACTCAACCTGCTAGTCACCAAGCCTCAAGTGCGAACATTATACTCCTCAAACACCCATCTGTGACATACATCTAACATACCAATATATAGGTCTCCACCATGTAGTCATCGGCCCAGTTCACAAAAGTGAAATCTATGATGGCGCATGACATGCATGACGCCATTCAACCATGGGAATGAGAAGCTAACGACTCCTCACTGTTCCTGCTAACACCCAACCACAACATGAGGACTCCTAGCCAACATTCAACGGTATAAAGACCTACCGCAATCGTCCCACTAACTAGTAGGAACTCATTTAACATCTTACTCAACACTTCCAAAATACAACAACTTACTATTTTGAGACACACACTCTTCCATCATGCAGCAGCCACTGGCACCTTGTTTGATGGAATGTGACTGCACACAATCATGAATTAAATAGGCCACTTAATGCTTGTTCCAACATGTCACGCTCCTTAAGAGAAGACACAATGCTCATCAGGCCATCTGTGTTTCTCCATTAACGTGACCTTATCCACAAGGTGACGTACCCGCAAATCAAACAAAACATTGAGCGTCTACCGCCATTGAGCAAATTCGTCTATCAACCATAATTAAGATTCCACACCTTGTTGACACTGAACATATCCCACCAATGCACAAACGATCAATTAAACTTCCAATTTCGGAAGCGATTCCAAGTTAACTAGAAATGCTGCCATCCCAACCGATGCAACCTGCTGAAACTGAATCTTGCGTAACCACGTTCCTACCTAAAAACTGAGCATCATTGTAACATCCCAAAAAATTCATTTTTAATAACGTATAAAATAGTATTTCTAATTTCATCCAAATGTTTCAAATAAAAACTAATGTATCAATTGTCATAAAACCAGAGTAAAACATCATATGCAGAATCCCAATGGTGTGTGCAATGCAGTTAACCTGAGCTCTTCCATTTGCAACCGGAAGTACCTGAAACATAAACTGAAAACAGTAAGAACAAAGTTTAGTGAGTTCCGCAAACTAGCCCATACCATACATAATAAACCACATATTGGGCCCCCACTCGACCTTGAGCCTCGCCTGTCACTGGGCTTCGCCCGCTATACACATACAATCAATATCATATAATCATGCTAACATATAGAAATCATAAACAACAGCATATTGATATGTGCATATTTAGTCATGTAATTCATAAAATATCTTAATACTTTTTGTTGTTTTTGTCTCAATTTATGAACAAAAGGTGCTTAATTAGTTTAAAATTTCATTTTCAGCCATAAAGACATGCTTGGACGAAAAAGGAAGCGGATTGAGCAATTGGAAGCTTAGAATTTGGAGATTTAAGAAAGAATGCAAAGAATTAAGAAAAACTCGTCGAGTTTGTCTCAACTCGACAAGTACCCGAAAAGTTTCCCACCGAATTCGTGACTTGCCGGACACGCATGTTTAAAGAAAAACTCATTGATTCGAGTCATAGAAACTCAACGAGTTGATCCGTTTTTTATACTCTTTATATAGAACATTTTCATTCGCAACCCTAACTGATGCTAGAGGCTTCTAGTAACTTTTGGAGACCAGAGACATTACCAAGAGGCTTTGGGAACCAGAATTCAACTAGAAGGCAATTTTGAAGAGGTCAAAGGCAAACAACATTACTTTTCTCTTAATCTTTTGTGTGAATCATGTTTGAACCATTAGATTTCGATTTTAGTGATTTATTTGTTGTAGTTTTGAGCGAAAAACTCCATACTTCTGTTTAGAGTAGATGATCTTATGAATATAGTTTGATTGAGTGGCTTGGATTATATATATTTGGTTATTTATCTTGTTAAGCTTATTAAATGATCCTTGCATGTTAATGATAATTATTTTCTGTTAATAACTAAGTAATTGAGTTGCATGAACATCTTCTTGATTGCTTGAATCTTATGGTTTTATGAAAACAAGAATGTATGCCTGGTGTTACTGAAAATTAACCTAGGGTTAATTAGAAAATAAGTAAACTAATATGTGAGCATATGTGATGACCAACCTTATATAAGTTAATTAAACCAACCAATTTGATTAACTACTATTACAAGTCTTACTTGATTCGAATTGAACACTAGGAAACCTATTGGTTTAATCAACTAGCCATTGTTTGAATTAACTTGTTTGATAAAGGATTAATATTAGTTAACATGAACCTAATCACATCATAATCAGTAACCATTGATATATTAATTTTTTGCACTTGCCACGAAATCAACCATAAGTGTAACACCTCGTCCCTGGTACACTTTTAATTAAAGTTTATTTATTTTTATGAAGGGAATCGATGAGTTGGAGGCCCCAAACACGTCGAGTAGGAATGGTTTTGGATGTGAGTGGCAAAGTCTACTCGACAATTTGGGAAGCCCTGACTCGAAAAGTAGGTCTACCAGAGTGAAACCCGAATTTCAGGGTTTGCACCCTATTTAAACACCTTAAGTGGCTTCCACTCCATCCTCCATCACCTTCAAACCCTCTTCACGAAACCCTAATCGATTTTTGAGTGTTGTTGAGCTTTTTGTGCCATTTTTGTGACTTGAAGCTTTGAGACGGAAAGAAGGACTTGGAGATTCAAGAAGAACATAGTAGATCCAGAGCTTGGGTTACATCTCCCGCTTATTTGAGGTATAAAGCTTATACCTTGGCCTTCGATCACTTAGATCTTCTCTAGGGCTTGTATATTGTCATTTTTCGGCCATTCCAAGACCACTTACGGGATTAGAGTGCATATTAGAAAAATGACTTCAGATCTAGAAGCATTTGAGCTCAAGAAGCTTTAAGTTGCCACCTTTATTGAGCTATGTCCCTATCCCATTCATTAGCACTCTTTTATGGCTTAGTGTTGGTATTCTAGCTTCATAACACCATGTATGCACGTAAACTTAGCAACATTACATGTCATGCTAGCTTAAGGACGCTAGCTCTATGGATTATAAGCATTGGGCTGAAGTAAAATAAACTGTATGGAATTCACATGTGGGGGACTCGATGAGTTGTTCATGTAACTCGGCATGTTGGGTTGTGGTCCCTCAACCTTTTTTGGTTCTGAGTAAACTCGTTGAGTCTAGGAGATGACTCAGTGAGTTGGACATGGCCTTTGTACTTGAAGGTCGAAGAACTCAATGAGTCCAAGGAGGAACTCGACGAGTTATGAGTGAATGTCCCGATTCTGTAAAAGAAGGACTCGACGTGTCCAAGGAAGGGCTCGACGAGCTGAATGGAAAAGTCCCGGTACTGTTGATAGGAGGAACTCGACGAGTTGTGGAAGAACTCATCGAGTTGGATCGCGATTTCAGAGATTTCTGATATATGAAACACGACGAGTTGATGGGCCAACTCGGCGAGTTGAGTTAACCCAATGCTGACTTTGACCAAAGGTTGACTTTGACCATGGGTAAAATGGTCATTTTACCCTTAGAAGGATTTTCAGTTCCGACTAAGTGTTCTTTGTACATTGATAGTCGTGGGAGTCGTTGGAGCAGCCATCGAAAATTCTTCACTTGAGATACGACAGCAAGTTTGAGATGTGAGTTTTCCTCTAGTAGAACAGGTCGAAAGCACCAAGACCGGCCCGCATATGTAAGATAAGTAGTCAAGTTTGGGCGAGGCCCCTATCTCCCACTGAGTCGAGTATGGGTGGGGCATGTATCTCATAACTTTAGTTGAGTATGGATATATATGACTGATTGATATATTTAGCTCTACTTGTCGTCTGAGTGATACGTATATGATGTTAGTAGCTGAGTGTGGGTGGGGCCCGTATCTCATAGCAGCCAAGTGTGGGTGGGACATGTATCTCATAGTAGCTAAGTCTGGGCAGGGCATGTATCTCCTAGTTAGCGGAGTGTGGGCGGGGCCTGTATATCCAAGTTAGCGGAGTGTGGGTGGGGCCCGTATCTCCATGAGTATGGGCGGGGCCCGTATCTCCTAGTTGTATGTATATGTGTATCGTATGTGGTAGTTTGGGGGAGACTCACTAAGCTTCGTGCTTACAATTTTCAGTTTTGGTTTCAGGTACTTGCGGTAGCAAAGGGAAGAGCTCAGGATGACTGCATGGCACACCCCGCAGATTTCAGCCTAGGATATTGTAGACTCTGATATTTGATACATGGTTTTGATACAGTATTTTGATATGATGTTTGAGATACACGATTTGGGATTTTTTTTATGTGGTCTCATGAATTATGGCTTTTTCCTAAATGATTTTAAACGAAATTTTTTGACTGTATTTTTGGGATGTTTCAAGTTGGTATCAGAGCTTTGGTTTGAAGGATTTGTTGACACTTCCAGGTGTGTCTGAACTCAAACTAAGGAATAGGTATAAAAAATTTCAAAAGAAAAACCATTTTTATGAAAGGACTTTGAGAAAAAGAAAAGAATTTTAGAAAAAGTGAAAAGAACTTTGAAAAATAGAAAAGGGTGTGGTGCATGCAATCAGCCGAGCTCAAGTAAGTACTCCCAAATTACCCATACAAGTTTATGTTATGATATATTGATGAAAACTGCATGCTATATTAGGACTAAGGATCTAGGAAGGATGCCTTATGTGCTTGTTATATGTGTATCAGATTTATGAATTGCATGCTAGAACAGATTAGTCAGTATCATGGCTTGAGTAGTATATGTTTGATTATGTTACTCAACACTCGAATGTTGCTTGCTTTGTGCTTTTAGGAGTTCTAATTGTCTTTTTACTAATGAGTAAACGAATATGTTAAGTTACATATTGCGAGGACTAAATAATTTTAGAAGGTTAGGTCTAGCTCTATTTCGCAGCTCTTGTTCGAGTCCAACCATTGTAGAGTAACATCTATCATTTGAAGAATTATCTAGTCTTAGTGATATGTAATGATATTGCGAGCTAGTTAGGAGGAGACAACAGGGACTTCTTATGTGGCTGATGGGTGAGAATGGGATGGTGATTACCCTAGGGTAAGCCTAGGCTGAGAGTAGTGCGTGAAGCATTAGTAGTAGAAGGGACTTGGGGAAGTCAAGGCAGTTCTTGAAGAAAGTACGGATATATGTGGAAGGTAGTATGGGCCCGTACTATTCAAAGCAGAGGATCCGTAATCAAATCAAGGAAGGACGAGATGAATCCAGGAAACTTGTAGTATATGTCACACCCCCAAACCAAAACGGCGAAATCGTTCGAGGGCAGATGACTTCATTTAGTATCGTGATAATTGAATACATAGTAAAGAAAGTAAAACAACCATCATATATATAATTTAAAATTTACATTGTTGAATGATACTTGTTTCAAAACAAATTACAATATGATGACAAAATGAGTTTTAAACTGACGTCTTAGCGTCACTTATCCAAAAGCTGAAGTTTAACTGTATTACTGAATCCCTGAGAAATACAAGTAAGTTTGAAAGAGTAGATCAACATTTAAGCCGGTGAGTTCATAAGTATTTAATGTCAATGTTTGTATAAAATCTAAATGAAATTGTTTTTAGATGTTTGAAAAATCCTAGAAAATCCCATATTTCTACTAGTATAAAAGTAGTCTCCTACCAAGACCCAACTGTTTGAATGTTTGCTTCTAGAAATCCAATATTTTTTCATAAGTGTGTAGTAGTTTAAAAGTTCCAAAACTGTAATGCAATAGTGTTTTTCATTCCTAGGATAGTAGATTTATGTATGTATAAAATCACTAAGGCATTTGATAAACTCGTAAATCAACATGGTTTTAATACTCCATGGGAGTTTTATAACCATGCTATTGACCCAGGCCGCCTATAACAACGTTCTTCAGGCATTGGAATGTTATGACATTTGTCACGCCAGACCTGCCGGTCTAACTGTAGCTAACAATTTAGGTGCAGAATAGTCAATCCCATATAGATCTATATACAAGTATCACACTCTCCCTACAAGAGATTATGGTATGTAATACAGCACTTTAACTGCATACTTGAAAGTACGTGAAGTTGAATGTCTCACAAAACTTAGTATCAAATAGATTTACGTATGAAAAGTCCATTTGTTCTTGTATATGAAAGTATTTCCTTGATATAGTACTTATAGTATGTAAAATCTCATGATTTCCTTGTAAACTATACCTATTATAGTTTTTTTTCCCAAAAGTATGTTTCGTTTGTATGGTAAACCCTAGCGTAGTGTCAACTTTATATGTACACTATAACATTATTGGACATTTATACTCAAAATATAATTAAAGTGTTTGATAATTCTATATCAACATGTTATTATTCTGAAAAGACAAGGTGTTATTGTACTATGTGTTGCATGCGAACGTTTTCATATGATAGTTAAAATAACAGTATAAAATGCATAGTAAAGGATAGATATTTTCTCACGATAATAACCGGGTGTTTACTTGTATCCCCCCCCCCCCCCCCCCCCGCCCCCCAAAAAAAATAAGTATTTAAAAAGCATTTAAAATGTATTTAAAGTGTGTTTGTAGGGGTATGAACTCACTTGATAGAGTGAAGATGGTGAGATGAAAACCGAGCAGAACTTTGATAGGAGAAAACAGATTTCTCGGGATTCTCGGGAGTGTAAAACCTTCCTTCGGGACTTGGATGTGAAGACCGGGGCTTCGGGATATTTCTTGCATGCAAAACGGGGTAAAAACGCAAGAGAAGGAGATAATGAGCAATTATGCTCGGAACCCTCGCATCTCTATTATAGGGGATGGAAACCCTCGGTACGCGGGGCGTAACCCCGGGTTACGCGGGGCGTACTGGACGTCATGCATGACCGCATCCTTTGTCGCCATTCTTTGGATTGGACAGGGGCATAGAGGCGTAGAGGGGCGACGTGGACGATCCGAAGCCTAGCACCCGAGTACGCTGGGCGTACGAGGTTATGCTGGGCGTAAATCGTCTCGGTTTGTGCACCTCGAACTTGTAAAATCCGTAACTTTGGGGTGATTATTTGGAATTAATCATTCGTTGCTGCTTGGTTTGTATGGTCTCACATCCTAGAGCCCAAATTGAAGAGTCATGAAAGAATTGAAGATTGAAGATCATTTCGACATGTGTCACCTTTGAGTTCGAACCGCGTAGTGCTTGATTTTGGAAGATTTGAAGTGGGTCATTCATTCCTAACTTTGAGGGGGAGAATGTTGGGGTTGCAAAGTTATTCATTCATGACTTTGTAAATGTTTGACTTTTGTAAAACCCACTTGCATGTGGTGCTTTAGCCTTTAGACCCATTTACATGTTAGAGTGAAAGAGAGACATGTAAACACCTCTATAAATAGTGGGTTCATACCACTTGTAGAGGTGTGCTTGAGAGATGTAAAAGTGAGTGTGTAAGTGTGTGTTATTTATGTAGTCTAGATCTAGATCCTTTTTGTGTAACACCATATACATTCAATATATCTCTTAAACACCCAAATCACCATGTTCAATTGTGCAAGCTTAAATTCCGCATGTCAAACCATGTTCTTTGTCACTACAATTGGTATCAAAGCTTGGTTTTCACGATCAACGTGACTTTTGAAGAACGATTCTCGGTTTGGCAATTTTTGTCACAAGTTTGAGCAATTTTGGTGAGTCTCTCTCTATGATCTCTCATAATATTTGATTCGTGCTTAACATTTTTGATTTGTGATCATTTGACTCGTTGGATCTAAATTTTTGTTGAAAAACCCATTTGTTCTGATCCAATAAATTTTTTGTTGATCAAGCCCGATCCAATCCTATTCGTTTGTTTGATTTGATTCTTAATTTGTAATTGTTCTTTTGAATCAACATTTAGCCCTTAATTTGATAAACACAATTTGAATCAAATCTTGATCTTACTGTTCATATATTTGAAGCCCAATCCATGAGTGATATTTGATTCAACCAATTTGAGCCCAATCAAAAAGAAATGTTACTGTTCATTATCCGATTCAATTAAGCCCAATTCATAAATCATTTACTGATTACTATGAATAAATCTCACAAATCGTTCTTCATCCAATGCTTTCATCTTTACTGAGTTGTACTCGTTCATCATCAGACGCTTTGAAGAGTTGTACGCAACTAATATTCTTCGTAATCGACTGTGGCTTCTAAATTTCTTGATCGTATTTTTTCTTTCTGTTGAATCGATATCGATTAAACGATTTATTTTGACTGTTGATTTCAACTTGTGAATCGATTCACGAAATCGATAATGATCAAGTTTAAGTGAAGAAGTCGGAAATGGATATTTGATTTTGATGAAATTTGTGATCGAGAACAATTGAAGATGATGAAGAACAGTTGAAAATTACAGTTTGATCTAAAAATTAGCCATTAGATTCATCGATTTCTTGTTTATGGCTTGTTGACTCTAAAAGTCAAACGATGAAAAAGATGCGATTCAAGTGTTGATTTGATGAAATTGAGGCTGAAATGTGTTAATACAAGTAGTATTTGGGATGAAAATGTCGAAATCAAGTTCAATTTGGAGATTGATTTCGCATTTGAATAAGTTGTGTTTGTGATTAATGAATACTGTGATGAATGAATGATACGAGAAAGAACAGACGATAACGAACAATCGATTGTTTCTGAGAAATTGATCAATGTTTGGAAGTTTAGATTTTGAATGGATTCGTGTTTGGTGAAAATTGCGAATTCGTTCTTGATTTTGTGTTACTGGAAATTGGAGTTGGAATCAATTTTAAGGATCGATTGGTTGTTTGAACGAATGAAGAATGAACAGATGAATAAATTGGAAGAGAATGCGAAAAGAAAAATTGGTTTCGCATTTGGTTCATTTTGGAACTTGATTTTGGGTTCGCATTTCTGTGATTTTGGAATCGATTTTAAAACTTGAAGAATATTGTTCGCAAATCTGGAATTGATCTTGACTGAAACGCGAAGGATAAATTGTCGATAGTTGATGTTTTTGGAAGTCGATCGATTATGCGAAGTTGACTGATACTGCATTTTAGTTCGCATAAGGTTGATTGTAAAAAGCAAAGTCGACTGGGAAGAAAAATTAAATTGGGAATTAAGTTCGCATCTTGGTTGGATTCGCATCTTCCATGATTGTTTAATTCGCATTTGGAGCAGTTCACTTGTAAAAGAAATGGTATTCGCATTTGGGTGTGTCAAACATGGTTCGCATTTGATGAATGCGAAGTGTTAAAATTGCGAAGTCAAATGTGAAGTAGGAATGTGCGAAACTTTTCACTGGTTAGTGGATTGGGGAAGAAGAAAACAAAGAGTTTCGCATTTGGTCCTTGCTCTTTTCGAGAAATAACTCACGTGACCCAACTTCGCAAATTTGAAGCACATGCAGAAATTGTCAAAACAAATACATATAGTTTCGCATTTTTGACAGTTTGTACCCAACTTTGCAAATGGGGTCATAAAATGCTGAAATTGCAGAATTTTCAAATTTGGTCCCTGCAGTTTGTGCAAATTGACGCTTTCTATCCAGCTTTGGAAAAGGGGGAGAGTTTTGCATATTTGGTTGTTTTTGGCGCAACGGGTCACTGCAGAATTTTGAAATTGACGATTTCTACCCATTTTTGAGAAATTTTGTCAAAGGCGATCCGTGAACGAAGCTAAAAATTCATTATTTTTTGGATTTTTCGGATTGAAGCACAATGTTTATGCCACATGTTAAGGGGGAGTTTTGGCATGAAAAATTCCGAATAGAGCACGTTCTTTTTCCATGGAGTTTTATAATCAAATTTCGATTATAAAAAGGGGGAGAAGTTGTATATGGAAATTCGAACTTGAATTTTTCATATTACGCGGATTTGAAGACCGAAGTGATCTTGGAGTTTTAAAGCTACGAGATGATGCAATTGGAAGTTCGAAAGTGATGTATTCGAAATGGGTTTGGAATTATTGAAGATTTTTGGGGTGTGTTTTTATGCGCAACTTTGGGGTGATTATTTGGAATTAATCATTCGTTGCTGCTTGGTTTGTATGGTCTCACATCCTAGAGCCCAAGTTGAAGAGTCATGAAAGAATTGAAGATTGAAGTCATTTCGACATGTGTCACCTTTGAGTTCGAACCGCGTAGTGCTTGATTTTGGAAGATTTGAAGTGGGTCATTCATTCCTAACTTTGAGGGGGAGAATGTTGGGGTTGCAAAGTTATTCATTCATGACTTTGTAAATGTTTGACTTTTGTAAAACCCACTTGCATGTGGTGCTTTAGCCTTTAGACCCATTTACATGTTAGAGTGAGAGAGAGACATGTAAATACCTCTATAAATAGTGGGTTCATACCACTTGTAGAGGTGTGCTTGAGAGATGTAAAAGTGAGTGTGTAAGTGTGTGTTATTTATGTAGTCTAGATCTAGATCCTTTTTGTGTAACACCATATACATTCAATATATCTCTTAAACACCCAAATCACCATGTTCAATTGTGCAAGCTTAAATTCCGCATGTCAAACCATGTTCTTTGTCACTACACTTTTTCATATATCAACAACTACCACGCCAACATTCACCGACCTCCCTTCTAGATTCTCTATGGGAGGAAGTGTAGGACCCCAATCTGTTGGCACGAGATCGGTCAGAGGGTCATGGAGAGTACTGATTTAGTACTCAAGACCACAAAGCGGATCTAGTAGGTTCGAAGTAGGCTCCAGACTGCTTAGAGACGACAGAATAGCTACGTCGACAAGTGGTGTTCAGACTTGGAGTTTCAGGTGGGTGATATGGTCCTCCTGAAGGTGTCACCCTGAAAGGGTGTCATCCGGTTCCGGAAGCAGGGAAAGTTGGGCCCCAGGTATATTGGTCCCTTCAGAGTCATAGCCCGGGTAGGCAGGGTGGCGTACAGATTGGATCTCCCAGCAGAGCTCAGCAAGTGTGACAACCGTCAAAAATTCGAGTCGGTTCTAGATTTGACTAAAATTAGTTGCACATGTAGGAACGACACATAGTAGACTTAGTAACTAGAAGCTGAGTTATAATCTACTAGAAAATTTGGAAACAATTAGAAACGATGGACAATATACATAGATTTCACATTGTTATGTGAATTCTATAACTACTTAACTGTAGTAATTATCCATATTCGGGTCACTCTTTGACTTGAACACCTTTTCATGAACCATCTACACACATCATGCCCTTGACCTAGCGCTATAAATTAGGTCCGAGTCTCGTAGGAACTTAAGTCAAAGTTGAAAACTAGGACTAGTATACTTGATTTGTTTAATTTCGCTTGAATCTCGAAACCACTACATAGAATGCCAATAAGCCGATAAAATAAGTTACAAACATTATTATAACTATAAAAGAGTTATAATACCATAAGATAAATTAAAGTCTCAAAGATTCTATTGATTTTGATATCCAAAGATTTATAAAACTCAAAAACCCTAAATGCCCTAAAAACCTAAATTTATGAAATTAACCTTAGAAACTCTATTAAAATAGTTATGAGCCTCATAATATGATATTATAATAATTAAAATTATAAAATGCATTCAAGGAAAATAAAATTTAACTCATTAACATTTACCCTTAATTTATAAATGAAAAATCAAGGTTTTATGAATAGAAACTTCATTTTAGTGCACATTTTATATAAAATTGAGATATTTTTTAAAAGGACCTAAAGTTTATAAAACAAAATGAATGAGAAAGGGGTATTATACTCAAAATTTCGGACCCCTCTCTTCCCATATCTCTCTCTCACACTCTCATTCTCCAAGACACACACACACATCTCTTCTTTCTCTCTCTAGAAAACTCTCTCTACCTTCTCTCTAATTTTTTTTCTCCAAACACCGCAACCATAGCCTCTTAACCACGAAATTATGGAAATTCATAAGGCTTCTTCAAGCCACAAATAAATTTAAGGTAAAGAACATACATCTCTTGAAGATCCACAACAATGATTTAAGCCATGCATGTGCATTTTACTTCAAAAACAGACTTCTACTTCTTCATCTTCTTCAAACTTGTTTTATTTTGTTAAAATGGTTATTAGAACATCATGGATGTGTTTTAACACCATGAATGTATGATAAACATGGTTGCATGTTCGTGATCTTAGTGCAAAAATCGATTTTAAGGATTAAAACATCAAACTCAAGTTAAGAGTTTTTTAGAAACAAAATTTTGTTCATAAATGCATGTATGTATTTTGATAAGTTTTAATCTTTTGATCTCTGGAAACATGACTATAAGGTGAATTTATCATGGTATCCTTAAAATATTTTAAAGGATTTACTCAAAATAATGAAGAAAAATCAATTTTCTAACCAATCATCATGCATGCAATCTGCCATATTTCTTTAGCTGACTTTAAATTGCCATACCTCAGTCATTTCTTAACCACAATTCAAGATTCTTTTTCTGAAATATAATAGTTTGTGTTAGATTTCACACCCATCTGACCTCATTCGAAAATTCCAACATTTAGATTTTTATCAATTTTTACAAAACTGTTGCTCAATCAGAACCTTTTTGTGAATACTAGTTTTGTATTGCATGTTCAAAGCGCTTAATCCTCATTAAAAATATAGGAAAAATGAATTTGAGCACTTAACATCATGTATTAAGAGGTACAAAAGCATCTTGATTCAAAAGTCTTTGGAGCATGTTGCAAAAATTCTCAAAGTAACATCAATAATCTTTACCAAAATCACAAGTATCAAGTTTTCTCTATAATTTATTGAGCCTTTAGGCATGTTTTTTGACATCAAAAATAAGAAAACGATTTTTAAATTATATTAAATTGTATGAAGATGCATTCTGGAAAATTTCAACTCAATATATATTTTCTTTATTTTTACATGAAAATAATAAGAAAATAAAGTGTTAAAGCATATAAAATACTTACTCTTGTAAATAAATTCTGGAAACATTTGTGGATGATCCTTTTAGTCAATAAACATCTCTCATGAAGTTTCATAGATTGTTGGTACTGTTTAGTATGGTTTTTGAATTTGTTTTTAATTAGCACCAATAAATCATAAATCCACTTTAGGGAATGTGAAAATACTATCTATTATTTTTCGCAGCTTCTACCCTATGTTTAAGACTCAGAAACATATTTTGGAAATTTTTAAAAATGCATATCTATTTTTCCATGATTTTTGTGTTTATAATGGATTAAAAACAGTAAAATAGTTTTACTCATCCAAAATTCATGAAAATCTTCCAAAAACTCTTATAATGTATTTGGAGGCTACATTAAAATTTTGATGATTTTTCTCTTCTTTATGCTATTTTTCTTCTATTTTCCCAAGATGTAATACCCTTAAATGCACAAAAATCATAAACTTGGGTTAAACGGTTTAGAAATCAATTTATATATTTTTCCCAGCTTAAGTATGTGTAATAACAATGGATTTCATCACTATGCTTCCTAGGACTGCACGTGGAGTCAATTCGATATGGGTCATTGTATATCAATTTGATATGGGTCATTAAAATTTTGATGATTTTTCTCTTCTTTATGCTATTTTTCTTCTATTTTCCCAAGATTTAATACCCTTAAATGCACAAAAATCATAAAATTGGGGTAAACAGTTTAGTAATTCATTTATATATTTTTCCCAGCTTAAATATGTGTAATAACAATGGATTTCATCACTATGCTTCCTAGGACTGCACGTGGAGTAAATTCGATATGGGTCATTGTTGATTGGTTGACCAAGAGTGCTCATTTTATCCCGATCCAGGAGAGCATATCGGTTGAGAAGCTGGCCGAGATTTACATACGTGAGATAGTGGCACGACATGGAGTGTCAATCTCGGTGGTGTCTATACAAGATGTCCGTTTTACTTGCAGATTCTGGAAGCGGTTTCATGACGAGATGGATACTCGTCTCCACTTCAACACCGCTTTTTCGTATAACAACAACTACCACGCCAACATTCACCGACCTCCCTTCTAGATGCTCTATGGGAGGAAGTGTAGGACCCCAATCTGGTGGCGCGAGGTCGGTCAGAGCGTCATGGAGAGTACTGAGGTAGTACTCAAGACCACAAAGCGGATCCAGTAGGTTCTAAGTAGGCTCCAAACTGCTCAGAGACGACAGAATAGCTACGCCGAGAAGCGGTGTTCATACTTGGAGTTTCAGGTGGGTGATATGGTCCTCCTGAAGGTGTCACCCTGAAAGGGTGTCATCCGGTTCCGGAAGCAGGGAAAGTTGGGCCCCAAGTATATCGGTCCCTTCAGAGTCATAGCCCGGGTGGGCAGGGTGGCGTACAGATTGGATCTCCCAGCGGAGCTCAGCAAGTGTGACAACCGTCAAAAATTCGAGTCGGTTCTAGATTTGACTAAACTTAGTTGAACGTGTAGGAACGACACATAGTAGACTTAGTAACTAGAAGTTGAGTTATAATCTACTAGAAAATTTGGAAACAATTAGAAACGATGGACAATATACTTAGATTTCACATTGTTATGTGAATTCTATAACTACTTAACTGTAGTAATTATCCATATTCGGGTCACTCTTTGACTTGAACACCTTTTCATGAACCATATACACACATCATGCCCTTGACCTAGTGCTATAAATTAGGTCCGAGTCTCGTAGGAACTTAAGTCAAAGTTGAAAACTAGGACTAGTATACTTGATTTGTTTAATTTCGCTTGAATCTCGAAACCACTACATAGAATGCCAATAAGCCGATAAAATAAGTTACAAACATTATTATAACTATAAAAGAGTTATAATACCATAAGATAAATTTAAGTCTCAAAGATTCTATTGATTTTGATATCCAAAGATTTATAAAACTCAAAAACCCTAAATGCCCTAAAAACCTAAATTTATGAAATTAACCTTAGAAACTCTATAAAAATAGTTATGAGCCTCATAATATGATATTATAATAATTAAAATTATAAAATGCATTCAAGGAAAATAAAATTTAACTCAATAACATTTACCCTTAATTTATAAATGAAAAATCAAGGTTTTATGAATAGAAACTTGATTTTATTGCACATTTTATATAAAATTGAGATATTTTATAAAAGAACCTAAATTTTATAAAACAAAATGAATGAGAAAGGGGTATTATACTCAAAATTTCGGACCCCTCTCTTCCCATATCTCTCTCTCACACTCTCATTCTCCAACACACACACACACACACACACATCTCTCTTCTTTCTCTCTCTAGAAAACTCTCTCTACCTTCTCTCTAATTTTTTTTCTCCAAACACCGCAACCATAGCCTCTTAACCACGAAATTATGGAAATTCATAAGGCTTTTTCAAGCCACAAATAAATTTAAGGTAAAGAACATACATCTCTTGAAGATCCACAACAATGATTTAAGCCATGCATGTGCATTTTACTTCAAAAACCGACTTCTACTTCTTCAATCTTGTTTTATTTTTGTTAAAATGGTTATTAGAACATCATGGATGTGTTTTAACACCATGAATTTATGATAAACATGGTTGCATGTTCGTGATCTTAGTGCAAAAATCGATTTTAAGGATTAAAACATCAAACTCAAGTTAAGAGTTTTTGAGAAACAAAATTATGTTCATAAATGCATGTATGTATTTTGATAAGTTTTAATCTTTTGATCTCTGGAAACATGACTAGAAGGTGAATTTATCATGGTATCCTTAAAATATTTCAAAGGATTTACTCAAAATAATGATGAAAAACCAATTTTCTAACCAATCACCATGCATGCAATCTGCCATATTTCTTTGGCTGACTTTAAATTGCCATGTCTCGCTCATTTCTTAACCAAAATTCGATATTTTTTTTTTCTGAAATATAATATTTTGAGTTAGATTTCACACCCATCTGACCTCATTCGAAAATTCCAATATTTAGATTTTTATCAATTTTTACAAAACTGTTGCTCAATCAGCACCTTTTTGTGAATACTAGTTTTGTATTGCATGTTCAAAGCGCTTAATCCTCACTAAAAATCTAGGAAAAATGAATTTGAGCACTTAACATCATGTATTAAGAGGTACAGAAAGATCTTGATTCAAAAGTCTTTGGAGAATGTTGCAAAAATTCTCAAAGTAACATCAATAATCTTTACCAAAATCACAAGTATCAAGTTTTCTCTATCATTTATTGAGCCTTTAGGCATGTTTTCTGACATCAAAAATAAGAAAACGATTTTTAAATTATATTAAATTATATAAAGATACATTCTGGAAAATTTCAGCTCAATATATATTTTCTTTATTTTTACATGAAAATAATAAGAAAATAGAGTGTTAAAGCATATAAAATACTTACTCTTGTAAATAAATTCTGGAAACATTTGTGGATGATCCCTTTAGTCAATAAACATCTCTCATGAAGTTTCATAGATTGTTGGTACTGTTTAGTATGGTTTTTGAATTTGTTTTTAATTACACCAATAAATCATAAAACCACTTTAGGGAATGTAAAAATACTATCTATTATTTTTCACAGCTTCTATCCTATATTTAAGACTCAGAAACATATTTTGGAATTTTTTAAAAATGCATATCAATTTTTCCGTGATTTTTGTGTTTATAATGGATTAAAAACATTAAAATAGTTCTACTCATCCAAAATTCATGAAAATCTTCCAAAAACTCTTATAATGTATTAGGAGGCTACATTAAAATTTTGATGATTTTTAGCTTCTTTATGCTATTTTTCTTCTATTTTCCCAAGATGTAATACCCTTAAATGCACAAAAATCATAAACTTGGGTTAAACGGTTTAGAAATCAATTTATATATTTTTCCCAGCTTAAGTATGTGTAATAACAATGGATTTCATCACTATGCTTCCTAGGACTGCACGTGGAGTCAATTCGATATGGGTCATTGTATATCAATTTGATATGGGTCATTAAAATTTTGATGATTTTTCTCTTCTTTATGCTATTTTTCTTCTATTTTCCCAAGATTTAATACCCTTAAATGCACAAAAATCATAAAATTGGGGTAAACAGTTTAGAAATCCATTTATATATTTTTCCCAGCTTAAATATGTGTAATAACAATGGATTTCATCACTATGCTTCCTAGGACTGCACGTGGAGTAAATTCGATATGGGTCATTGTTGATTGGTTGACCAAGAGTGCTCATTTTATCCCGATCCAGGAGAGCATATCGGTTGAGAAGCTGGCCGAGATTTACATACGTGAGATAGTGGCACGACATGGAGTGTCAATCTCGGTGGTGTCTATACAAGATGTCCGTTTTACTTGCAGATTCTGGAAGCGGTTTCATGACGAGATGGATACTCGTCTCCACTTCAACACCGCTTTTTCGTATAACAACAACTACCACGCCAACATTCACCGACCTCCCTTCTAGATGCTCTATGGGAGGAAGTGTAGGACCCCAATCTGGTGGCGCGAGGTCGGTCAGAGCGTCATGGAGAGTATTGAGGTAGTACTCAAGACCACAAAGCGGATCCAGTAGGTTCTAAGTAGGCTCCAAACTGCTCAGAGACGACAGAATAGCTACGCCGAGAAGCGGTGTTCATACTTGGAGTTTCAGGTGGGTGATATGGTCCTCCTGAAGGTGTCACCCTGAAAGGGTGTCATCCGGTTCCGGAAGCAGGGAAAGTTGGGCCCCAAGTATATCGGTCCCTTCAGAGTCATAGCCCGGGTGGGCAGGGTGGCGTACAGATTGGATCTCCCAGCGGAGCTCAGCAAGTGTGACAACCGTCAAAAATTCGAGTCAGTTCTAGATTTGACTAAACTTAGTTGAACGTGTAGGAACGACACATAGTAGACTTAGTAACTAGAAGTTGAGTTATAATCTACTAGAAAATTTGGAAACAATTAGAAACGATGGACAATATACTTAGATTTCACATTGTTATGTGAATTCTATAACTACTTAACTGTAGTAATTATCCATATTCGGGTCACTCTTTGACTTGAACACCTTTTCATGAACCATATACACACATCATGCCCTTGACCTAGTGCTATAAATTAGGTCCGAGTCTCGTAGGAACTTAAGTCAAAGTTGAAAACTAGGACTAGTATACTTAATTTGTTTAATTTCGCTTGAATGTCGAAACCACTACATAGAATGCCAATAAGCCGATAAAATAAGTTACAAACATTATTATAACTATAAAAGAGTTATAATACCATAAGATAAATTTAAGTCTCAAAGATTCTATTGATTTTGATATCCAAAGATTTATAAAACTCAAAAACCCTAAATGCCCTAAAAACCTAAATTTATGAAATTAACCTTAGAAACTCTATAAAAATAGTTATGAGCCTCATAATATGATATTATAATAATTAAAATTATAAAATGCATTCAAGGAAAATAAAATTTAACTCAATAACATTTACCCTTAATTTATAAATGAAAAATCAAGGTTTTATGAATAGAAACTTGATTTTATTGCACATTTTATATAAAATTGAGATATTTTATAAAAGAACCTAAATTTTATAAAACAAAATGAATGAGAAAGGGGTATTATACTCAAAATTTCGGACCCCTCTCTTCCCATATCTCTCTCTCACACTCTCATTCTCCAACACACACACACACACATCTCTCTTCTTTCTCTCTCTAGAAAACTCTCTCTACCTTCTCTCTAATTTTTTTTCTCCAAACACCGCAACCATAGCCTCTTAACCACGAAATTATGGAAATTCATAAGGCTTTTTCAAGCCACAAATAAATTTAAGGTAAAGAACATACATCTCTTGAAGATCCACAACAATGATTTAAGCCATGCATGTGCATTTTACTTCAAAAACCGACTTCTACTTCTTCAATGTTGTCTTATTTTTGTTAAAATGGTTATTAGAACATCATGGATGTGTTTTAACACCATGAATTTATGATAAACATGGTTGCATGTTCGTGATCTTAGTGCAAAAATCGATTTTAAGGATTAAAACATCAAACTCAAGTTAAGAGTTTTTGAGAAACAAAATTATGTTCATAAATGCATGTATGTATTTTGATAAGTTTTAATCTTTTGATCTCTGGAAACATGACTAGAAGGTGAATTTATCATGGTATCCTTAAAATATTTCAAAGGATTTACTCAAAATAATGATGAAAAACCAATTTTCTAACCAATCACCATGCATGCAATCTGCCATATTTCTTTGGCTGACTTTAAATTGCCATGTCTCGCTCATTTCTTAACCAAAATTCGATATTTTTTTTTTCTGAAATATAATATTTTGAGTTAGATTTCACACCCATCTGACCTCATTCGAAAATTCCAATATTTAGATTTTTATCAATTTTTACAAAACTGTTGCTCAATCAGCACCTTTTTGTGAATACTAGTTTTGTATTGCATGTTCAAAGCGCTTAATCCTCACTAAAAATCTAGGAAAAATGAATTTGAGCACTTAACATCATGTATTAAGAGGTACAGAAAGATCTTGATTCAAAAGTCTTTGGAGAATGTTGCAAAAATTCTCAAAGTAACATCAATAATCTTTACCAAAATCACAAGTATCAAGTTTTCTCTATCATTTATTGAGCCTTTAGGCATGTTTTCTGACATCAAAAATAAGAAAACGATTTTTAAATTATATTAAATTGTATAAAGATGCATTCTGGAAAATTTCAGCTCAATATATATTTTCTTTATTTTTACATGAAAATAATAAGAAAATAGAGTGTTAAAGCATATAAAATACTTACTCTTGTAAATAAATTCTGGAAACATTTGTGGATGATCCCTTTAGTCAATAAACATCTCTCATGAAGTTTCATAGATTGTTGGTACCGTTTAGTATGGTTTTTGAATTTGTTTTTAATTACACCAATAAATCATAAAACCACTTTAGGGAATGTAAAAATACTATCTATTATTTTTCGCAGCTTCTATCCTATATTTAAGACTCAGAAACATATTTTGGAAATTTTTAAAAATGCATATCAATTTTTCCGTGATTTTTGTGTTTATAATGGATTAAAAACATTAAAATAGTTTTACTCATCCAAAATTCATGAAAATCTTCCAAAAACTCTTATAATGTATTAGGAGGCTACATTAAAATTTTGATGATTTTTAGCTTCTTTATGCTATTTTTCTTCTATTTTCCCAAGATGTAATACCCTTAAATGCACAAAAATCATAAACTTGGGTTAAACGGTTTAGAAATCAATTTATATATTTTTCCCAACTTAAGTATGTGTAATAACAATGGATTTCATCACTATGCTTCCTAGGACTGCACGTGGAGTCAATTCGATATGGGTCATTGTATATCAATTTGATATGGGTCATTAAAATTTTGATGATTTTTCTCTTCTTTATGCTATTTTTCTTCTATTTTCCCAAGATTTAATACCCTTAAATGCACAAAAATCATAAAATTGGGGTAAACAGTTTAGAAATCCATTTATATATTTTTCCCAGCTTAAATATGTGTAATAACAATGGATTTCATCACTATGCTTCCTAGGACTGCACGTGGAGTAAATTCGATATGGGTCATTGTTGATTGGTTGACCAAGAGTGCTCATTTTATCCCGATCCAGGAGAGCATATCGGTTGAGAAGCTGGCCGAGATTTACATACGTGAGATAGTGGCACGACATGGAGTGTCAATCTCGGTGGTGTCTATACAAGATGTCCGTTTTACTTGCAGATTCTGGAAGCGGTTTCATGACGAGATGGATACTCGTCTCCACTTCAACACCGCTTTTTCGTATAACAACAACTACCACGCCAACATTCACCGACCTCCCTTCTAGATGCTCTATGGGAGGAAGTGTAGGACCCCAATCTGGTGGCGCGAGGTCGGTCAGAGCGTCATGGAGAGTACTGAGGTAGTACTCAAGACCACAAAGCGGATCCAGTAGGTTCTAAGTAGGCTCCAAACTGCTCAGAGACGACAGAATAGCTACGCCGAGAAGCGGTGTTCATACTTGGAGTTTGAGGTGGGTGATATGGTCCTCCTGAAGGTGTCACCCTGAAAGGGTGTCATCCGGTTCCGGAAGCAGGGAAAGTTGGGCCCCAAGTATATCGGTCCCTTCAGAGTCATAGCCCGGGTGGGCAGGGTGGCGTACAGATTGGATCTCCCAGCGGAGCTCAGCAAGTGTGACAACCGTCAAAAATTCGAGTCGGTTCTAGATTTGACTAAACTTAGTTGAACGTGTAGGAACGACACATAGTAGACTTAGTAACTAGAAGTTGAGTTATAATCTACTAGAAAATTTGGAAACAATTAGAAACGATGGACAATATACTTAGATTTCACATTGTTATGTGAATTCTATAACTACTTAACTGTAGTAATTATCCATATTCGGGTCACTCTTTGACTTGAACACCTTTTCATGAACCATATACACACATCATGCCCTTGACCTAGTGCTATAAATTAGGTCCGAGTCTCGTAGGAACTTAAGTCAAAGTTGAAAACTAGGACTAGTATACTTGATTTGTTTAATTTCGCTTGAATCTCGAAACCACTACATAGAATGCCAATAAGCCGATAAAATAAGTTACAAACATTATTATAACTATAAAAGAGTTATAATACCATAAGATAAATTTAAGTCTCAAAGATTCTATTGATTTTGATATCCAAAGATTTATAAAACTCAAAAACCCTAAATGCCCTAAAAACCTAAATTTATGAAATTAACCTTAGAAACTCTATAAAAATAGTTATGAGCCTCATAATATGATATTATAATAATTAAAATTATAAAATGCATTCAAGGAAAATAAAATTTAACTCAATAACATTTACCCTTAATTTATAAATGAAAAATCAAGGTTTTATGAATAGAAACTTGATTTTATTGCACATTTTATATAAAATTGAGATATTTTATAAAAGAACCTAAATTTTATAAAACAAAATGAATGAGAAAGGGGTATTATACTCAAAATTTCGGACCCCTCTCTTCCCATATCTCTCTCTCTCACACTCTCATTCTCCAACACACACACACACACATCTCTCTTCTTTCTCTCTCTAGAAAACTCTCTCTACCTTCTCTCTAATTTTTTTTCTCCAAACACCGCAACCATAGCCTCTTTACCACGAAATTATGGAAATTCATAAGGCTTTTTCAAGCCACAAATAAATTTAAGGTAAAGAACATACATCTCTTGAAGATCCACAACAATGATTTAAGCCATGCATGTGCATTTTACTTCAAAAACCGACTTCTACTTCTTCAATCTTGTTTTATTTTTGTTAAAATGGTTATTAGAACATCATGGATGTGTTTTAACACCATGAATTTATGATAAACATGGTTGCATGTTCGTGATCTTAGTGCAAAAATCGATTTTAAGGATTAAAACATCAAACTCAAGTTAAGAGTTTTTGAGAAACAAAATTATGTTCATAAATGCATGTATGTATTTTGATAAGTTTTAATCTTTTGATCTCTGGAAACATGACTAGAAGGTGAATTTATCATGGTATCCTTAAAATATTTCAAAGGATTTACTCAAAATAATGATGAAAAACCAATTTTCTAACCAATCACCATGCATGCAATCTGCCATATTTCTTTGGCTGACTTTAAATTGCCATGTCTCGCTCATTTCTTAACCAAAATTCGATATTTTTTTTTCTGAAATATAATATTTTGAGTTAGATTTCACACCCATCTGACCTCATTCGAAAATTCCAATATTTAGATTTTTATCAATTTTTACAAAACTGTTGCTCAATCAGCACCTTTTTGTGAATACTAGTTTTGTATTGCATGTTCAAAGCGCTTAATCCTCACTAAAAATCTAGGAAAAATGAATTTGAGCACTTAACATCATGTATTAAGAGGTACAGAAAGATCTTGATTCAAAAGTCTTTGGAGAATGTTGCAAAAATTCTCAAAGTAACATCAATAATCTTTACCAAAATCACAAGTATCAAGTTTTCTCTATCATTTATTGAGCCTTTAGGCATGTTTTCTGACATCAAAAATAAGAAAACGATTTTTAAATTATATTAAATTGTATAAAGATGCATTCTGGAAAATTTCAGCTCAATATATATTTTCTTTATTTTTACATGAAAATAATAAGAAAATAGAGTGTTAAAGCATATAAAATACTTACTCTTGTAAATAAATTCTGGAAACATTTGTGGATGATCCCTTTAGTCAATAAACATCTCTCATGAAGTTTCATAGATTGTTGGTACTGTTTAGTATGGTTTTTGAATTTGTTTTTAATTACACCAATAAATCATAAAACCACTTTAGGGAATGTAAAAATACTATCTATTATTTTTCGCAGCTTCTATCCTATATTTAAGACTCAGAAACATATTTTGGAAATTTTTAAAAATGCATATCAATTTTTCCATGATTTTTGTGTTTATAATGGATTAAAAACATTAAAATAGTTTTACTCATCCAAAATTCATGAAAATCTTCCAAAAACTCTTATAATGTATTAGGAGGCTACATTAAAATTTTGATGATTTTTAGCTTCTTTATGCTATTTTTCTTCTATTTTCCCAAGATGTAATACCCTTAAATGCACAAAAATCATGAACTTGGGTTAAACGGTTTAGAAATCAATTTATATATTTTTCCCAGCTTAAGTATGTGTAATAACAATGGATTTCATCACTATGCTTCCTAGGACTGCACGTGGAGTCAATTCGATATGGGTCATTGTATATCAATTTGATATGGGTCATTAAAATTTTGATGATTTTTCTCTTCTTTATGCTATTTTTCTTCTATTTTCCCAAGATTTAATACCCTTAAATGCACAAAAATCATAAAATTGGGGTAAACAGTTTAGAAATCCATTTATATATTTTTCCCAGCTTAAATATGTGTAATAACAATGGATTTCATCACTATGCTTCCTAGGACTGCACGTGGAGTGAATTCGATATGGGTCATTGTGGATTGGTTGACCAAGAGTGCTCATTTTATCCCGATCCAGGAGAGCATATCGGTTGAGAAGCTGGCCGAGATTTACATACGTGAGATAGTGGCACGACATGGAGTGTCAATCTCGGTGGTGTCTATACAAGATGTCCGTTTTACTTGCAGATTCTGGAAGCGGTTTCATGACGAGATGGATACTCGTCTCCACTTCAACACCGCTTTTTCGTATAACAACAACTACCACGCCAACATTCACCGACCTCCCTTCTAGATGCTCTATGGGAGGAAGTGTAGGACCCCAATCTGTTGGCGCGAGGTCGGTCAGAGCGTCATGGAGAGTACTGAGGTAGTACTCAAGACCACAAAGCGGATCCAGTAGGTTCTAAGTAGGCTCCAAACTGCTCAGAGACGACAGAATAGCTACGCCGAGAAGCGGTGTTCATACTTGGAGTTTCAGGTGGGTGATATGGTCCTCCTGAAGGTGTCACCCTGAAAGGGTGTCATCCGGTTCCGGAAGCAGGGAAAGTTGGGCCCCAAGTATATCGGTCCCTTCAGAGTCATAGCCCGGGTGGGCAGGGTGGCGTACAGATTGGATCTCCCAGCGGAGCTCAGCAAGTGTGAAAACCGTCAAAAATTCGAGTCGGTTCTAGATTTGACTAAACTTAGTTGCACGTGTAGGAACGACACATAGTAGACTTAGTAACTAGAAGTTGAGTTATAATCTACTAGAAAATTTGGAAACAATTAGAAACGATGGACAATATACTTAGATTTCACATTGTTATGTGAATTCTAATAACTACTTAACTGCAGTAATTATCCATATTCGGGTCACTCTTTGACTTGAACACCTTTTCATGAACCATATACACACATCATGCCCTTGACCTAGTGCTATAAATTAGGTCCGAGTCTCGTAGGAACTTAAGTCAAAGTTGAAAACTAGGACTAGTATACTTGATTTGTTTAATTTCGCTTGAATCTCGAAACCACTACATAGAATGCCAATAAGCCGATAAAATAAGTTACAAACATTATTATAACTATAAAAGAGTTATAATACCATAAGATAAATTTAAGTCTCAAAGATTCTATTGATTTTGATATCCAAAGATTTATAAAACTCAAAAACCCTAAATGCCCTAAAAACCTAAATTTATGAAATTAACCTTAGAAACTCTATAAAAATAGTTATGAGCCTCATAATATGATATTATAATAATTAAAATTATAAAATGCATTCAAGGAAAATAAAATTTAACTCAATAACATTTACCCTTAATTTATAAATGAAAAATCAAGGTTTTATGAATAGAAACTTGATTTTATTGCACATTTTATATAAAATTGAGATATTTTATAAAAGAACCTAAATTTTATAAAACAAAATGAATGAGAAAGGGGTATTATACTCAAAATTTCGGACCCCTCTCTTCCCATATCTCTCTCTCACACTCTCATTCTCCAACACACACACACACATCTCTCTTCTTTCTCTCTCTAGAAAACTCTCTCTACCTTCTCTCTAATTTTTTTTCTCCAAACACCGTAACCATAGCCTCTTAACCACGAAATTATGGAAATTCATAAGGCTTTTTCAAGCCACAAATAAATTTAAGGTAAAGAACATACATCTCTTGAAGATCCACAACAATGATTTAAGCCATGCATGTGCATTTTACTTCAAAAACCGACTTCTACTTCTTCAATCTTGTTTTATTTTTGTTAAACTGGTTATTAGAACATCATGGATGTGTTTTAACACCATGAATTTATGATAAACATGGTTGCATGTTCGTGATCTTAGTGCAAAAATCGATTTTAAGGATTAAAACATCAAACTCAAGTTAAGAGTTTTTGAGAAACAAAATTATGTTCATAAATGCATGTATGTATTTTGATAAGTTTTAATCTTTTGATCTCTGGAAACATGACTAGAAGGTGAATTTATCATGTTATCCTTAAAATATTTCAAAGGATTTACTCAAAATAATGATGAAAAACCAATTTTCTAACCAATCACCATGCATGCAATCTGCCATATTTCTTTGGCTGACTTTAAATTGCCATGTCTCGCTCATTTCTTAACCAAAATTCGATATTTTTTTTTCTGAAATATAATATTTTGAGTTAGATTTCACACCCATCTGACCTCATTCGAAAATTCCAATATTTAGATTTTTATCAATTTTTACAAAACTGTTGCTCAATCAGCACCTTTTTGTGAATACTTGTTTTGTATTGCATGTTCAAAGCGCTTAATCCTCACTAAAAATCTAGGAAAAATGAATTTGAGCACTTAACATCATGTATTAAGAGGTACAAAAAGATCTTGATTCAAAAGTCTTTGGAGATTGTTGCAAAAATTCTCAAAGTAACATCAATAATCTTTACCAAAATCACAAGTATCAAGTTTTCTCTATCATTTATTGAGCCTTTAGGCATGTTTTCTGACATCAAAAATAAGAAAACGATTTTTAAATTATATTAAATTGTATAAAGATGCATTCTGGAAAATTTCAGCTCAATATATATTTTCTTTATTTTTACATGAAAATAATAAGAAAATAGAGTGTTAAAGCATATAAAATACTTACTCTTGTAAATAAATTCTGGAAACATTTGTGGATGATCCCTTTAGTCAATAAACATCTCTCATGAAGTTTCATAGATTGTTGGTACTGTTTAGTATGGTTTTTGAATTTGTTTTTAATTACACCAATAAATCATAAAACCACTTTAGGGAATGTGAAAATACTATCTATTATTTTTCGCAGCTTCTATCCTATATTTAAGACTCAGAAACATATTTTGGAAATTTTTAAAAATGCATATCTATTTTTCCGTGATTTTTGTGTTTATAATGGATTAAAAACATTAAAATAGTTTTACTCATCCAAAATTCATGAAAATCTTCCAAAAACTCTTATAATGTATTAGGAGGCTACATTAAAATTTTGATGATTTTTCGCTTCTTTATGCTATTTTTCTTCTATTTTCCCAAGATGTAATACCCTTAAATGCACAAAAATCATAAACTTGGGTTAAACGGTTTAGAAATCAATTTATATATTTTTCCCAGCTTAAGTATGTGTAATAACAATGGATTTCATCACTATGCTTCCTAGGACTGCACGTGGAGTCAATTCGATATGGGTCATTGTATATCAATTTGATATGGGTCATTAAAATTTTGATGATTTTTCTCTTCTTTATGCTATTTTTCTTCTATTTTCCCAAGATTTAATACCCTTAAATGCACAAAAATCATAAAATTGGGGTAAACAGTTTAGAAATCCATTTATATATTTTTCCCAGCTTAAATATGTGTAATAACAATGGATTTCATCACTATGCTTCCTAGGACTGCACGTGGAGTGAATTCGATATGGGTCATTGTGGATTGGTTGACCAAGAGTGCTCATTTTTATCCCGATCCAGGAGAGCATATCGGTTGAGAAGCTGGCCGAGATTTACATACGTGAGATAGTGGCACGACATGGAGTGTCAATCTCGGTGGTGTCTATACAAGATGTCCGTTTTACTTGCAGATTCTGGAAGCGGTTTCATGACGAGATGGATACTCGTCTCCACTTCAACACCGCTTTTTTGTATAACAACAACTACCACGCCAACATTCACCGAGCTCCCTTCTAGATGCTCTATGGGAGGAAGTGTAGGACCCCAATCTGTTGGCGCGAGGTCTGTCAGAGCGTCATGGAGAGTACTGAGGTAGTACTCAAGACCACAAAGCGGATCCAGTAGGTTCTAAGTAGGCTCCAAACTGCTCAGAGACGACAGAATAGCTACGCCGAGAAGCGGTGTTCATACTTGGAGTTTCAGGTGGGTGATATGGTCCTCCTGAAGGTGTCACCCTGAAAGGGTGTCATCCGGTTCCGGAAGCAGGGAAAGTTGGGCCCCAAGTATATCGGTCCCTTCAGAGTCATAGCCCGGGTGGGCAGGGTGGCGTACAGATTGGATCTCCCAGCGGAGCTCAGCAAGTGTGAAAACCGTCAAAAATTCGAGTCGGTTCTAGATTTGACTAAACTTAGTTGCACGTGTAGGAACGACACATAGTAGACTTAGTAACTAGAAGTTGAGTTATAATCTACTAGAAAATTTGGAAACAATTAGAAACGATGGACAATATACTTAGATTTCACATTGTTATGTGAATTCTAATAACTACTTAACTGCAGTAATTATCCATATTCGAGTCACTCTTTGACTTGAACACCTTTTCATGAACCATATACACACATCATGCCCTTGACCTAGTGCTATAAATTAGGTCCGAGTCTCGTAGGAACTTAAGTCAAAGTTGAAAACTAGGACTAGTATACTTGATTTGTTTAATTTCGCTTGAATCTCGAAACCACTACATAGAATGCCAATAAGCCGATAAAATAAGTTACAAACATTATTATAACTATAAAAGAGTTATAATACCATAAGATAAATTTAAGTCTCAAAGATTCTATTGATTTTGATATCCAAAGATTTATAAAACTCAAAAACCCTAAATGCCCTAAAAACCTAAATTTATGAAATTAACCTTAGAAACTCTATAAAAATAGTTATGAGCCTCATAATATGATATTATAATAATTAAAATTATAAAATGCATTCAAGGAAAATAAAATTTAACTCAATAACATTTACCCTTAATTTATAAATGAAAAATCAAGGTTTTATGAATAGAAACTTGATTTTATTGCACATTTTATATAAAATTGAGATATTTTATAAAAGAACCTAAATTTTATAAAACAAAATGAATGAGAAAGGGGTATTATACTCAAAATTTCGGACCCCTCTCTTCCCATATCTCTCTCTCACACTCTCATTCTCCAACACACACACACACACATCTCTCTTCTTTCTCTCTCTAGAAAACTCTCTCTACCTTCTCTCTAATTTTTTTTCTCCAAACACCGTAACCATAGCCTCTTAACCACGAAATTATGGAAATTCATAAGGCTTTTTCAAGCCACAAATAAATTTAAGGTAAAGAACATACATCTCTTGAAGATCCACAACAATGATTTAAGCCATGCATGTGCATTTTACTTCAAAAACCGACTTCTACTTCTTCAATCTTGTTTTATTTTTGTTAAAATGGTTATTAGAACATCATGGATGTGTTTTAACACCATGAATTTATGATAAACATGGTTGCATGTTCGTGATCTTAGTGCAAAAATCGATTTTAAGGATTAAAACATCAAACTCAAGTTAAGAGTTTTTGAGAAACAAAATTATGTTCATAAATGCATGTATGTATTTTGATAAGTATTAATCTTTTGATCTCTGGAAACATGACTAGAAGGTGAATTTATCATGTTATCCTTAAAATATTTCAAAGGATTTACTCAAAATAATGATGAAAAACCAATTTTCTAACCAATCACCATGCATGCAATCTGCCATATTTCTTTGGCTGACTTTAAATTGCCATGTCTCGCTCATTTCTTAACCAAAATTCGATATTTTTTTTTCTGAAATATAATATTTTGAGTTAGATTTCACACCCATCTGACCTCATTCGAAAATTCCAATATTTAGATTTTTATCAATTTTTACAAAACTGTTGCTCAATCAGCACCTTTTTGTGAATACTAGTTTTGTATTGCATGTTCAAAGCGCTTAATCCTCACTAAAAATCTAGGAAAAATGAATTTGAGCACTTAACATCATGTATTAAGAGGTACAAAAAGATCTTGATTCAAAAGTCTTTGGAGAATGTTGCAAAAATTCTCAAAGTAACATCAATAATCTTTACCAAAATCACAAGTATCAAGTTTTCTCTATAATTTATTGAGCCTTTAGGCATGTTTTCTGATATCAAAAATAAGAAAACTATTTTTAAATTATATTAAATTGTATGAAGATGCATTCTGGAAAATTTCAGCTCAATATATATTTTCTTTATTTTTACATGAAAATAATAAGAAAATAGAGTGTTAAAGCATATAAAATACTTACTCTTGTAAATAAATTCTGGAAACATTTGTGGATGATCCTTTTAGTCAACAAACATCTCTCATGAAGTTTCATAGATTGTTGGTACTGTTTAGTATGGTTTTTGAATTTGTTTTTAATTACACCAATAAATCATAAAACCACTTTAGGGAATGTGAAAATACTATCTATTATTTTTCGCAGCTTCTATCCTATATTTAAGACTCAGAAACATATTTTGGAAATTTTTAAAAATGCATATCTATTTTTCCGTGATTTTTGTGTTTATAATGGATTAAAAACAGAAAAAATAGTTTTGCTCATCCAAAATTCATGAAAATTTTCCAGAAACTCTTATATTGTATTAGGAGGCAATATTAAAATTTTGATGATTTTTCTCTTCTTTATGCTATTTTTCTTCTAGTTTCCCAAGATGTAATACCCTTAAATGCACAAAAATCATAAACTTGGGTTAAACGGTTTAGAAATCAATTTATATATTTTTCCCAGCTTAAGTATGTGTAATAACAATGGATTTCATCACTATGCTTCCTAGGACTGCACGTGGGGTCAATTCGATGTGGGTCATTGTATATCAATTTGATATGGGTCATTAAAGTTTTGATGATTTTTCTCTTCTTTATGCTATTTTTCTTCTATTTTCCCAAGATTTAATACCCTTAAATACACAAAAATCATAAAATTGGGGTAAACAGTTTAGAAATCCATTTATATATTTTTCCCAGCTTAAATAAGTGTAATAACAATGGATTTCATCACTATGCTTCCTAGGACTGCACGTGGAGTGAATTCGATATGGGTCATTGTGGATTGGCTGACCAAGAGTGCTCATTTTATCCCGATCCAGGAGAGCATATCGGTTGAGAAGCTGGCCGAGATTTACATACGTGAGATAGTGGCACGACATGGAGTGTCAATCTCGGTGGTGTCTATACAAGATGTCCGTTTTACTTGCAGATTCTGGAAGCGGTTTCATGACGAGATGGGTACTCGTCTCCACTTCAACACCGCTTTTTCGTATAACAACAACTACCACGCCAACATTCACCGACCTCCCTTCTAGATGCTCTATGGGAGGAAGTGTAGGACCCCAATCTGTTGGCGCGAGGTCGGTCAGAGCGTCATGGAGAGTACTGAGGTAGTACTCAAGACCACAAAGCGGATCCAATAGGTTCTAAGTAGGCTCCAAATTGCTCAGAGACGACAGAATAGCTACGCCGAGAAGCGGTGTTCATACTTGGAGTTTCAGGTGGGTGATATGGTCCTCCTGAAGGTGTCACCCTGAAAGGGTGTCATCCGGTTCCGGAAGCAGGGAAAGTTGGGCCCCAAGTATATCGGTCCCTTCAGAGTCATAGCCCGGGTGGGCAGGGTGGCGTACAGATTGGATCTCCCAGCGGAGCTCAGCAAGTGTGACAACCGTCAAAAATTCGAGTCGGTTCTAGATTTGACTAAACTTAGTTGCACGTGTAGGAACGACACATAGTAGACTTAGTAACTAGAAGTTGAGTTATAATCTACTAGAAAATTTGGAAACAATTAGAAACGATGGACAATATACTTAGATTTCACATTGTTATGTGAATTCTATAACTACTTAACTGTAGTAATTATCCATATTCGGGTCACTCTTTGACTTGAACACCTTTTCATGAACTATATACACACATCATGCCCTTGACCTAGTGCTATAAATTAGGTCTGAGTCTCGTAGGAACTTAAGTCAAAGTTGAAAACTAGGACTAGTATACTTGATTTGTTTAATTTCGCTTGAATCTCGAAACCACTACATAGAATGCCAATAAGCCGATAAAATAAGTTACAAACATTATTATAACTATAAAAGAGTTATAATACCATAAGATAAATTTAAGTCTCAAAGATTCTATTAATTTTGATATCCAAAGATTTATAAAACTCAAAAACCCTAAATGCCCTAAAAACCTAAATTTATGAAATTAACCTTAGAAACTCTATAAAAATAGTTATGAGCCTCATAATATGATATTATAATAATTAAAATTATAAAATGCATTCAAGGAAAATAAAATTTAACTCAATAACATTTACCCTTAATTTATAAATGAAAAATCAAGGTTTTATGAATAGAAACTTGATTTTATTGCACAGTTTATATAAAATTGAGATATTTTATAAAAGAACCTAAATTTTATAAAACAAAATGAATGAGAAAGGGGTATTATACTCAAAATTTCGGACCCCTCTCTTCCCATATCTCTCTATCACACTCTCATTCTCCAACACACACACACATCTCTCTTCTTTCTCTCTCTAGAAAACTCTCTCTACCTTCTCTCTAATTTTTTTTCTCCAAACACCACAACCATAGCCTCTTAACCACGAAATTATGGAAATTCATAAGGCTTTTTCAATCCACAAATAAATTTAAGGTAAAGAACATACATCTCTTGAAGATCCACAACAATGATTTAAGCCATGCATGTGCATTTTACTTCAAAAACCGACTTCTACTTCTTCAATCTTGTTTTATTTTTGTTAAAATGGTTATTAGAACATCATGGATGTGTTTTAACACCATGAATTTATGATAAACATGGTTGCATGTTGGTGATCTTAGTGCAAAAATCGATTTTAAGGATTAAAACATCAAACTCAAGTTAAGAGTTTTTGAGAAACAAAATTATGTTCATAAATGCATGTATGTATTTTGATAAGTTTTAATCTTTTGATCTCTGGAAACATGACTAGAAGGTGAATTTATCATGGTATCCTTAAAATATTTCAAAGGATTTACTCAAAATAATGATGAAAAACCAATTTTCTAACCAATCACCATGCATGCAATCTGCCATATTTCTTTGGCTGACTTTAAATTGCCATGTCTCGCTCATTTCTTAACCAAAATTCGATATTCATTTTCTGAAATATAATATTTTGAGTTAGATTTCACACCCATCTGACCTCATTCGAAAATTCCAACATTTAGATTTTTATCAATTTTTACAAAACTGTTGCTCAATCAGCACCTTTTTGTGAATACTAGTTTTGTATTGCATGTTCAAAGCGCTTAATCCTCACTAAAAATCTAGGAAAAATGAATTTGAGCACTAAACATCATATATTAAGAGGTACAAAAAGATCTTGATTGAAAAGTCTTTGGAGAATGTTGCAAAAATTCTCAAAGTAACATCAATAATCTTTACCAAAATCACAAGTATCAAGTTTTCTCTATAATTTATTGAGCCTTTAGGCATGTTTTCTGACATCAAAAATAAAGAAAACGATTTTTAAATTATATTAAATTGTATGAAGATGCATTCTGGAAAATTTCAGCTCAATATATATTTTCTTTATTTTTACATGAAAATAATAAGAAAATAGAGTGTTAAAGCATATAAAATACTTACTATTGTAAATAAATTCTGGAAACATTTGTGGATGATCCTCTTAGTCAACAAACATCTCTCATGAAGTTTCATAGATTGTTGGTACTGTTTAGTATGGTTTTTGAATTTGTTTTTAATTACACCAATAAATCATAAATCCACTTTAGGGAATGTGAAAATACTATCTATTATTTTTCGCAGCTTCTATCCTATATTTAAGACTCAGAAACATATTTTGGAAATTTTTAAAAATGCATATCTATTTTTCCGTGATTTTTGTGTTTATAATTGATTAAAAACAGAAAAAATAGTTTTACTCATCCAAAATTCATGAAAATTTTCCAGAAACTCTTATATTGTATTAGGAGGCAACATTAAAATTTTGATGATTTTTCTCTTCTTTATGCTATTTTTCTTCTATTTTCCCTAGATGTAATACCCTTAAATGCACAAAAATCGTAAAATTGGGTTAAATAGTTTAGAAATCAATTTATATATTTTTCCCTGCATAAGTATGTGGAATAACAATGGATTTCATCACTATGCTTCCTAGGACTGCACGTGGAGTCAATTCGATATGGGTCATTGTGAATCGGTTGACCAAGAGTGCTCATTTTATCCCGATCCAGGAGAGCATATCGGTTGAGAAGCTGGCCGAGATTTACATGCGTGAGATAGTGGCACAAAAATCATAAAATTGCGTTAAATAGTTTAGAAATCAATTTATATATTTTTCCCAGCTTAAGTATGTGTAATAACAAAGGATTTCATCACTATGCTTCCTAGGACTGCACGTTGAGTCAATTCGATATGGGTCATTGTAGATCAATTTGATATGGGTCATTAAAATTTTGATGATTTTTCTCTTGTTTATGTTATTTTTCTTCTATTTTCCCAAGATTTAATACCCTTAAATGCACAAAAGTCATAAAATTGGGGTAAACAGTTTAGAAATCCATTTATATATTTTTCCCAGCTTAAGTATGTGTAATAACAATGGATTTCTTCACTATGCTTCCTAGGACTGCACGTGGAGTCAATTCAATATGGGTCATTGTGGATCAATTCGATATGGGTGATCAAAATTTTGATTATTTTTCTCTTCTTTATGCTATTTTTCTTCTATTTTCCCAAGATTTAATACCCTTAAATGCACAAAAATCATAAAATCGGGTTAAACAGTTTAGAAATCCATGTATATATTTTTCCCAGCTTTAGTATGTGTAATAACACTTGTAAATAAAGTTTGGTGAATTTTTGAAACTGTTATATATTTATTTCTATATTTGTAGAATAAATACACAAAAATCAGAAAAATTGTGTTGAACTTTTTGAAAACACTTAATAATATTTTTCCCAGATTATGTACACTGTAAAACAGTTACACAAAAATTATAAGAATTTTCATGATAATTTACTATTTTTCCATGATTTTTTGATTATTCAAGGAATTAAATGGTGAAAAATAGTTAGACAAATAAAAGAACATTTATCTTAAGGTCTTTGACTTCAATTAAAACTGAAATTCATAGTTTGGGAAAGTTTAGAACCAAAGTGATTTAGTTTTTTGAATATTTAATCATTGGAACACCTCTCAAAATGTTAAATATTAACATTTCAATAATGAGAATTTTCCACTTAAATTGTTATATAACAATTAATTCATTGAAATTTAATTTTCACAGAAATATGTTTTTAAGTTATCAATATTAATTTTGACACAGTATTGGCATAATTCTATTGTAGTAGTAAGTATACTAGTGTTAGATTTCGATTAGAGACTCACTAGCGAATATCATTATTGTAGGAATCGGTAGTGGTACAAGTGGATCGTAGTTCAAGACACCATTTGCATCATCTCAATGCACAGTAAGTATTCACAACTCCCCTATTTTCTGTTTTTTTTTTTTTTAAATTTTTGTTTACGTTTTGGGGTGGAAAAGCATGTCCTAAACTATTTATGTTCATTGTATTTATTTTACTCGTATAAACTTGGTTGCTATATTTTGCGTATTGTGAGTATTCACAACCCTTATTTTACATTTTAATGTTTTGGGGTGGAAAGCATGCTACAATTTCTATGAACATTATTTTATGAACTTGTGCTATGAACTATATGATATGAACTTTGTTATATGAACTTGTACTATGAATTTGGTGTTATGAACTTGTATGATTAAGTCCCCGGAGAACCGATACAACCTATTAACTCATATTCGAGCCGATGGTCTTATGGATAGCGCTATTTGGGGTCGACAGCCCCCACTCGCCCGGAACCGCGAGCGCGTATTTCCATGAACTGACATCATTGTAACCATGGACATGATGAAATGGGGCAGGAATAGTCATTAGACTTGGGTTGTGAACTCATGAATGGAAACTTGATGCACACACAAATCTTATATCGTATTTTAGTTACAAAACTTGTATACTCATTTTAGCAACGAAACTTATATACTCATTTTAGCAACAAACTTTGTTTCACATTATAGCAACGAACTTTTATTACTAGAAACTTATATATTTGCTTTGGCAATGAAATTGTTTGCTCCTTGTAACAACGAAACTTGTTTGCTCATTGTAGCAACGAAACTTATTTACTCGTTTTAGTAACGAACTTTATTTCCTATGAGAATATGAACGTTGCATCTCATTTGGGCAACATACTTTATCTCTCATGATGACAACGAACTTTGTTTATGCGAACTTATTTACTTATTTTGGCAATATACTTTTATTCGTGGAAACTTTTATCAATTTTTTTATTTCGATTTATGAAACCAATATATATATTTTTAAATATGTGAGTACTCACCAACTATTCTTATAGTTGACGCTCGCTTTACATGCTTTTTCAGGAATCATCTAGTAAGGGGCATGTAGAGACACAACACTTGTAGGAGCATTTGCATGTGTTGACTTTTAAATACATTGTAATCTCTTTTAAAAAGTTGTTGAAACTCATTGTAAATTCGTAATGATTTTTAATACTATGGTTGGTGTTGTCTTTTAACTTTTGGTATGAGACCCTTTGTATTGCCACGCCCTGTATTTTTGCTTTAGCAGGGTGTGACAGCAAGATCCACAACACTTTCCATGTTTCCCAGCTATGGAAGTGCTTAGTGGATGACTCAGCAATTGTGCCTTTAGAGGACATTCAGGTTGATGACAGCCTGAATTACATCGAGAGACCAATAGCTATTCTTGATAAAAAGACGAAGGAGCTGAGGAACAAGAGGGTGGAGCTGGTGAAGGTGCAATGGCAGCACTGCAGGGTTCGGAGTGGACTTGGGAGCCCGAGGAGGATATGAGGGAGCATTACCCGGAGTTGTTTCCAGAAGCAGTAGACTTCGAGGACGAAGTCTAAGACAAGTGGGGGAGAATTGTAACGCCTCGTCCCTGGTAAGCAATTAATTAAATTTTATTTAATTTTATGAAGGGACTCGACAAGTTGGAGGCCCCAAACTTGTCAAGTAGGAACGGTTTTGGACGCGGGTGGTAAAGTCTACTCGACAAGTTGGGAAGCCTCGACTCAACGAGTAGGACTGCCAGAGTGAAAACTTAATTTCAGGGTTTGCACCTTATTTAAACACCTTAAGTGGCTTCCACTCTAGCCTCCATCACCTTTAAACCCGCTTCGTGAAACCCTAATCGATTTTTGAGTGTTCTTGAGCTTTTTGTGCCATTTTTGTGACTTGAAGCTTGAAGAAGGAAGGAAAGACTTTGAGATTCAAGAAGAAGCTAGTTGATCTAGAGCTTGGGTTGCATTTCCAGCTTATTTGAGGTATAAAGCTTATACCTTGGCCTTCCATCACTTAGATCTTCTATAGGCTTGTATATTGTCATTTTTAGGCCATTTCAAGGTCACATTCGAGATTAGAGTGCATATTAGAATAATGACTTCAGATCTGGGAGCATTTTAGCTCAGGAAGCTTAAAGTTTCCACCTTTATTGAGCTATGGTCCTATCACATGCATTCACACTCGTTTATGGCTTTTGCTTTCTAGCTTCATAACACCACGCATGCACGTAAAGTTAGCAATTTTACGTGTCATTGTGGATTGGTTGACCAAGAGTGCTCATTTTATCCCGATCCAGGAGAGCATATCGGTTGAGAAGCTGGCCGAGATTTACATACGTGAGATAGTGGCACGACATGGAGTGTCAATCTCGGTGGTGTCTATACAAGATGTCCGTTTTACTTCCAGATTCTGGAAGCGGTTTCATGACGAGATGGGTACTCGTCTCCACTTCAACACCGCTTTTTCGTATAACAACAACTACCACGCCAACATTCACCGACCTCCCTTCTAGATGCTCTATGGGAGGAAGTGTAGGACCCCAATCTGTTGGCGCGAGGTCGGTCAGAGCGTCATGGAGAGTACTGAGGTAGTACTCAAGACCACAAAGCGGATCCAGTAGGTTCTAAGTAGGCTCCAAATTGCTCAGAGACGACAGAATAGCTACGCCGAGAAGCGGTGTTCATACTTGGAGTTTCAGGTGGGTGATATGGTCCTCCTGAAGGTGTCACCCTGAAAGGGTGTCATCCGGTTCCGGAAGCAGGGAAAGTTGGGCCCCAAGTATATCGGTCCCTTCAGAGTCATAGCCCGGGTGGGCAGGGTGGCGTACAGATTGGATCTCCCAGCGGAGCTCAGCAAGTGTGACAACCGTCAAAAATTCGAGTCGGTTCTAGATTTGACTAAACTTAGTTGCACGTGTAGGAACGACACATAGTAGACTTAGTAACTAGAAGTTGAGTTATAATCTACTAGAAAATTTGGAAACAATTAGAAACGATGGACAATATACTTAGATTTCACATTGTTATGTGAATTCTATAACTACTTAACTGTAGTAATTATCCATATTCGGGTCACTCTTTGACTTGAACACCTTTTCATGAACCATATACACACATCATGCCCTTGACCTAGTGCTATAAATTAGGTCTGAGTCTCGTAGGAACTTAAGTCAAAGTTGAAAACTAGGACTAGTATACTTGATTTGTTTAATTTCGCTTGAATCTCGAAACCACTACATAGAATGCCAATAAGCCGATAAAATAAGTTACAAACATTATTATAACTATAAAAGAGTTATAATACCATAAGATAAATTTAAGTCTCAAAGATTCTATTGATTTTGATATCCAAAGATTTATAAAACTCAAAAACCCTAAATGCCCTAAAAACCTAAATTTATGAAATTAACCTTAGAAACTCTATAAAAATAGTTATGAGCCTCATAATATGATATTATAATAATTAAAATTTTAAAATGCATTCAAGGAAAATAAAATTTAACTCAATAACATTTACCCTTAATTTATAAATAAAAAATCAAGGTTTTATGAATAGAAACTTGATTTTATTGCACAGTTTATATAAAATTGAGATATTTTATAAAAGAACCTAAATTTTATAAAACAAAATGAATGTGAAAGGGGTATTATACTCAAAATTTCGGACCCCTCTCTTCCCATATCTCTCTCTCACACTCTCATTCTCCAACACACACACACACACACATCTCTCTTCTTTCTCTCTCTAGAAAACTCTCTCTACCTTCTCTCTAATTTTTTTTCTCCAAACACCACAACCATAGCCTCTTAACCACGAAATTATGGAAATTCATAAGGCTTTTTCAATCCACAAATAAATTTAAGGTAAAGAACATACATCTCTTGAAGATCCACAACAATGATTTAAGCCATGCATGTGCATTTTACTTCAAAAACCGACTTCTACTTCTTCAATCTTGTTTTATTTTTGTTAAAATGGTTATTAGAACATCATGGATGTGTTTTAACACCATGAATTTATGATAAACATGGTTGCATGTTCGTGATCTTAGTGCAAAAATCGATTTTAAGGATTAAAACATCAAACTCAAGTTAAGAGTTTTTGAGAAACAAAATTATGTTCATAAATGCATGTATGTATTTTGATAAGTTTTAATCTTTTGATCTCTGGAAACATGACTAGAAGGTGAATTTATCATGGTATCCTTAAAATATTTCAAAGGATTTACTCAAAATAATGATGAAAAACCAATTTTCTAACCAATCACCATGCATGCAATCTGCCATATTTCTTTGGCTGACTTTAAATTGCCATGTCTCGCTCATTTCTTAACCAAAATTCGATATTCTTTTTCTGAAATATAATATTTTGAGTTAGATTTCACACCCATCTGACCTCATTCGAAAATTCCAACATTTAGATTTTTATCAATTTTTACAAAACTGTTGCTCAATCAGCACCTTTTTGTGAATACTAGTTTTGTATTGCATGTTCAAAGCGCTTAATCCTCACTAAAAATCTAGGAAAAATGAATTTGAGCACTTAACATCATATATTAAGAGGTACAAAAAGATCTTGATTGAAAAGTCTTTGGAGAATGTTGCAAAAATTCTCAAAGTAACATCAATAATCTTTACCAAAATCACAAGTATCAAGTTTTCTCTATAATTTATTGAGCCTTTAGGCATGTTTTCTGACATCAAAAATAAGAAAACGATTTTTAAATTATATTAAATTGTATGAAGATGCATTCTGGAAAATTTCAGCTCAATATATATTTTCTTTAATTTTACATGAAAATAATAAGAAAATAGAGTGTTAAAGCATATAAAATACTTACTCTTGTAAATAAATTCTGGAAACATTTGTGGATGATCCTTTTAGTCAACAAACATCTCTCATGAAGTTTCATAGATTGTTGGTACTGTTTAGTATGGTTTTTGAATTTGTTTTTAATTACACCAATAAATCATAAATCCACTTTAGGGAATGTGAAAATACTATCTATTATTTTTCGCAGCTTCTATCCTATATTTAAGACTCAGAAACATATTTTGGAAATTTTTAAAAATGCATATCTATTTTTCCGTGATTTTTGTGTTTATAATGGATTAAAAACAGAAAAAATAGTTTTACTCATCCAAAATTCATGAAAATTTTCCAGAAACTCTTATATTGTATTAGGAGGCAACATTAAAATTTTGATGATTTTTCTCTTCTTTATGCTATTTTTATTCTATTTTCCCTAGATGTAATACCCTTAAATGCACAAAAATCGTAAAATTGGGTTAAATAGTTTAGAAATCAATTTATATATTTTTCCCTGCATAAGTATGTGGAATAACAATGGATTTCATCACTATGCTTCCTAGGACTGCACGTGGAGTCAATTCGATATGGGTCATTGTGAATCGGTTGACCAAGAGTGCTCATTTTATCCCGATCCAGGAGAGCATATCGGTTGAGAAGCTGGCCGAGATTTACATGCGTGAGATAGTGGCACAAAAATCATAAAATTGCGTTAAATAGTTTAGAAATCAATTTATATATTTTTCCCAGCTTAAGTATGTGTAATAACAAAGGATTTCATCACTATGCTTCCTAGGACTGCACGTTGAGTCAATTCGATATGGGTCATTGTAGATCAATTTGATATGGGTCATTAAAATTTTGATGATTTTTCTCTTCTTTATGTTATTTTTCTTCTATTTTCCCAAGATTTAATACCCTTAAATGCACAAAAATCATAAAATTGGGGTAAATAGTTTAGAAATCCATCTATATATTTTTCCCAGCTTAAGTATGTGTAATAACAATGGATTTCTTCACTATGCTTTCTAGGACTGCACGTGGAGTCAATTCAATATGGGTCATTGTGGATCAATTCGATATGGGTGATCAAAATTTTGATTATTTTTCTCTTCTTTATGCTATTTTTCTTCTATTTTCCCAAGATTTAATACCCTTAAATGCACAAAAATCATAAAATCGGGTTAAACAGTTTAGAAATCCATGTATATATTTTTCCCAGCTTTAGTATGTGTAATAACACTTGTAAATAAAGTTTGGTGAATTTTTGAAACTGTTATATATTTATTTCTATATTTGTAGAATAAATACACAAAAATCAGAAAAATTGTGTTGAACTTTTTGAAAACACTTAATAATATTTTTCCCAGATTATGTACACTGTAAAACAGTTACACAAAAATTATAAGAATTTTCATGATAATTTACTATTTTTCCATGATTTTTTGATTATTCAAGGAATTAAATGGTGAAAAATAGTTAGACAAATAAAAGAACATTTATCTTAAGGTCTTTGACTTCAATTAAAACTGAAATTCATAGTTTGGGAAAGTTTAGAACCAAAGTGATTTAGTTTTTTGAATATTTAATCATTGGAACACCTCTCAAAATGTTAAATATTAACATTTCAATAATGAGAATTTTCCACTTAAATTGTTATATAACAATTAATTCATTGAAATTTAATTTTCACAGAAATATGTTTTTAAGTTATCAATATTAATTTTGACACAGTATTGGCATAATTCTATTGTAGTAGTAAGTATACTAGTGTTAGATTTCGATTAGAGATTCACTAGTTAGAGGCCCCAAACTTGTCAAGTAGGAACGGTTTTGGACGCGGGTGGTAAAGTCTACTCGACAAGTTGGGAAGCCTCGACTCAACGAGTAGGACTGCCAGAGTGAAAACTTAATTTCAGGGTTTGCACCTTATTTAAACACCTTAAGTGGCTTCCACTCTAGCCTCCATCACCTTTAAACCCGCTTCGTGAAACCCTAATCGATTTTTGAGTGTTCTTGAGCTTTTTGTGCCATTTTTGTGACTTGAAGCTTGAAGAAGGAAGGAAAGACTTTGAGATTCAAGAAGAAGCTAGTTGATCTAGAGCTTGGGTTGCATTTCCAGCTTATTTGAGGTATAAAGCTTATACCTTGGCCTTCCATCACTTAGATCTTCTATAGGCTTGTATATTGTCATTTTTAGGCCATTTCAAGGTCACATTCGAGATTAGAGTGCATATTAGAATAATGACTTCAGATCTGGGAGCATTTTAGCTCAGGAAGCTTAAAGTTTCCACCTTTATTGAGCTATGGTCCTATCACATGCATTCACACTCGTTTATGGCTTTTGCTTTCTAGCTTCATAACACCATGCATGCACGTAAAGTTAGCAATTTTACGTGTCATGCTAGATTAAGGACGCCAGATCTGTAGATTAGAAGCATTGGGCTTGAGTAAAATCGATGGTATGGTCTTGAAATATGGGAGGACTCAACGAGTTATTCATGCGACTCGAGGAGTCGGGTCGTGGCCCCCCAACCTTTTCTGGTTCTAAGTAAAATCGTTGAGTGTAGTAGATGAATTAGCGAGTTGGACATGGTTTTTGGACATGAAGGTCGAAGAACTATACGTGTCCATGGAGGAACTAGGTGAGTTATGAGCGAATGTCCCGATTCTGTAAAGGAAGGACTTGATGGGTCCAAGGAAGGGCTCGATAAGCTGAATGGAAAAGTCTCGATACTGTTGATAGGAGGAACTCGACGAGTTGTGGAACAATTCGTCGAGTTGGATCACGATTTTAGAGATTTTTGATATATCGAACTCGATGAGTTGATGGGCCAACTCGGTGAGTTGAGTCAACCCAATGTTGACTTTGACCTAAGGTTGACTTTGATAAGGGGTAAAATGGTCATTTTACCCTTAGAAGGATTTTCAGTTATGACTAACTGTTCCTTGTAAACTAATAGTCGGGGGAGTCATTGGAGCAGCCATCGGAAATTCCTCACTTGAGATATGGCAGCTAGTTTGAGAGGTGAGTTTTCCTCCAGTAGAACAAGTCGAAGACACCAAGGTCGGCCCACATATGTATGATTAGTAGCCGACTGTGGGCGAGGCCCATATCTCCTAGTTAGCCTATTGTGGGCGAGGCCTGTATCTCATAGCTTTGTTTAAGTATGGATATATATGACTGGTTGATAGATTTAACTATACTTGTTGTAACGCCCGCAGATCCGGGCTAGTCAATTTAGAGGCAATAGGGGTCGAAAACGACTTTTCGAAAAAAAGATTATTTTGAATAAATAATCTTAACCAAGTTGTAGAAGATGTCACAGGGTTTCCGTACATATAAAGAACGCCGAAATCCGAGTTATAACGAAGAAGTTATGACCCGTCGAAGTTTCGCGTCGGAACCGGCACGGCGCCAGGAAGCGTAAATAGTAAATTTATGATAGAGTGAGATTTAGATTTAGCGCTCTAAACGAAAGTCATAGAATATGTTAAACTAAGAACTTCGATAAAAAGAACGCCCAAATCTTACTTCGTATGAAGAAGTTACGATTTTTCGAAGTTTCGGATTAGCAGTGTACAGTCCGAAATTCGAATATTAGATCGAGCGATTTTTAGCCGACACAACCTAAACGAGAATTAAAGATCTCATTATTAGTAGCGTAACAATAAAAAGACAGACGAAAATGGACATCGGATGAAGAAGTTATGAGATTATAACGGACCAATCCTGTCCCGGCCTGTTAAAAATATAACTTTAAAAATAAATTCAAAATTAGCCGAAGGAGTCTAAACGAAAGTTGTAGAGTGCGTCTCCACCTACGCATGGATATAAAGAACGTCAAAAACGGAGTTCGTATGAACGAGTTACAAATTATAATAGCATATTTACGTATTAAAATAAAGTATAAATCATATATACATACACATATATATACATATGTATATATCATTAGAAAGGTATCGACGATGCGGTCATTATAAGACTAATGTTGAATTCTTTCGACATTATTTTAGTACAAATATCTTTAAATCTATTTAAAATAGTATTATAAAGGGGTGTTTAGTTGTTTATATAACTATAAGGTCATTAAGTAATTATGGGGGGTAGTTTTTGTAAATTCAATTACTATAAATAAGAGGCTTGGGCTCTCATATTTCTTGCACCATTCTCTTGATTCAAGAGTCTTTCTCTCCTTATCCCCCGAGCATTTCGGTCCCTCGTGATTCGACTTCTCTTTCTGTAGTTTTAGTATAGTAAGGTGAGCGCTTAAGCGCTGCACGAATCTTTCTTAGAAAGATTCAGCGACGAAGTTCTGCCCCTGCAGAGCCCGACTCCTAGCTAAAATCCCCTTGTAAGTAAGTTATGCTTACCCTATTTTAAATATAGTTTATATTTAAAATTAGTATTGTTATTATAAATTTATAATAAATATTTGAGCTATTATTATGACTTATATAAGTGTCGTTATAATATCTTTTTAACTACTCACGGTACGGGGAATGTGGTTTAAAGGGCCGCATAGGGTTGTTGGATTTCAGAAGTGCTATATGCCAAAATGGTCCTGCCCTCCGGTGTTTTATGTCTGGCCCCTGTCTGTACATAGTGGTTGGAAAGTATTGTTTAAACGCTTATATAATAATAATAATAAGACTAATAATTAGTCACGGTAAATATTAGACTAAAATCTAGTGGTAATAATACTAGGTTTCGTCGAAGGAAATTATTTTAAAGTAAACGAAGCGCTGTCCGAGTACCGAGTCACCACCTTCTCAAGTGAGTGCATAGTTACTTTCATCTTACACATAGATATGAAGTATTTTATATAAACTACGTGCTATGTGTGCACATTATCTGAATACTTGCTGTCTATGCTGGTTGAACGTTTTATACATGTTTTAAAGGACTTAAACTGTATACGTATTTTATATATACGAAAATGTTGGGTATGAGATGGGTAGATGAATGATGAGAGATAGAAGATGACGTGAGTATACATTGGCAGCTACAGACTTAGTGCCTATGGGACAAACACCGGTAGCTATAGACTTAGTACCTTTTAGACGTTGGTAGCTATGGATTTAGTACCTGTAGGAATTGGTAGCTATGGACTTAGTACCTGTTGAACATTGGTAGCTATGGACTTAGTACCTATTAGATAAAGACTGGTAGCTATGGATTTAGTACCCAATGAATAGACTATAGCAGCTATGGAATTAGTGCTTTATGAACGAACATTGGCAGCTATGGATTTAGTGCAAGTCCCATAACCCTGGAAGTAAGGGACTTTGGAATAAACGAATGTAGGATAGATGACTCTTAGGTTAAATCCTTAAAGAGTAAAGAAGATAATGGGGATGGGTAATTGGGTTGATTGTTTGATTGAACATAATAATTATATTATTGTGGGTTGAAAACCCTATGTACTCACCAGGTTTCCCAACCTGACCCACTCAGTTTATGTATATCACAGGTGACGAAGTGAAGTGACATTACACTGAGAGATTTAAAAGAGATGTAGATCACTAGTGTAAATCATTGTAAGTTCTGTTTATGCTTATGTTTCGGTATTAACGATGACATCCCAAACATTTTAAAATGAAATAAATACGTTTCTTCGAAAATGTTTTGATAACGTATTTACCATGTTTTTCTGGGAACAAATTCCGCAACCTTTTTATAAAATGAAGTACTCTGATTTTTATAAAGCATAAACAAAATCGGTCTTTTCTGGCTGTGATTTTGGGGATGTCACACTTGTCGAGTTTAGGCCCAAAACTAAATAATCTTCCAAATCCCACTAGTGGCCAACTTATGACCCAAATTTTCAAATTGGGCCGAAACCCTTCTAATGGGCCTTACCCTAAAGCCCAAACATATCCATACCCCAAACCCTGATTTCAGATGGCCCACTTAGCCCAAAGCAACAAGGCCTAAGAATACGGCCCAACCCAAGTCTCAAACCACACCACGCCCAAACTGCTCGAGTATGTGGGGCGTACTTGGTTGTACACTAGGCGTACAAGCTGCATGGCTTGTACGCTGCACGTATGAGCTTTTACAGCCAACATGCTCACTCATTAAGCCTTTTCACCATTAATTCCTACACCACTTAAGTCCAGGAGTCCCAAACACAGATATGAATTATATATAACCAATTAACCCATAAAGTCAACATCTTGGTGGCTCTGCATTGCCCAAATGGGCCTAAACTCGAAATATGTCAATCTACTTCCATGAAAATGGCCATTACTCATGCATGGTCGGATTAAAGCTTCAAAGGTTGCAACTTTATGACTCTAGGATCCAAAGAACACCAATAGTAACAACTCTAAGCTTTAGAAACGGAAGTAATCCACAAGAGCTCATCTATGGGACCAAAAAGGGTCCAAAAGCTAAAACATGGAGATCTAAGCTTCTAAAGATCAAGATCAAGACATTATACCATACATAAGCTTGAAATGAAGCAATCAACTTAGATCTATAAAGCTTCTCCTTGAACCACCACCTTTCTCCAACCTACTATTCCTTAAAAATGAGGTTAGGGTTGCGTGGAGGCTGATAAGGGAAAACAAGGAGGTTGATAAAAAAGGTCCTTAAGGCATAATGTTCTTTAAATAGTTCTCAAACCCTAAAATTTAGGGTTTTCGGTATGCACATGTATGCTTCGCGTACCCCTTTGTATGCATTGCGTACGTGCATGATACCCACGTCCAACCTCCACCAGTACGCCTAGCGTACGTAGGGTGGTACACCCTGCCTACGACACCCCCTTTAAGCCCAAAAATGGAATCAATGCCCAAGGACTTCTAGGCCCAACTGAAAATAATTAAATAACCAACAATTAAATAATACCTTGAAACAATCGAACGTTACAATTCTCCCCCACTTAGATCAGACTTCGTCCTCGAAGTCTGCTGACTCAAACATCTCGGGATAATGCTTCCTCATCTCCTCCTCAGGCTCCCACATCCACTCAGACCCGTAGCGGTGTAGCCACGACACCTTTACCATCTCCACAACCTTGTTCCTCAAGGTTTTTGTCTTTCGATCTAAAATTCCCACCGGTCTCTCGAAATAATTCAGACGATCATCCACCTGAATATCCTTTAATGGTATAACTGTGGAATCATCCACTAAACACTTTTGCGATTGAGAGACATGAAATCTACTATGAATATGGCGAAGCTCGGCTGGAAGATATAGACGATAAGCAACCTAGCCCACACGAGCCAAAACCCTGAAGGGACCAATATACCTGGGGCCCAACTTGTCGTGCTTCCTAAACTAGATGACACCTTTCCAAGGTGACACCTTCAGGTGAACCATATCTCGCACCTAGAGCTCCAAGTATGACCGGTGCCTATCGGCATAACTCTTCTGCCGACTTTGAGCTGTCTGGAGCCTGCTCCAAACCAGCTGAATCAACTCTGTGGTCTTGAGCACCACCTCGGTGCTCCCCATGACCCGCTGACTGTCCTCGCCATAAAAAATCAGGGTCTTGCACTTCCTCCCATAGAGTATCTCAAAAGGAGGTCGATCGATGCTAGCGTGATAATTGTTTTTATATGAAAATTCCGCTAAAGGAAGATACGTATCCCAACTCCCACCAAAATCCAATACTCACGCACGCAGCATATCCTCAAGGGTCTGAATTGTCCGCTCAGTCTGACCATCGGTCTGCGGATGGAATGTTGTACTGAAAAGAAGAAGAGTGCGTATCATGTCATGAAACCGCTTCCAAAATCTGGAAGTAAAGTGAACATCTCTGTCTGAAAACATAGATACTAGCACCCCATGACGTGTCACCACCTCCCTAACATAGATCTCGACTAATTTCTCTTCAAAAATACTCTCCTGGATCATAATGAAATGCACACTCTTGGTCAAATAATCGATGATGACCCATATAGAATCCATTCCGAGTGTATTCCTAGGAAGCTTCGTGATAAAATCCATTGCAATATCTTCCCATTTCCATATGGGAATCTCCAACGGTTGCATCTTGCCAAGAGTTCACTGATGTTCGGCCTTGACCTTCCTGTATGTCAAATACCGCTCCATGTACCATGCTACGTCCTGTTTCATACAGGGCCACCAATAATCAGGATGAAGATCCGTATACATCTTCGTTGCCTCGGGATGGATGGAGAACCTCGAATTGTGAGCGTCCTCCATCAGCACCTGACGTACATCGCACAAAGAAGGAACCCAGACCCTCCGATGCAGGGTCAACAATCCACAACTATCATAATCGAAGGAAACCACCTGAGCCACAATACGCTCACTCTTCTAGTGCTCTTACTTCATAGCCTTGACCTGAGCCTCCCGGATCCGCTTCAGCAATAGATTAATCATTGTCATCCCCAAGCATACATCCCTAATCGGAATCGCAACCGTCTTGCGACTGAGAGCATCGACCACTACATTGGCCTTCCCCGGGTGGCAAAGGTTCTCACAATCATAATCCTTCACCACATCCAACCAACGACGCTGCCTCATATTCAGGTTCGGCTGATCCATTATATACTCAAGCTCTTGTGTTCCATGTAAATAGTATTTCGGGTAGTTCGCCTCATGAGGCTTCAACTTCCTGGAAGCATAAGCGATCATACAACCCCGCTGCATCAACACTGTACCCAAACCCATGATCGAGCAATTCACAATAAACCATGAAATCATCTACACCCTCAAGAATCTTTAGAATGGAGCCTCACACAACTGCTTCCGAAGAGTCTCAAAAGCTATCTGCTGCTCGAGCCCCCTTCAAAATGTCACCGACTTCTTGGTCAGTCGGGTCAAGGGAATAGCGATCTTGAAGAACTCCTGAATGAATCTTCGATAATAACAATCCAAACCAAGAAAATTATGAATCTCAGATGGAGACCTCGGAATCTCCCACAACATCACGACCTCGATCCTAGCTAGATCGACCAGAATACCCTTCTGGTTGACAAGGTGTCCCAAAAACTGCACCTCGCGAAGCCAGAACTCGCACTTGGAGAACTTTGCAAAGAGTCTCTCTTTCCTCAAAATCTCCAGCACCTCCCTTAAATGCTCCTCATGTTACTCCTGAGTCATGGAATAAACCAATATATCATCAATAAAAACTACTATAGTCCAATCCAGCATCGGTTTGCACACGCGATTCATGAGATCCATGAACGTGACAGGAGCATTAGTGAGCCCAAATGGCATCACCACGAAATCATAATGACCATATCGAGTCCAAAAAGCTGTATTTTGCAAATCCTCATCCCCGACTCGCATCTAATGATAACTCGATCGCAGATCAATCTTGGAGAACCAAGATGCACCCTAAAGCATATCGAAAAGATCATCAATTCTCGGGAGGGGATAACGGCTCTTCACCGTTACATTTTTCAACTCTCGGTAATCAATACACATCCAATAGGACCTATCCTTCTTCTTCAGAAACAGAATCAGGGCTCCCCAAGGCGAACTCCTTGGCTTGATAAATCCCTTGTCTAACAGCTCCTGCAGTTGTGTAGACAATCCTGCATCTCAAGACGAGCCAACCTATACGGTGCTTTGGCTATCGGTGTTGCACCTGGAACCAAATCAATCCTAAACTACACCTGCCTCTCTGGAGGTACCCTAGGAAAATCCTCTGGAAACACATCAGGATACTCCCGCACATTTGGCACATCATCCACGGTCGTCCTACCCTTATCTCGGGTATCCATGACATAGGCGACAAAACCCGAGCAACCTTGCTCAAGATATCATCTGGCCCTCGCTGCAGAACACATAACCGACCCATGCTGCGGTCTCTCACCTTGAATCAACAACTCTCCCCTACTTGGGGTTCGAACCCAGACTAGCTGTTGCTCACAGTCGATCACTTCCCCATTAGGGGTCAACCAATCCATGCCGAAAATGACCTTGTTCCCACACAGAGGAATAAGAACCAGGTCAACTGGTTATCGTTCGCCGAATAACTGAAGAGTATAACCCTGATGAACCCTCGCATTCCAAACCATCCTATCATCAACAATCTCCACATCAATAAGATAATCCAGCTCCCCTGGAGCTTCTACAAATCTATTGCTAAGCGCAAGTGATACAAAAGATCGGGTACCCCACGAATCAAATAATACAAAAGTAGAGATACCATTCACAAGGAACGATCCTTAAATAAAACACATAAGCATAAGCAAAAGATCGGGAGCTGCACGCACCTGCTATCAGATGGAAAGCCCTACTCTTCGCTGCAAGTTTACTTTATAGGAATTGATAAAAACTAAGAAAGAAATATGGTAGTCAAATTCGATTCCATCTTACTGGAATAGTCTACCAACGACATATGCCCGACCCTGACGACCGTCAATAATCCTCAAAGTCACAGGAGCGGGTGTTGACACCGGTCCTGCTGCAGCGAAGCTCATACATTAGGCCTTCTTGTGGCCCCTCTGATAGCAATGAAAGCGAATCAGATCTGATCCTAGGGTGGTGGTAGCTGTACAATCCCTGCTATAATGACCAGTCCGACAGCACTTGAAGCACCCAGAACCACCACCACTACCACTTATGCATGCACCATCGTGTGTCTTGTTGCACTTGGCACAGTGACTATAGCCCTAATGGCCCCTTGATATCAAATCTGATACCTTGGGCCTCTTGCCTGAAACCCCCTGATGTTTGAATCTCATCTGGCTTCCTCTTCCTCTCTATATCCAAGTTAATCTCCCTCTCCCTAGCTCGAGCGATCATATCCTCCAGCATCTTGCAGCTGGATTGGATCACAAACTGTCGGATGTAACTCCTCAACATCTCATGACATCAGGACTTCTTCATCTCCTCGTCCGCCACATACTACAGAATCAGAAGCGCCCTCTCCCTAAACGTCGCGGTGATCTCAGCCACCGTCTTAGTAGTCTGGCGGAGATCCAGGAACTCCCACGCCAACTAATGCACCTCAATAACTGGTGCAAACTTAGCTCGAAACTTGGTCGAAAAATCATCTCAGGTCTTCCCATCCACAACATCATCACCCACAACATTACCGACCTCCTCTCATCAGTCTCGTGCCATGTCCTTCAAGAGGCAGGAGGCTTATCTTACCTTGTCCCCCTCGGGACAAAGAGTGGTGTGGAAGGTGTTAGCAACATCTGCTAACCAACGCCTGCTCGCAATGGGGTCCTTCACCCCATGATATTTTGGAGTTCCACAAGTCCAAAACTCCCTGAATGTCAAAGATTGAGTTCCAGCAATAGCCATCATCTTAGAACGGAATGTGCTCAGCCGCTCCTCCAAAACCTCCAAGATACCCTCCTTCACCGAGCTGAAGATCACAAGAGTCTGATTCAGAATGAAACGAGTAATCTCTGAAAAAAGAAACTCCCTAGTCTGCTCATCGATCTTCTCGGCTCCAGATCCTGAGCTTGATCCCTCCCCGGCACCTGATCTGCCCACTAGATTGCCTCGCAATACCACCATACTGAAAATATACCATAAAATGATCAGAATACACACCGAAATATACTCACAACCGTACAAGCTTCGTGATTTTATCGCAACCCTCCTTAAAACGAGTACGTATCCTCTACCTCCAGTAGTACGGGCCCATACTACCTTCTACATCTATACGTACTTTCCCCAAGAACTTCTTTGACTCAACTAGGTTACTCTAAATCCATCTACCCATCCCTTACTGACAAGGGTCCCAATACTAAATCTCATCCTAGGTTTTCCTAGGGCAACTCTACACTATTCTCCACCATCAACCGCAGAAGGAACTCCCGCTAACTTCCTCAAACTAGCTCGCGAATACCGTTACATACAACTTAAAATTAGATAATTCTTCGAATGAGAGGTCTCACACTACAACAGTTGGACTCAAACAAGTGATGTGCAATAGAGTTAAAACCTAACCTTCTAAGATTATTTAGTTCCCATAATATGTAACTTAGCAGATTTGTTTACTAGTTTGCTGAAGTTAGTTAGAACTCCTTAAAGCAAAAGGCAAGCAACATTTGAGCATCAAGTACCAGAACCAAGCATAACCTAATCAGGCCATCCTATCACTAACTGAGTAGTACTTGTTGGATTGTGTGTCTAAGCCCATAAGTGTTTTGGTATGTACTTGACCCGATTGTGATCATGGTCCTTTTGGGTTGCCTTCACCATGGCAACTGATAGGATAAATTAAGGAGAAGGAGGATTAATTATGATTTATTAGTATACTATAAGAATAATATATTAAAGGAGAAATCATATTGTTTAATTAATATTAGTCAAGAATTAATTAAGAATTAATTTTGTGGCTAAAAGAGATTAATTAAATAAAGGATACTGATAATGTAATTATAAGATAGTTACAAAGTTGGGCTTAGGATCCATAAAGGAAGCATGGACGAATTCTATATGAGAGTCCGATTAGAAATTTTCCAAGGGCCTTCTAGACGGATCTTTGGGCTGCTTAAGGACTAAGCAGCTCAATTAGGGTTTCCTAGTTGATAACCCTAGAAGCCTAAGTATAAAAGGAATCCTCAAGCCTCCAAAACAATCCCTAACCATCTAAGAGAAACCCTAGGACGTTTTTGTGCCTCTTCCCTCTCTCCTTGTTCATCTTGTTGCTCATGGTGTTTGTGACTCCATTAGAGGTTCAACATTTGAGGCACTAAGCTTTCATATGTCAAGATCAAGAATGTCTATGACTGTTATTGCTACATAGCAATCAAGGTAAGATCTAAACCCTAATTCATATGTTAATTCGATTAATATATGCTAGATATAGGGTTTCTGAGCTTTGGATGATTATTGCATGTTCATTAGACAAACTAGATCCAAAGCTTTAAGGTTTGCATGTACACCATAGGATTGATGTTCTGCTCAAAACCCATCAGCGATATCAGAGCCTAGGCTGATTTTTTAATGTATTTGATGCTTTACATGATCGTTCAAGCAGAAAATCACGAAAAACTGAATTCTGGAGGATGGACTCACTGAGTCCATTGGTGAACTCGCTGAGTTCATGCCTACACGATGAGTTCAGTGCTAAATCGACGAGTCAGAAGGTCTGGCAGAGGGTTTTTCGGGATTTTGACCTATTTTAGCTTTGGATAATTACCAAAAGTGTTTTTAATTGATAAAATTTGAATTATATTGATATTATGTGATTATCATTGCCAAAATAGAAGATAATTGTCATTTAATTGGATAATCAATGCCTTATATGATAAACTTGAGTTATTTGAGTTATTTGATTTGAATTATCTTGCAAGAAATTAAATTAGGCCAAATTTAGATAATCACCAATTATTTGATTAATTGATTTATTTGTAATTTGATCTAGTATGTTTTGAAAAGTTTCAAAAACTTGCCCTCAAGTTTTGAAATTTAAATTTTTGATTAAAAGTTTAATTTTGAAATTTTGAATTCTAAAACCCTAGTTTTTTGAAAGTTCAAATTACACCCTTATGGTTTTATTAAGTTAATTAAATGTATAATTAAAAGAGAGTCAATAAATCCATAATGATATGATTTATATTTAATTAAATTAAAAGGTATAATTTATTAAATTAGAACACCTAGTATTTTAAAAGTGTAAAATACACCCTTATACTATATATAAAATTAAAAGTCTAATGTTATATATGTGTGAGTAAAGAGTCAGTCTTACCGTTAGTAGGCCTCATTCACGAAGCTGGTCTATAAGGAGTTTTTATGGAAATTGCACATAAAATGATGATTAAATGGGTATCCTCTCTTACCCACTGCACTCTTGACTAGTGAATGGTCGTTAGCCGAATGGGTAGGATAGGACACAACCTTCCATTATAAGTATAATGAATACAAAGTAACTAAAAGTTTTACAAAATTCCTAATCTTAGTTACTTTAGGCAAAATGTGAAATTGTATGCTAATCCATGAAATTGCACTTTGCACCTTTCCGAGACGCTAGTGGAGCATGTGTGGTGGGTGGCTCGATGTTTGTCTTAGATTAATGGAGCGTGTGTGGCTAACCGACACATTGATTTTGGTGATAGTAACATTGAGTGCACCATCTACATTTGCATGGTTATTCACACCTTATTCGTGATCCTCGACATCCCAATCATAAAGTTGAAGGGAATTGTAAAACCGTAAATTTCAAAACAATTTTTCATTTAAAAATTATCGTTAATTCTTAAAAACACTTTTCTTAAAATTCCAATCATAATCGAATTACATCAACATAACTCCATTTCCACTTGCTTAATAAACCAGGATCCTCAAAACATGACTCTTTCTCTGGTGTGTACAATCGAGCCGGTGTCGTCCCGTGATCCTGAGAGAAACCTGAAACACATAACACAAAACACTACAAGCACGAAGCTTAGTGATTTTCCCCAAAATACCATACATAACACATATTAGCCACTCGAGGCTATAACTCTGTGGGTCCGTGGACCCTACTTTATGAACCCTTTAGTTCTAACTCTGGGAACCTTCCGGTTCTAACTCTGTAAACATGCACAACATAAATCACATAGAAATAATGCAATACAACACATAACATACATAGCATACAAAAACTCTGTCACATAACTCTGGTTACCTACTCAAGGTAAAGTATAGTGAGAAGACTCACCTGGCAAGCAGAAAGCAGATATCTTCACACTTGAATCTCGAACTCGCCACCGCCTAACACATAAGGCAAATACTCCCATGAATATAACTCTCGAGACTAGAATCAACCCTCTCTTGGCACCCTCTTAAGTGTAAAAGACCATTTTACCCCTCTCTTGGCCCAAAGGCCACATCGCTGACCAAACCCTAAAAGTCAACAAAAGTGAACGGTCAACTTTGACCAGACTCAGCGAGTGCACTAGGGCGACTCGGCGAGTCTATATGCGTCCACTGACTCCCTTGAATCCTCTCTTGACACATCGAGTATTTCTCTGACTCGACGACTTTTACCTGGCATAAATCGCGGGGCCACCACGACTCAACTCGCTGAGTCTCAAGAACAACTCGGCGAGTTCCGGCTTGACTCAGTCCCCCCCTGACTCTCCCTGACTCACTGAGTCGACCCCTCAACTCGACAAGACCACTCACTAAGTGGTTACGGGCAAACTTCATGCTACTCGCCAAGTCTGTTATTCAGACTCGGCGAGTCCATGCCATGCATAACTCAAACTCACTTCTGAGGTCAGATCTGTTCCATACAATCATAGATCTGGCCTCCCCAGGCATGATAATCATGTAAAGTCCAAACTTTGGTGTTCAAACAACAACTATTTGCTCCTAGATGATGTTTTAGCCCCATATCTCATAACTCTAGGTCAAAACTCCCATGAATCCTCATAAAGCTTAAGGAATAAAGCTTCTCTGGACCTCTATGGATCTCATACCAAGCCTCATCACAAATAGGGACGAAATGGACATCAAATCTAACCAAAAAAGGGGTCAAGAAACCCTAACCCCCATGTTTATCATGACAATAGAAAAGGAAGCCAAAATATACCTCCAAGATGATGCTCTGAGCTCCAAAATCGAAGGATGTCCACCTCCCTTGCCTCCTCTTAGCTAGAATCTCCTTTGCCTTGCCAAACAAAGCTTCAAAGGTCAACAATGGCCTCTTCTCTCTCCCAAAACGCTCAAAATCTCTTTAGGGTTTCTCTCTAGGGTTGGTGGCCGCAAATGACAGCCATAAGCCCCTTTAAATAGGTCTCAAACCCTGGAAATTAGGGTTTTATTAAACAGCGTGGACTCGCCAAGTCCAAACGCGAACCTGGGTACAAAACCGCGATCCTACTCGACGAGTTTGGACTCCAACTCGCCGAGTCCCCTCACAATCACCCAAAAATAAGAAATAAAATAATACTTGGGAATCCTGGGTGTTACAATTCTCCCCCACTAGAATTAGACTTCGCCCTCGAAGTCTCGCTCTGCAAATAACTCCGGATGCTGACCACGCATCTCACGCTCCGGCTCCCAAGTTAACTCTGACCCTTTCCGATGCTGCCACTGGATCTGCACCAGTGACACCTCTTTATTCCTCAGAACCTTAATCTTTCGATCTCTGATCGCCACTGGCCTCTCAGCATAATTCAGGCTCGCATCCACCTGAATATCCTTTAGTGGCACTACTGCTGACTTGTCAGCTACGCACTTTCACAACTGCGACACGTGGAAAGTGTCGTGAATCTGACACAACTCTGCTGGCAACTCCAAACGATAGGCTACCCTGCCTACCCTCGCGACCACCCTGAATGGACCAATATATCGGGGCCCCAACTTGCCCCTCTTCTGGGATCGAATCACTCCTTTCCAAGGAGAGACCTTCAGGAGCACAAGGTCGCCGTTCTGGAACTCGAGCTTGGACCGGCGCCTGTCCGCATAACTCTTCTGACGACTCTGAGCGGTCAATAACCTTCTCCTGACCTGCTGAATCTGCACAGTCGTCTGTAGCCCAATCTCCGTACTACCCATAACACGCTGCCCGACCTCTCCCCAGCAAATGGGGGTCCGACACCTCCTCCCATACAACAACTCAAAGGGTGGCATACCAATGCTCGAATGATGGCTGTTGATATGGGAAAACTCAACCAAGGGTAAATACGTGCCACAACTCCCTCCGAAATCTAATACACATGCCCGAAGCATATCTTCGAGCGTCTGAATCGTTCGCTCGCTCTGAAGTGTCCTCAGACATCCCCGTGATAAGCTCTAGCTCATTTTTCAAATCCCTCTTTGAGACTAAGCACCATGTCAGCTTTTGACTCCACAACCGTGTTGGATTAGTGTCTACGTCCATAACTATTTTGGTATGTACTTGACCCGATGGTGCATGGTCCTTTTGGGTTGCCTTCACCAAAGCAACTTGATTGGAGAAATCAATAGAGAGAGAGTGGTTATTATGATTTATTAATATGTTATAAGAATAATATATTAAAGGAGAAATCATATTTGTTTAATTAATATTGATCAATAATTAAGAATTAATTTTGTGATCAAATGTAATTAATTAAACTAGAGGGGCTGAATTGTAATTATGTGATAGTTGCAAAATAGGGCAATAGTTATCCTTGTTAAAGGATGGACGAATTCAAGGATAAGGATATCCTTAAAATCGTCCAAGGTCCAAGAGATAGGGATTTTCAAGGCTTATCTTATGGTTGCTTGATGGGCAAGTAACTAGATAAGGATAAGGACTGAAACCCTAATCCCAACCCTATATAAAGACCCCTAAGGCCTTAGGATTTCGTACACTTGATCCCTAGAGCATCTAAGGACGAATTTCTACCTCTCTCCTATCTTTTTATACTTTCTCCATTTGCTCTTGGTGTTTGTAAGCCATTAGAGGAGTGACACTTGTGACTCTAAGCCTTCCAAAGTCAATTCAAGGAGGAATTGGGATTGTTATTGCTACATAACAATCAAGGTAATATCATAAACCTAATTATATGCTAATATTGATTTCCATATGCTAGAATTAGGGTTTATAGTCTTGGATTCAAAGCATGTACAATAGAGAAACCTAGATCCAAGCATTAGGGTTTGTATGAGCACATAGGATGTCTTATGACCAAAACCCATCAGTGGTATCAGAGCCTTGACTGGTTTCTATTGTATTGATGCTTGATATGTTTGAAAAAATTCGATTTTTGGTGTTCTGCTTGATGGACTCGGCGAGTTTCCCTTACTCGGCGAGTTCCAGAGGATGACTCGGCGAGTCGGTGCGTCACACAGAGGTATATTCGCGATTTCTTGCCGTTTTTGCATATGGATTGTTACCTTATCATATTAGATCAATATAAATCCGATTTTTTGATATATATGACTATATTTTTGATCTAATTGAAGATATTTATCAATTAATAAGATAATTGTTTCCTTATGTGATAATTGTTTAATTATTTTGACTAAATTGATAAATTGTTTTGTAAGAAATCATTAAATAAATCAAATATGGATAATTATGTGATTAATCGTTAATTTAGATTATTTGTTATTTGATCCTTGTTGTTATGAAAAGTTTCATATTTTCCCCTTAGGTTTTATAGTTTAAATTTAAACCCAAAAGTTTTGTTGTTTTGAAATTTTAATAGTTAAAACCCTAATGTTTTGAAAAAGGTTTCAAAACTTGCCCTCAAGTTTTGGAATTTAAATTTTGATTAATTGTTTAATTTTGATGTATATCTAAATTCTAAACCCTAATGTTTTGAAATGTTTCAAAACTTGCCCTCAAGTTTTGGAATTTAAAAGTTGATTAAAAGTTTAATTAGGAATGTTAAATTCTAAAACTCTAGTATTGTTTTGAAAAAGTTCAAATCACACCCTTATGGTTTTATTAATTAATTAAGGTGTATAATTAAAAAGAAGTTTAATAAATCCATAAAAGGTTTAGGTTTACAATTTAATTGAATTAAAAGTATAATTGTTAAATTAGACCACCTAGTATTTTAAAAGTGTAAAATACACCCTATACTATATATATAACATTAAAAATCTAACATTATATATATATATATATGTATGAGTAAAAGTTAGTCTTACTGTTAGTAGGCCTCATTCACGAAGCTGGTCTATAAGGGGTGTTTAAGGAAATTGCCTATAATATGGCGATTGAATGGGTATCCACTCTTACCCACCGCACTCTTGACTAGTGGAGGGTCGTTAGCCGAACTGGTAGGATAGGACGAAACCTTCCATTATACGTATAACAAAGTATAAAAGTAACTAAATGTTTTCATAAAATTCCCAATCTTAGTTACTTAGGCAAAAGTGAATTGATGCAATTCCATGAAATTACACTTTGTGCCCTTGCGAAGACATTAGTGGAGCGTGTGTGGTTTACTGGCACACTAAATGGTTCTAAGCAAAGGTAGCAAAGGGTGACTCAATGTTTGTCATAGTTCGGTGGAGCGTGTGTGGTTTACCGGCACATCGAATAGGTGACTATAACATGTGAGGGCACCATGTAAGTTTGCATGGTTATTCACACCCGCTTTGTGATCCTCGGCATCCCAGTCACAAACAAGAGGGGCATATCGAGATTTAAACATGCCATTGAAAGTTCAATGAATCTCAAAGGATCTAGGAGTTTTCATAGATTTAAAACTTAAATTCCTTTTCGTTTTTCGTGGTGGAAATTAGTGAATCGTCATTCACTTACCTCAAATATTCTGCAATTAGGGTTATGACATCCCTCTCTCGAGCTATAGAATATTGTGTAGGGTCCTAGCCTTAGTATCTCATTTGGGTGATTTACTAAGGACTCAATCAATCAACTAACTTGAATTTGTTTTTCTCCCGTTTTGTAGATGTCAAAGTTCGACAACTATGGTCTTCCCAAATCCCGTGGAACAAGCATTCCACATGAAGATGGTATTCCACGATTCAATCAAGGAACGAGAAATCATGCTTCACTTCCTCCTCCTCCTCCTATTGTTCTCCCCAACCTACAAGATCGAAGAATTGAAAGGTTCAATATCACTAAGGCCCTATTGGAAATGAAACATGAAGATGGTAAACCCGTGTGTGCTCACGTTCTAGGAATGAAATCACACACTGATAGGTTGATAATGTTAGGTGTGTCATTCCCAGATGAGTTGGCTATAAATTGGGTTTTGCAGTCACTTCCTGAATCATATAATGAGTTCAAAAGAAAGTATTATATGATGGATCATGACAACAACCTCATTGACCTAACTTACATGCTCATTGCTGCTGAATCAGAAATGATTTGGAGAAGCAATGGAGCGTATTTGTTGCAAAAGTCAATCGACCATGCTTCCGAGGACGTTCTAGGAGAACCGACCTGCGTTTGCTGCCAAAAGAAAGGGCGTTGGATACAAGTCTGCCCAAAGAGCCTGAAGAGTCCAGAAGATGGGAGAGTCAAAGAGTATGATTGCGCTTCAGGTAAAAATCCACTATCTAACTCCATTAAGTTCCTATTCATTAATTCTTAATACATAATGTGATAAGATTGCATTTGAATGTTTTACAGGATCAGTGAAAAGAAAGGAAGCTTGGTGAAAGAGCAAGATCAATCTAACCACAAGGAATGGATCTTGATCGCATGGACTTGAAGATTAGATTTTGAGCTTAGATAGTTATGATAGAGTTGTTAGAAATTTTCTTTTGAAATACATAGTTTTCAATGGATTTTGCATTGTAAGGACAAATGTTTTCCGCTGCTTTTATAAATAAAATAAATTTTCGTTTGACTTATTTATTTATTTGTTTATTTCCTTGCAATGAAATCGTTATGAAAATTGGTGTTTGCATATTTCTACAAAAAATGGATATAATTCTTATTTATGGTGTTTATGGAAAAGTCGAAGAATTTACCAAATTTGGAGAGTTTCTCATCGCCCAAGTTTCAATTGGACAGAAATTTGGAATCATGCAACTTGGTTGCACGATGAATGAGAAATTTCATATTTGGAAATTAGACTAATTCATTGACAAAGTGTCAAGTGAAGGACTTGGAGATCGAATACACAAAGTTGCGTGTTGATCAAGTCCACCATAAGAGTAACAAAGATATTCGTCATGATTTACTAAAGGTTTAGTAAATATGATTATACTTACAAGATTAAGTGTAATTCTGAATTGATTAAAGGGTTTAGATCAATAGCAGAACGAATAAGAAGAATCAAGTAGGCAGAAAGATAAAAGTTTATCCATTCTAAGAAGATGGTAGAGTACCTTTTACGCTTTATGATAGGTCTTAATGATTAAGAACCATATCTCAATTGATCCTCTAAATAAGTCTTAGTACAATTGTATGTCTAAGAAGAGGAATCAAGAATTGAAGAAATGGTTAAATCAATAAGTCAATCATACTTCGTTCCAATAACAAGTCTTAAAGTTAAGATTGTGACATCGAGTGAAAAAGTAAGGTTTATAACATTCATCAATTGTGGAAAGTAGTGATGTCTTGGATATGACAAAGACCAACTAGGACCAAAGTTATGAAGTGTTTTGTCTTGATAAAAGCTACACTAACTCTTGAATATTTATTTGTCAAGAAATGTTTTGACAAAAGAATCTTATATGTCAAGGAGTCAGTGGGAGTCTTAATGGTCTTGAAAAGTTTCAAGAACGAATCAAATAAACCTTAACGATCATCACTAGCACACGAGTTAAGGTTTACAACCTATCGTGTTGACATTATTTTGTTTCTGTGTTGTTCCAATTGAGTTAATTATGCATGTGAGTTCTATGAGTTCTCATTTTGAACGCATAAAAGGCAAAGCACCTTAATCAATGAAAGGTACATTGATAGGAAAAGGTGAGCTGCTTAACTACTTGGAAGACATGGTGGGCAGCTATGCTACCATAAGGCAAGAAATCAAGATTAAGAAAGTTCGGTCCATATGAGTTTGAATTTGTCGTAAACTTTGGTTTTAACAAATTCACATGGATAGGAACACATACACCGCTCAAGTCTAAGTGTCATAAGATTTCCTCCTTCATGAAAATGATTGTGAGGAAATGCTTTCACTAAGAAAGATTTTAAGAAGATAGTGATTGTAAAATTGCATTCTCGAATTCGATTATGGTTACGGTATCCCTTTCCATAATTTGAATTGTGAGGTTTGGAAATTAGTCTTAAGTGTTTAGACACACATATGAACTATCGAAGGCAAAGGTGTATAAGTTCAAGAAGCCTTGATAAAAGATTATCAATGCGCTAAGTATGAGAAACATGAACTTATGAAATTCAATAAGCATTGTTTTTCTGAAAGTTAAGATGTTTATGAATACATGTCGAAGCTAGTGGGAGCATAAGTGTTATGTTTTATAATATTCATCATGATAGTGGGAGCATAAATGTTATGATTGTATGATTATTAAGGCACGTATTGCAAGTTGGCAATATTAATTATAGAAAACAAGAGTTATACCTTGCAAAGTCGTAAGGGTTGTAAAGTTGTTTTGCTATAATTAAGGGAGAGAATATTATGCTTCATTTCAAATCTAAAGGTTTAGGTTGAGAAATGTTAATAAATTTAGTCAAGGGTACATAGTGTTTTCTTAAAATTTCGATTATGATTACGACATTCCTCTTCACAATTCGAATTTTGAGAACATAGCAAATAAAAAATTATGCGTCGTGTCCCATACGCTTCGGGTATAGGATCGATTGCAAATGCTTTGATATTTGACCATTCTAAAATTTTCCAAATGTCGAGCGCATTTAGAGGGAAAAGGGACTAGAATTGGTTTTGACTAAAATAATTAAACAACTATCAAAGGACAATCCAAAGTTCGACGAGGATTGGTTGCTTGTGAGTAGTTGGAAGTATAGTATTGGAAGATATGGAAATGTTTCAATATTGTATGGACCATATCGACATCATTACGAATAGATAAGATTCTATTAAGAATGAGTTGTCATATGGAAAATACGGAAGCGTGTCCATATTGGGAATTGAATATTGAAAAATCTATGACTAGATTAGAAACTTTTATGCAAAAGGATGTTCAAAGGATTGTTCTTTGAGTGAGAGACATTATATCTAAGGAATTGTATTGTAACAATCTCCTATATAAGACTTTGTAATATCATTGGCAATAGTCTTTGTGACTTTGGTGCAGTGACATTACGAAAGGATCGTTGCATAGAATATTAGAATCTAGCATATTCTATAAGTAGCAAGAATTTGATATTCTTTAACTTATGAAAATTGGATTTGGAGTTGTGAAATGAGAATGATTGGAAATGTGTTCAATTTGATCTATTTCACAAAGTGAGAACCATAGGTAAACATTGTGTGCATGCTAGGAGCATGGGACAAGTGTAATAATTCAAGTAAGAAGTTGATTACCCGAAACGACAAATAGTATTATTCTTGTGTTTCATTTTGCATGTTTTGACTTCCAGAATAATTGAGTTTATTAAGAATAATCGAATTATTCAAACGGACCACAGTCGTTCATATGTTGGAAGTAGATATGAATGACGACTGTCGTGAATTGGTGTGTGGATTGTCTAAAGAGCATTAGACATAAGCAAATGTTTGCTGCAACGTTCATGAGTGCTTATGAATATGAATTTGAACATTGGATTAAACGCACGCTCACTTGGATCACTCCATGAATTGCATCACGAGTGATTGGTGAGATGATAACATCTTATATTCTTGAAACCGTGATGTGTGAGTTGTATCTTGCAAATCGGTTTCATATTGATAATATGTAAACGCACCGGTAACTTGGTATTATAAAACATATTGTTGTGTGTAATTCGGTAAGTAAGTGCAAGCAAGCATTGTATCAAAGTTTATCCGTTCCTTTTATCCAAAGTAGGATAAAAGCGATATCTTTGGGCCCCTCGATGATTTAGTGATGACAAACGTAAATGCTCGGCCGGGCTAGGGCTAATTTGATTTGTTCAATTAGTCAGTCGTCATAAATCGGGAATCGAGATATAGTACAAAGAGAATGATTTGGAATCACATCTCATATGATATCTAGAATGGAGGAATATATGATCCCTTATCTAAGGACACGCGTATCTGATAGGATCAGAGTTGACAGCGGCTTTGGAAAGCTACGATTGTAGATCAGGATCTGAAGTCATACGCATAATAGTTATTAGACTTATCCAAGTGGGAGATTGTTGGATTAGTGTCTAAGTCCATAACTATTTTGGTATGTACTTGACCCGATGGTGCATGGTCCTTTTGAGTTGCCTTCACCAAAGCAACTTGATTGGAGAAATCAATAGAGAGAGAGGTTATTATGATTTATTAATATGTTATAAGAATAATATATTAAAGGAGAAATCATATTTGTTTAATTAATATTGGTCAATAATTAATTAAGAATTAATTTTGTGATCAAATGTAATTGATTAAACTAGAGGGGCTGAATTGTAATTATGTGATAGTTGCAAAATAGGGCAATGGTTATCCTTGTTAAAGGATGGAAAAATTCAAGGATAAGGATATCCTTAAAATCGTCCAAGGTCCAAGAGATAGGGATTTTCAAGGCTTATCTTATGGTTGCTTGATGGGCAAGTAACTAGATAAAGATAAGGACTGAAACCCTAATCCCAACCCTATATAAAGACCCCTAAGGCCTTAGGATTTCATACACTTGATCCCTAGATCATCTAAGGATGAATTCTACCTCTCTCCTCTCTCTTTATACTTTCTCCATTTTCTCTTGGTGTTTGTAAGCCATTAGAGGAGTGACACTTGTGACTCTAAGCCTTCCAAAGTCAATTCAAGGAGGAATTGGGATTGTTATTGCTACATAACAATCAAGGTAATATCATAAACCTAATTATATGCTAATATCGATTTCCGTATGCTAGAATTAGGGTTTATAGTCTTGGATTCAAAGCATGTACAATAGAGAAACCTAGATCCAAGCATTAGGGTTTGTATGAGCACATAGGATGTCTTATGACCAAAACCCATCAAGCCGAGCCTCCAAAGGTCACCCATATGATGATCCAAATATCCCACTAAATTCCTCCCCGTGACCACTATCCCGGCCCAGTGACACGCATGTCGTGAAATTCTCTTTTCCTTATGCGTCAAAAAAATACAGTCCAACCGAGGATCATCTCAACTCTGATCTCTGGTGTCTGCTGTGCATATCCCTTGCGCATTTCTTCGAATCTCCCGACAGATACGGAGACCCCCTTCTCGCCCCCGGTTCAACAACCAGGCTCCAAAAACTCAATACTAGTGCTACTCAAGCCCAAAACTCTTCCACATCATACACTGATCGGAGAACAATCCACCATCACATTCTCTTGCCATCTAGTGAGTACTATGGCTTCCTGCAACATCATGATGACCTCTCAATGACTAGCGAGTACTACGGCTCCCCGCAGTATCATAACACTCTCTGACTAGTGAGTACTACGGCTCCCCGCAGTATCACAACACCCCCTGACTAGTGAGTACTACGTCTCCCCGCAGTATCACAACACCCTCTAACTAGTGAGTACTACGGCTCCCCGCAGTATCATAACACCCTCTGACTAGTGAGTACTACGGCTCCCCGTAGTATCACAACACTCTCTATCTCCACTAACTCATGCTCCACAGACTATCATAGGTAGCTACCCATACTCGACCCGAATATGCATCACAGACTCTGGAGGCAATCAACATATCAAAATGCCTACCCTTGCGGAGATCCACTCTTTTAAATAATCCCTCTGGATGCCAATACTCGAAGGGCTCCCACTAGAACCATAGATACTTGATATACCACAAGTCATCTCAGCTCAAGATTCACGAATAACTCCGAAATCAAGATATCATACTCGGATACCTCAGAACACCCCAACAAAACATCACAAGATCTTGCCACAACCACTGATCTCCTGCCCCAAGCATCATATAGATACAATAATACATTTCCTCTGAACCCCATAATTAGATGTTCATTTTTCCCAAAGTGCAACTTCGGTGTATCCAATTACCCAATTGGAATACGAGAAAACGCTAACGCTACGGAATACGCTGATAATTCTCCGAAACCCTTTTTTTTCCTACCGCTCAAAATCCAAGCAAGAATATGCATACCGACCTGGGAGTTGGCTGCCCAATCATTCTCTACCTACTTGCAACAACACTAACCACTACCAGGTTCCTGACCATTAACCACCTGCCGTGGAGACATTCATCCTTCTCAAACAAGTACTTCCTGCATTAACTCACTCTGACCCCTTTCCTCGATCACCAATATCTCTGGTCTCATGAATTCTTACCGCAAATCTCTATACCCACTTATAACCGCTCTTGACAAATCTCTGCTTTCTTCCATACGGTACTCGGTTCTCCCCCACTCAGGGTTCGAACCATCACCAATTGGCACACAACCATCCCACAAACTATTTTCACCAACAAAATCGCACATACCCCTGGAAAGTGCTACACAACGCCCAATAATCCCCTTTAAGGAAATCAATCGACCTCATATACTCTGAACCTCAGATGAAATCCTCAAGAACTTCTCGTCACGACTGCCTCTAGTCGCTCCAAGTCTCGTACCAATCCAATACCAAACAACTCAACTGACCAATAACATCACTGGCTCATAGACTGAACCACAAAATCATCGTACTCCCCTACTTCAACTCATCAACCAATGTTCCAACACATGGATCATCCCAAGAACAGGGAACCACTCCCATATTCAATACCCAACATAGATAGAAACCCACTGCACTGCTAAACTCGACTGAACTCCCCACTAATACCACTACTATACAACCTACTATACTTAAACAGGTGTAATGTGGTCCTCGACTATCTCAGTCCCAACTGACTATCTGTTCATGATAAATCACTGCCTTGCGGCACACATGCTACCTGATACTCTGGTGGAAAATCATCATCAATGAAAACTTGCAGGGTTTACCCCCAAACCCAAAACTTAAACATCATGCTTCTCATGTTTTGCACACGAACATAATTAGTACCACCCAGATCATAGAAGGTGACATCTCCTCTATCGACTGATTGCTCAACTCAGAACGAAATTCTCCCCTCTCTCTGACTCCTTACTAAAAGACTCTGAGAGGCTCTCGATCTCCCTCTCAAGGGATGCCTCTTCGAACTCAATCATGACCGGATAACCGGGGAACCACAAGCATCATTCACCACGAACCATGGTACTCATTCCATGACATTTCTTCTCAATATGCTCCGGTGTATGGTACCCAAACCATAACATCACTCCTCAATCCGCTCCGATGTATGGTACTCGAACCATAACATCACTCCTCAATCCACTCCGATGTATGGTACCCGAACCATAACATCACTCCTCAATCCGCTCCGATGTATGGTACTCGAACCATAACATCACTCCGCAATTCGCTCCGATGTTTGGTACCCGAACCATAACATCACTTCCTCAATCCGCTCCGATGTATGGTAGTCGAACCATAACATCACTCCTCAATCCGCTCCGATGTATGGTACTCAAACCATAACATCACTCCACAATCCGCTCCGATGTATGGTACCCGAACCATAACATCACTCCTCAATCCTCTCCGATGTATGGTACTCAAACCATAACATCACTCCTCAATCCACTCCGATGTATGGTACCCGAACCATAACATCACTCCTCAATCTGCTCCGACGTATGGCACTCGAACCATAACGTCACTCCTCAATCCGCTCCGATGTATGGTACCCGAACCATAACATCACTCCTCAATCCGCTCTGATGTATGGTACCCAAACCATAACATCACTCCTTAATCCGCTCCGATATATGGTACTCGAACCATAACATCACTCCGCAATCCGCTCCGATGTATGGTACCCGAACCATAACATCACTCCTCAATCTGCTCCGGTGTATGGTACCCAAACCATAACATCACTCCTCAATCCGCTCCGATGTATGGTACTCGAACCATAACATCACTCCTCAATCCACTCCGATGTATGGTACCCGAACCTTAACATCACTCCTCAATCCGCTCCGATGTATGGTACCCGAACCATAACATCACTCCTCAATCCGCTCCGATGTATGGTACTCGAACCATAACATCACTCCGCAATTCGCTCCGATGTTTGGTACTCGAACCATAACATCACTTCCTCAATCCGCTCCGATGTATGGTACTCGAACCATAACATCACTCCTCAATCCGCTCCGATGTATGGTACTCGAACCATAACATCACTCCACAATCCGCTCCGATGTATGGTACCCGAACCATAACATCACTCCTTAATCCTCTCCGATGTATGGTACTCAAACCATAACATCACTCCTCAATCCACTCCGATGTATGGTACCCGAACCATAACATCACTCCTCAATATGCTCCGATGTATGGCACTCGAACCATAACGTCACTCCTCAATTTGCTCCGATGTATGGTACTCGAACCATAACATCACACCTCAATCCGCTCTGATGTATGGTACCCGAACCATAACATCACTCCTCAATCCTCTCCGATGTATGGTACTCGAACCATAACATCACTCTGCAATCCAGTCCGATGTATGGTACCCGAACCATAACATCACTCCTCAATCTGCTCCGACGTATGGTACTCGAACCATAATATCACTCCTCAATCCGCTCCGATGTATGGTACCCGAACCATAACATCATTCCTCAATCCGCTCTGATGTATGGTACCCGAACCATAACGTCACTCCTTAATCCGCTCCGATGTATGGTACTCGAACCATAACATCACTCCGTAATCCGCTCCGATGTATGGTACCCGAACCAGAACATCACTCCTCAATCTGCTCCGACGTATGGTACTCGAACCATAACATCACTCCTCAATCCGCTCCGATGTATGGTACCCGAACCATAACATCACTCCTCAATCCGCTCTGATGTATGGTACCCGAACCATAACATCACTCCTTAATCTGCTCCGATGTATGGTACTCGAACCATAACATCACTCCGCAATCTACTCCGATGTATGGTACCCGAACCATAACATCACTCCTCAATTCGCTCCGATGTATGGTACTCGAACCATGACATCACTCCTCAATCCACTCCGATGTATGGCACTCGAACCATAACATCACTCCTCAATCCGCTCCGATGTATGGTACCCAAACCATAACATCACTCCTCAATCCGCTCCGATGTATGGTACTCAAACCATAAGATCACTCCGCAATCCGCTCCGATCTATGGTACCCGAACCATAACATCACTTCCTCAATCCGCTCCGATGTATGGTAGTCGAACCATAACATCACTCCTCAATCCGCTCCGATGTATGGTACTCGAACCATAACATCACTCCTCAATCCGCTGCGATGTTTGGTACCCAAACCATAACGTCACTCCTCAATCCGCTCCGATGTATGGTATTCGAACCATAACATCACTCCGCAATCCGCTCTGATGTGTGGTACCCGAACCATAACATCACTCCTCAATCTGCTCCGACGTATGGTACTCGAACCATAACATCACTCCTCAATCCGCTCCGATGTATGGTACCCGAACCATAACATCACTCCTCAATCCTCTCTGATGTATGGTACCCGAACCATAACATCACTCCTCAATCTGCTCCGACGTATGGTACTCGAACCATAATATCACTCCTCAATCCGCTCCGATGTATGGTACCCGAACCATAACATCATTCCTCAATCCGCTCTGATGTATGGTACCCGAACCATAACATCACTCCTTAATCCGCTCCGATGTATGGTACTCGAACCATAACATCACTCCGTAATCCGCTCCGATGTATGGTACCCGAACCAGAACATCACTCCTCAATCTGCTCCGACGTATGGTACTTGAACCATAACATCACTCCTCAATCCGCTCCGATGTATGGTACCCGAACCATAACATCACTCCTCAATCCGCTCTGATGTATGGTACCCGAACCATAACATCACTCCTTAATCTGCTCCGATGTATGGTACTCGAACCATAACATCACTCCGCAATCTACTCCGATGTATGGTACCCGAACCATAACATCACTCCTCAATTCGCTCCGATGTATGGTACTCGAACCATGACATCACTCCTCAATCCGCTCCGATGTATGGCACTCGAACCATAACATCACTCCTCAATCCGCTCCGATGTATGGTACCCAAACCATAACATCACTCCTCAATCCGCTCCGATGTATGGTACTCAAACCATAAGATCACTCCGCAATCCGCTCCGATCTATGGTACCCGAACCATAACATCACTTCCTCAATCCGCTCCGATGTATGGTAGTCGAACCATAACATCACTCCTCAATCCGCTCCGATGTATGGTACTCGAACCATAACATCACTCCTCAATCCGCTGCGATGTTTGGTACCCAAACCATAACGTCACTCCTCAATCCGCTCCGATGTATGGTATTCGAACCATAACATCACTCCGCAATCCGCTCTGATGTGTGGTACCCGAACCATAACATCACTCCTCAATCTGCTCCGACGTATGGTACTCGAACCATAACATCACTCCTCAATCCGCTCCGATGTATGGTACCCGAACCATAACATCACTCCTCAATCCTCTCTGATGTATGGTACCCGAACCATAACATCACTCCTCAATCCGCTCCGATGTATGGTACTCGAACCATAACATCACTCCGCAATCCGCTCCGATGTATGGTACCCGAACCATAACATCACTCCTCAATCCGCTCCTTAGAACCTCCATAATACTCCCTGTATCAAGTATGGGTCCTCTGCTTTCAGTAGTACGGGCTTATACTACCTGCCACATCTACCCATACTTTCCACACGGACTATCCCGGAGCTCCTAAGTAGCTACTCGACCTTCTCTTTCACCAATCCCATCGTTTGTGCTCGCTCCCCAGCGAAATTCTCTACTCTGCCAGCGCACTCATCTGGCTAAAGTTACTCCCTAGGCTCTTCCTAGATTCCCACACTTCTCTACCATCAGCTGCTGAAGAGCTCCTAATGATGTCAGCCATCTACCTCCTGAATATCGTCATATTCACTTAATAGCTGACTCCCATCCTCAAGAGTTCCACAAAGCACGAAGAAAGCAGCATTCGGGCATTGAAGAGTCCCTTTCAGTACGAAAAACCTCCTTAGGTTTTTATCCACTCACCTTCCTCATTCGTGATGGATATCACTGAACTCTATCAACTCCGCCCCACGTGGGCATCTGGCTACCCTCTCGGCAAGCTCCTCTTATGCTCATATAGATACCTCTTCCATATTACTTCCCTGCTCAAATCCCCTAAATATTTCATGCTGGACACTCTCGCTCAGCACATATTCAAAAGCACATCACATATATCAGCAACCCTAGGCTAAGGCATCACAAATCAGGCCACTCTAGTCCTAAAATATGAATTGGCTAGCCTGCCTCTAGCATGCACACTATCTCATAAAATATATCACAAATATCTCATAACACAAAATAAGGGTGTTTTGGGAAGTCACTGTTCGGGCTCTGGCTGATTGTACACACTGCACTTTTTGCTTTCTCTTTGAAACTCTTATTCTCTTTATAAAAACACATTTCTTTTTGGAAAATTTTCTTAAATCCTCAGTTTGAGTCTAGATTTACCCGAAGGTGCATCCGAATCCCTCAAACCAAGGCTCTGATACCAACTTGTAACACCGTAAATTTCAAAACAAGTTTTCATTTAAAAATTATTGTTAATTCTTAAAAACACTTTTCTTAAAATTCCAGTCATAATCGACTTACAACAACATAACTCCATTTTCACTTGCTTAATAAACCAGGATCCTCAAAACATGACTCTTTCTCTGGTGTGTACAATCGAGCCGGTGTCGTCCCGTGATCCTGAGAGAAACCTGAAACACATAACACAAAACACTATAAGCACGAAGCTTAGTGATTTTCCCCAAAATACCACACATAACACATATTAGCCACTCGAGGCTATAACTTTGTGGGTCCGTGGACCCTACTCTATGAACCCTCTGGTTCTAACTCTGGGAACCTTCCGGTTCTAACTCTGTAAACATGCACAACATAAATCACATAGAAATAATGCAGTACAACACATAACATACATAGCATACAAAAACTCTGTCACATAACTCTGGTTACCTACTCAAGGTAAAGTATAGTGAGAAGACTCACCTGGCAAGCAGAAAGCAGATATCCCCACACTTGAATCTCGAACTCGCCACCGCCTAACACATCAGGAAAATACTCTCATGAATATAACTCTCGAGACTAGAATCAACCATCTCTTGCCACCCTCTTAAGGGTAAAAGACCATTTTACCCTTCTCTTGGCCGAAAGGCCACATCACTGACCAAACCCTAAAAGTCAACAAAAGTCAATGGTCAACTTTGACCGGACTCGGCGAGTGCACTAGGGCAAATCGGCGACTCTATACGCGTCCACTGACTCCCTTGAATCCTCTCTTGACACATCGAGTATTTCTCTGACTCGATGAGTTTCACCTGGCATAAATTGTGGGGCCACCACGACTCAACTCGCCGAGTCTCAAGAACAACTCGGCGAGTTCCGGCTTGACTCAGTCCCCCATGACTCTCCCTGACTCACTGAGTCGACCCCTCAACTCGACAAGACCACTCGCTGAGTGGTTACGGGCAAACTTCATGCTACTAGCCGAGTCTGTTCTTTAGACTCGGCGAGTCCATGCCATGCATAACTCAAACTCACTTCTGAGGTCAGATCTGTTCCATACAATCATTGATCTGGCCTCCCCAGGCATGATAATAATGTAAAGTCCAAACCTTGGTGTTCAAACAACAACTATTTGCTCCTAGATGATGTTTTAGCCCCATATCTCATAACTCTAGGTCAAAACTCCCATGAATCCTCATAAAGCTTAAGGAATAAAGATTCTCTGGACCTCTATGGATCTCATACGAAGCCTCATCACAAATAGGGACGAAATGGACATCAAATCTAACCAACAAAGGGGTCAAGAAACCCTAACCCCCATGTTTATCATGACAACAGAAAAGGAAACCAAAATATACCTCCAAGATGATGCTCTGAGCTCCAAAATCGAAGGATGTCCACCTCCCTTGCCTCCTCTTAGCTAGAATCTCCTTTGCCTTGCCAAACAAAGCTTCAAAGGTCAACAATGGTCTCTTCTCTCTCCCAAAACACTCAAAATCTCTTTAGGGTTTCTCTCTAGGGTTAGTGGCCGCAAATGACAGCCATAAGCCCCTTTAAATATGTCTCAAACCCTGGAAATTAGGGTTTCATTAAACAGCGTGGACTCGCCGAGTCCACTTTTGGACTCGCCTAGTCCAGGCGCGAACCCACGTACAAAACCGCGATCCTACTCGACGAGTTAGGACTCCAACTCGCCGAGTCTCGTCACAATCACCCAAAAATAAGGAATAAAATAATACTTGGGAATCTGGGGTGTTACGGGAATAATTGAGATTAAACATGCCATTGAAAAGCCCAATGAATCTCAAAGGATCTAGGAGTTTCAATTCATTTAAAACTTAAATTTATTTTTCGTTTTTCATGATGGAAATTGGTAAATCTTCATTTACCTACCTTCAAATGTTCTGCAACTGGATTATGGCATAGCTCTTCCATGTTGAAGAACATTGTGTTGGGTCCTAGCCTTAAATCACAACATAAATCACAAAGACATAATGTAAGATATCACAATACTCAATATAAGCACATAAGACCCTAGGGTTACACATAGATTAACACTCAAGGTAAGTATAGTGAGAAGACTCAACTCGTAAGCTAGCAAGCTAATAAACCTTATACACGAATCTCCGAACTAGCCTCTGCCTAACATAGAGGATAATTATCTTTAATTAACACTTAAATCACGACTCTAAATAAACTAAGTTATTTATCTCTTAACTCTTGTTATGGGTAAAAGACCATTTTACCCCTCCATGGTCCTCATAATCCCTGTCTTGACCAAATCGTAAAGTCAACAAAAGTCAACACTCGAGTCAACAGTCCATGTTGACCCGACTCATCGAGTGCATCTATGTGACTCATCGAGTCACCTCGTGTCTTCATAATGTCGCAAAAATCCAATTTAACTCGTCGAGTTGGCACATCAATTCGTCGAGTTACCCATGTCCAAACTCGTCGGCAAAAACCCTAGCCGCCTGGTCGACTCAGCCCAACGACTCGGCGAGTTCATTCAGTCTATGTTCTCATTCATATGTTTTAAAGTAGATCTGCTACTCCAAAGTCTAGATCTAGCCTACTAAGACTAAGATACCACGTAAAGTCACAATCTTTATGTACATGCATGGCACATAGGGCTTCAAAACGCCATAACAAGTTCTATTTGGAGTATTGAGCACAAAAGCTCTTCTATGGCTAGATAAAGTTGGGACCTTTAGACTCTAAGGACATCACAAGGTCCAGATCTGATGTGTCAACCTCATGGTATGCTCAAATAACTCATTGTCCAAAGATGGTTGGGAGAAAACCCTAAAAACTTCCTTAAAATAAAATCTCACAAAGGAAAGGTAACGATAGAAGCTTTTTAGCTTTCCACTGAAGCTAATCAGTGAAGAACTCTGGATCTATAGCCCCACCTCGATCCAACACGTCAACCTCTCCAAATCTCCTTTCAAAGATGCACAAAACCACTCAATTTAGCCTCTCTCTCTCTCTCTCTCTCTATCTCACAAATCAAACTGATCGATTAGGGTTTCACATAGGGGAGTTGGGTGACTGGTCAGTTGGAAATGAGGGCTTAAGGCCCTTTAAATAAGACACAAATCCAGAGAATTAAGGTTTCCTAACACAACGCCAGCTCGCCGAGTTGGTCTCTTCAACTCGTCGAGTTGGAAACCCACAAGGTCAAATCTGTCTCTACTCGACGAGTTGTGGCATCAACTCGTCGAGTTACTCAGTAATTCTCAAAATAAATAAATATATATAAATAATAATTTACCTGGAAGTCCGGATGTTACAATTCTCCCAATCAGACTTCGCCCTCGAAGCCATGCTCCGAAAATAACTCTGGGTACTGCTCACACATCTCAGACTCTGGCTCCTAAGTCCACTCAGATCCCTTTCGATGTTGCCACTAGACCTCAACCAGGGGAACCTATTTATTCCTTAACACCTTCACCTTCCGATCTAAGACCATTATCGGCCTCTCAATGTTATTCAGGCTCGCATCTACTTGGATATCCTCTAAGGGTACCACTGCAGTCTCATCGGCTACACACTTCCTTAACTAAGACAAGTGGTGGGTGTTATGAATATGGCTCATCTCTGCAGGTAGCTCCAACCGATACACTACCTTCCCCACCCTATCAATCACTCTGAAAGGACCAATGTGTCTAGGGCCCAACTTGCCCCGTTTCCTGAATCGGATCACCCATTTCCACGAAGATACCTTCAGGAGGACAAAATCTCAAACCTGGAACTCTAGCTCGGATCGTCGCCAGTCTGCATAACTCTTCTAGCGACTCTAGGTTGTCAGTAACATTTTTCTAGCCTGTTGAATCTTCTTAGTCGTCTTGAGCACTATCTCAGTGCCACCCATCGCTTTCTTCCCTACCTCTCCCCAACAGATAGGAGTCTGACACCTCCTCCCATATAAAAGCTCAAAGGGAGGCATACAATTACTGGAATGATGGCTGTTGTTGTAAGAAAACTCAGCCAAAAGCAACTAGGTGTCCCAACTTCCTCCGAAGTCCATAACACATGCACTCGACATGTCCTCAAGCGTCTGAATCATTCACTCACTCTGCCCGTCAGTCTGCGGGTGGTATGCGGTACTGAAGTGCAATCGGGTACCCAACTCCTCATGAAACTTCTTCCAAAACCTAGAAGTAAAACACACATCCCGATTTGAAACTCTCGATGTCGGCACTCCACGTCATACCACCACCTCTCGTACATAGATCTCGACCAATATCTCTATAGAAGAGCTCTCACTGATAGCGAGGAAGTGAGCACTCATCGTCAACCAGTCTACAATCACCCATATCGCGTCAACCCCACGTGCAATCCTCGGTAAGTTGCTGATAAAATCCATAGAAATCTGTTCCCGCTTCCACTGGGGAATCTCTAGAGGCTGTAATGGGCCATGTGGACGCTGGTGCTCCGCCTTAACCCGACGACAGGTCAAGTACCTCTCAATTATCCATGCCACATCCATCTTCATATAGGGCCACCAGTAGTCTCTCTTCAGATCCAAATACATCTTACTGGCCCTGAGTGGATCGAGAATCTTAATCTAAGCACCTCCTCCATCGGTATACCCAATGCTAAACCGGTATAGGGTACCCAAATCCGCCCACGGAGAAATATAAGCCCACGACTATCCGTCTCAAAGTCAGAAACCTACCCAATCACCCACTCCCTATTGCGGTTCTCCGCTCTCAAATAGTATCTAAGACTGGAGTCATCACTATCATCCTCATACATATGTCTCGGATCAGAGCACTCGCTGCTCTACGGCTCAGGGCGTCAGCTACTACATTAACCTTGCCCGGACGATATAAGATCTGGCAGTCATAGTCTTTCACTACATCTAACCACCTCCTCTGTCTCACATTTAGGTTGGGCTGATCCATGAGGTACTTCACGCTCTTGTGGTCTGTATATATGGTACATCGGACTCCATACAGATAGTGATGCCAGATCTTGAGGGCGAACACCGCCGGCCCAAACTCCAGATCATGGGTGGGATACCTCGTCTTATGAGGCTTCAGCTGCCTCGATGCATATGCTATCACGTGCCCCCTCTGCATCAACACCGCAGCCATCCCGAATATAGAAGCATCACAATAAACTACAAAGTCCTCCACTCCCTCGGTAAGGGCTAACATTGGAGCTTCACACAATCTCTGTCGAAGAGTCTCAAATGAGGCCTGTTGCTCGAGACCCTAAGTGAAAGTAACACCCTTTCGGGTCAATCTAGTGAGAGGGACATAAATCTTGGAGAAATCTCTTATAAACCTCTGATACTAGCTGACCAAACCTAGAGAACTCCTGATTTCGGTCGGGGATCTCGGCAACTCCCATCTCAAAACTGCCTCAATCTTGTCCGGGTCGACCAATATCCCATTTCAATTAACGAGGTGTCCCAGGAAGTGGACCTCTCATAACCATAAATCACACTTGGAGAATTTAGCATAAAGCCTCTTCTTCCTCAATACTCTAAGAATCTCTCTAAAATGCTCCTCGTGCTACTCTCTAGACCTCGAATACACATAAATATCTTTGATGAAGACGATCGCCAATCGAACCAATATAGGCCTACGCACCTGATTCATGTGGTCCATGAACGCTGTTGGTACGTTGGTGAGCCCGAAAGGCATCACCACGAACTCATAGTGCCCATAACGAGTCATAAAGGCCGTTTTCTGGATATCCTCCTCGCAAACTCTCATCTGATGATATCCAGATATCAAGTCAATCTTGGAGAACCAAGAATCGCCTTAAAACTGATCGAACAAATCGTCGATCCTCGGTAATGGATAACGTTTCTTAATCGTCAGCTTGTCCAATTCCCGGTAATCAATACACATCTGGTATGAACCATCCTTTTTCTTGACAAAAAGGATCGCCACTCCCCACGGTGAGCCTCTCGGTCTGATACAACTCTTACCTAGCAGCTCCTGGAGCTGTAAGGATAACTCCTGCATCTCTGCTGGCACAAGGTGATAAGGTGCTTTGGCAATAGGTGCCGCACCCGAAACCAAATCAATCCGGAACTCCACCTGCCTCTCAGGAGGCACACCCAACAACTCCTCGGGAAAAGCATTCAAAAACTCACACACTATTGAAACCTTTGAGATAGGACTCGGACTCTCTGTAGCAACCTGCATATCCATTACGTACGCCAAAAAGCCCCTATAACCCTGCTATAAACTCTGGCTCGCCCTGGCAGCAGAGCAGAAAGCTGATCTAGATCTGGTACCCTCCCAATACATCGTAAGCACTCCCCCACTAGGGTCTCGTATGGTCACCATATGATGCTCACAGTCCATCACAGCTCCAAACTGACTCAACCAATCCATGAACACTATGACACAGACATCACCCATCGCAATCGGCACTAGGTCTATCAGGAACTCAACACCGAAAATCTCTACTACACATCCTCGGATTACATTATAGCGAAAACCACATGCTCTTCGACTATAGAAACCCTCAAAGGTCGACTCAACTCCTCACGTCGAATACTGATGTGAAAACTAAAAGCTAAAGACACAAAGGATCGACTCGCACCCGAGTCAAATAACACCAACGAAGGTACATAACTCACAAGAAAAGTACCTATATACAGCACACTATAGGCACAGTGAATCTCAAAATAATCTAAATAAGGAAATACATACCAGCCATGACATCGGGCACTATGCAGACCTCCTCCACTGTCAGCTGAAAAGATCTCCTACGAGCCTCCGGTGTCTCAACCCTCGCTGGTCGACTATCAGCTGCACGCAAAGCAGCATGTGCAGAACCCTGAGCTGATCCCTGAATGAGCTAAGGGCACTCGGCCTTCCGAGGGCCAGTTTGGTTGTAGTGAAAGCAAACTGCAAACCCCTTGGGGCAATCCTTCGTCATGTGCCCCTCTTTGCCACATTTGTAGCAAAACCTTGCTCGACACGACCCCTTGTGATTCTTTCCACACTTGCCACACATGCGGCCATTCTGTCCCCTAGCTATCGTATCAGCAGGCTTAGCTTGCTTCGTTGCTGGTTGCGACTGCACTGGTCTCCGGTCCCTACCCTGAGACTCCTCCTCATCTCTGGTATCGTATCAGCAGGCTTAGCTCAATCCCTACTTAGTATGCTTAGATAACGACTCACACATGCCTACTCAGTACACATGTGCTCAAGGCAGAACAACGCCTTTGCGTGAAACATCCTCATTAATCTCAGTCACCGACACTGTCTTCTGCTTGAGAGACAGAAACTCATGTCCCAAACGCTCCCTCTCTACCGGGGGAACATACTCATCTTAGAACAATTGTGTGAACCTTTCCCATGTCACTGCAGTATGATCTGCAGGAGTAAAATTGGCAGTCACAAACTTCCACCAGTCCTTCACCCTGAAGCGAAGCTGGTTCAGCACAAACCAAAATCTCAAGTGATATGGACATGAAAATGTGTAAAAACATCCCTCAATGTCAGAGATCCATCTCATGGAAATAATCGGATTTTGTGCCCCATCAAACTCTGGTGGCTTCGTGTTGCTGAACTCCCGGAGCAAGAACGAGTCACCTCCCTGTGGCCTGGCAGTGGCGACAGACACGGTGGCTGCAGCAGCAACAACCTCATTAACAGCAACATACCGCTCATAAAATAACTCAATCAGGGTGGTCTTAATAGACCCAAACATCTCTGTATCGCCTCTCGAATAGCTATGGTCACCTCCTCACGAATCATCCTGCGGATCTCCTCATGACTAGTCCCACTGCTCCCTAGGTTGTGGCATGTACCCACCATGATGTCTCTGAAACACAACACAAAAATCATCAGAGACTCACTTGAGTATATGCACACTCCATCAGCCGTCCCTAATTGCTCCTTAGCATCGGAAGGATTCTTAGTTAGGTTGCTTACAGATCCAGTGCTTTCAGTAGTACGGGCCCAATACTACCTTCCTAACCAACCTGTATTAACCCCAAGTCCTCCTCCTAGGATCCTAATTCACAAGTACTCTATCTCTCATGAATAACAAACTACTCTCTCAGTAGACCCCTCATATTCTCATCTAGGTATCTCTCCTAGATTATCCCTCAACTCAAACCTCTCTCTAAGTGATTCCTGCTAAATACTCCTACTCAACATATACTCAAGGAAAATATCAGATAGCCACAACTCCTAGGCTAAGGCATCGCAAATTAGGCAACTCTAGCCCTAAGATATGAAATACCTAGCCTATCCTCTATCATGCATCACTAAAATCTCGTAAATATCTCATAACACAAATAAGTAAGGGTAGTTTACGAAATCATTGTTCGGGCTCTGGCTGATTGTACACACTGCTCCAACTTGTTTTCTCTTAAAACTCTTTCTCATTTTAGAAAAATCATTTCTTTTGAAATTTTTTCTCAAATCCTCAGTTTGTGTCCAGACACACCCGAAGGTGTATCCGAATCCATCAAACCAAGGCTTTGATACCAACTTGTAACACTGTAAATTTTCAAACAAAATTTTCATTTAAAAATCACATTAATCTCATTAACATAAAGCACAAAATCTCTAAATTCTCAATATATCAAAAACACATGTCCATAATAACAAAATCCAGGATCCTGAAATGTAATTCAGTCTCGTGTGTACAATCAAGCTGGCACCTTCCCGTGATCCTGAGAAGTACCTGAAACACATTACACATAACACCACAAACATGAAGCTTAGTGAGTTCCCCAAAATACCACACAAATCTCATTAGCCTCTCATGGCTATGCTCGAATAAGACCCTCCAGTCGATGTGTCTCAGTGGGACCCTTCGGTCCCACAACTCAGGTGGACCCTCCGGTCCTAACTCAGTATACTCAATATAATATACAACATAAATAACAAAGACATAATGCAGTATATCACAATACTCAATATAAGCACATAAGATCCTTCGGTCACATATAGATTACAACTCAGGGTAAGTATAGTGAGAAGACTCATGTCGTAAATTAGCAAGCAAATAAACCTCGTACAAGAATCTCCGAACTAGCCTCCGCCTAACACATAGGATAACTATCTCTAGATAACACTTAAATTACGACTCTAAATAAACAAAGTTATTTCTCTTCCAACTGTTGGGATGGGTAAAAGACCATTTACCCCTCCATGGTCCTTATAATTCCTGTCGTAACTAAACCCTAAAGTCAATGGAAGTCAACACTCGATTCAATAGTCCATGTTGATCCGACTCATCGAGTGAATCTATGTGAATAGTCAAGTCACCTAGTTTTTCATAATGTTGCGAAAATCCAACTTAAATCGTCGATTTGGCTCATCAACTCGTCGATTTACCCATGTCCAAACTCGTCGGGGAAAACCCTAGCCGACTTGTCGAGTCAGCTCAACGACTCGGCGAGTTCATTCAGTCTATGTCCTCATTCAGACATTTTAAAGCAGATCTACAACTCCAAACTCTAGATCTAGCATCCCAAGACTAATATACCACATAAAGTCACAATCTTTACGTACATGCATGGCACTTAGGGCTTCAAAACGCCATAACAACTTCTATTTGGAGTATTAAGAGCAAAAGCTCTTCAATGGCTAGATAAAGTTGGGACCTTTCGACTCTAGGGACCTCACAAAGTCCGAATCTGATGTGTTAACCTCATGATATGCTCGTATAACTCATTGTCCAAAGATGGTTGAGAGAAAACCCTAAAAACCTCCCTAAACTAAGATCTTACAATGGAAAGGTAAAGATAGAAGCTTTTTAGCTTTGCACTGAAGCTAATCACTGAAGAAATATAGATCTACATCCCTTCATTGATCCAACATGTCAAGCTCTCCAAATCTCCTTTCAAAGATGCACAAAACCACTCAATTTAGCCTCTCTCTCTATCTCTCTCTCTCTCTCACACAAATCAAACTGATTGATTAAGGTTTCACACAGGGGAGGTGGGTGGCTAGTGAGGCGGAAATGAGGGCTTAAGGCCCTTTAAATAGGACACAACCCCAGAGAATTAAGGTTTACTGACATAGCGCCAACTCACCAAGTTGGTCTCTTCGACTCGTCGAGTTGGCAGTAAAACCCTTGTGGTCAAATCCGTGTCTACTCGACGAGTTGAGGCATCAACTCGTCGAGTTGCTCAGTAATTCTCAAAATAAATAAATAAATTAATATAAATAATAAGGGTCGGCACTAGTGCCTTAGACCCGCTAAACCCAGTGAGGAAACTCACCTCGAAAGCTGAATCTCACAGAAGAAAATCCCTAGTTGCTACCCTGACAACTCCCTGACCTATCAGAAAAAAATAACACCCCTTCAAAACTTGGGTTCCAAACTATAACCAATAATCCATACTTGGGGTAAAATGACCATTTTACCCCTGGCCTAGCTTGATCCACAACTAAGGCCCAAAACCACAAACCACTAAGGCCTTATATTAAATAATCTTCCAAAGCCCACTAGTGGCCCACTTATGGCTCAATTTTCCAAATTGGCACCTAATCGTTCTAATGGGCGTTACCCTAAAGGCCAAACATAACCATAACCCAAAACCCTGATTTAAGATGGCCCATTATAGCCCAAAGGAACAATGTACAAGAATATGGCCCAACCCGAGGCCCAAACAACGTTAAGCCCAAACTGCCGGAGTATGCGGGGCGTACTCGACTGTTCGCTAAGCGTACACGCTGCATGGCTTATACGTTGCGCGTACGAGCTTCTACGCCTAGCGTACTCACGCAGTAAGCATTTTCTCCATTAGGTACTTAACCACTTAAGTCCAAGAGACCCAAACACAGATATGAATCATATACGACCTATTAACCCATAAAGTCAATATCTTGGTGGCTTTGCATGCCCCAAATGGGCCCCAACTTGAAATATGGCAATCTACTTCCATGAAATGGCCATTACTCATGCATAGTTAGATTAAAGCTTCAAAGAAGGTAACTTTATGACTCTAGGACCCAAAGAACACCAAGTGTAATAACTCTAAGCTTTAGAAATGCAAGTAATTGTTGGATTAGGTGTCTAACCATAACTATAATTGGTATGTACTTGAACCGGGAGTAGCACGGTCCATTTTAATTTGCGTATCACTAGGACAATTTGATAGGTTGGATATTTAAGAAAGAGGTTACATGTGATTTATTGATATATTATAAGTATAATATATTAATATGAAATCATATGATTTAATTAGTATTGATCAACAATTAATTTTGAATTAATTTAGTGATCAAAAGAGACTAATTAAATTAATGGGGACTGATTATGTAAATCAGTAATATATATGGTTGGGCTATTGATCCATGATGGGCTAAGTTTATGTAAGAGTCCAAGAAGAGTTAGCCCACATGAGTTATGGATCATAACCTAAGTTTATGGATTAGGGTTTACATATGACCCTTGGATTCCTACACTATATATATATATCACCCTATAGCCTAAAATCGTACACACTAGTGTTCTTAGAGTTCATATAGCCGATTTTGGTGTCTAGAAACTCTCTCTCAAGTCCTCCATTTATTTATGGTGTGTTGTGAACCGTTTGAGGCATCACACTTAGGGTGGTAAGTCCTTAAAGGCCAAATACAACACGTTCTACAAACTACATCAAGAGATATTTATCTAACTGGCTTTATGTTCAAACAAAATGATTGTATGCTAGTTGTAGGATTCATGATTTGGAAATTTTATTGCATGTATAACTAGAGAAAACTTAGATCTAAAGCACTAGGGTTATATGTGCACCATAGGGATGTTAGAATACATAAAATCCAACAGTGGTATTAGAGTGATGGGTAGTTTTCTATTATATTGTTGCTTGGTTGATTGTTCAAATCAAAAGAAAATCATTTTTTGGAATCTGACAGATGACCACGACGTGGTCAAAGTTACCACGATGTGGTGGACCATCTATGTGCAAATCTTCAAGTTCTTTGCCATTTTTGGATTAGGATCATTATCACAAACTGTTTTGGACTGTTAAAATTTGTTTTTTCCTATACGGTAATGATTATCCCCATCCAATTAAAGATAAATTGTCAAATCTTGAAATTATTACTAGTTTATATGTTAAACTAATTGTTTGTAATATTTTGATTTGAAGTTATCTTAAGAGTTGCATTATGTCAAATTTGTAAAAGATAAAATAATGATTGTTTTATTGGATTTAAAATTTGATCAAAAATATTTTTTGGAGTTACAAAACTTGCTATCAAGTTTTGGAACGCAAAATTTTTTTATGGAGTTACAAGACTAAATCTGTAAGTTATGGAAACCAAAAGTTTCCAAAAGTTACAAAACTTGTCCTCAAGTTTTGCTATTTGAAAAGTCACAAATTAAGAAACATTGAATTCTTTAAACTCTTGTAATTAAAAGATGCAACTCTTAGGTTCATAACAAAAAAATTAATTTAATAGTTTTTAATTTTGATTTTTTTATTTAGAACCTTGATGATTTTATTTTTGAATAGTTCAAACTGCCTCTTATGGATTGTATTAAATTAATTAAAGTGTCTAACTAAAAGAGAAGATTTATAAATCCATAATAACATGGTTTAAGATTAATTAAATTAAGAGTATAATTATTAATAGATTAAACCACCTAGTATTTTAAAAGTTTAAAATACACCATTATACTATATAAAATTAAAAGTTTAATATATTATATATGTATAAGTATAAAGTCAGTCTTACCGTTAGTAGGCATCATTCACGAAGTTGGTCTACAAGGGGTGTTTAAGGAAATTGCCTATAAAATGGCGATTGAATGAGTATCGACTATTACACACCGCATTGTTGATTAGTGGAGGATTGTTAGCCGAACAGGTAGGATATGACACAAACTCTCATTAAAAGTATAATAAAATACTAAGTAACTAAATACTTTTATAAATTCCCAAATCTTAGTTACTTTAGGAAAAATGTGAATTTGATGTTATTCCATAAAATTACACTTTGCACCTTGCCAAGTCGTTAGTGGAGCCTGTGTGGTTAACCGGCACACTAACTTGGATTAGTAAGGGTGGCAAAGGGTAGCTCGTAGTTTGTCATAGATCAATGGACCGTGTGTGGTTAACTGGCACATTGACTAGATGATAAATGACTTCGAGAGTACCAAGCTATTTGCATGGTTATTCACACATTGTTTGTGATGCTCGGTATCCGAGAAACAAAATTGAAGGGCATAATCGAGATTAAACATACCATTGAAAAGTTTAATGAATCTCAAAAGATCTAGTAGTTTCATTTAAAACTTAATTCGTTTAAAATTTCGTTTTCGTGGTGGAATTGTTAAATCGTCATTTACCTACCGACAAATAGTTTACAATTGGATTACGGTATCCCTCTTCTGAATTGTAAATTATTGTGTTGGGTCATAGCCATAATATTTCATTTGGGTATTATATTAATGACTTAAATCAACTAAACTTGAATTTCTCCCTTGTATATATCAAGTTTTGACAACTATGGTCTTCATGAATCTTTTGGAAAAAGCTCCTCATCATTGGATCGTGGAAACTGAAATCATACTTCACTTCCTCCACCTCCTCCAATAGTTCTCCTTAACCCACATGTTCGAAGACTTGAAAAGTTCAAGGTCACCCAAGCCCTATTAGCAAGCAAACACCGAGATGGAAGGTCTGTGTGTGCACATTTCTAGGAGATGAAGTCACACATTGATAGGCTGGGAATGTCAGGAGTCGTTGTGTCGAGGAAGTTGGTTGTTGATTTGGTTCTTTAATCACTTCCTAAGTCATATAGTGAGTTCGTTAAGGATTACTATATGATAGACCACAACGTGACCCATATCGATCTTACATATTTGCTAATTGTAGCTGAATCAACAATGATTTAGCGCACTGGTAAATCAAATTTGATTGGAAGATCTACTTCCCAAACTTCCATGGACATTGACAATGGATACATTGGAAATTCAGAAAAGTCTTCTCTTCCCAATGGAAAGGAGTCGGCCATGGTCAAATCTTTTAACCAAATAGTAAAGAGAAAGGCTAAGTCTGATATTGTCCCATGTGCCATTCCAAAAGAATATGTTTGCTTCTACTGCCAAGAGATGGGGCATTGGTTGTGAAGCTGTCGTATCTACCTGAAGGATCATAAGGATGGTAAAGTCGAAGTGTATGACTCTGCTTCAGGTAAGTTTATTATCTAACTCTATTAAGTTCCTATCTGTAGATTCTTAATACATGATGTGACAAGGTCACAATTTGATGTTTTGTATGATCGAAGAAAAGAAAGGAAGCTTAAAGGAAGAGTAAGCTAAATCGGATCGCGAAGAGATGGATTTCGATGGCATGGTTCGCTGATTAGATTTTTGAGCTGTTACTTAGGAGTTATGATAGATTGGTTAGAAGTATGTTGTAACATAGTTTTCATTTGTAATTGCATTGTACAGACAAGTTTTTCTGCAATTTATATAAATAAAGAAAATTTTGATTTTGTCTTATTTTATATTTCCTTGCAATGGCATTTGTGAAAATTGATGTTTGTATGTTTCTATTTTTAGCAAATGGATTTGATTCTTTCGTTTGTGGTAATGTCTAAATTTATCAAATAAGGAAAGATTCTCATCACCAAAGTTTCAATTGGACAGAAACTTGGAATCATGTAACTTGTATTGTGTGATGAATGAGAACTTTCGTCTTTGGGAAATTAAGACTAATTCTTTTATTCACATGTATATGAGAGTCAAGTGAAGGACTAGGGGATCTAGCACAAATTGTTGTGCACTAGTTAGGTCCACCACAAAGAAAAATTAGACTATCCGTCATGATTTACTAAAGTTTAGTAAATATGGTTATGCTTACGAGATTAAGTGTAATTTTGAATCATTGAAAAGTTTTGATGTATAGCATAGTCAATAAGAATAATCGATTAAGCAGAAAGATTAAAGTTTCTCCAATCCGAAAGGAAAGGAGAGTACTTCAGTATCATGTTTCATGATTATCTTAATGATTATGAAAACCATACACAATTTGATCCTCTAAGAACACCTTAGTGCATTTGTTTTGCTAAGAAGAGAAATCGGAAATTATTGAAAATGTTAAATCAATTAAGGTGAGTCATACTTCGTTCCAAAATTAAATCGTAGAGTCATACTCCAAGATTGTAACTTGAGTGACATACCTTAAAAAGGTTTGGTTGGATAAGGTGTCTAACTCCATAACTTATTTGGTATAAACTTGACCCGACCCAACATGGTCCATTTGGGTTGCACTTCACCCGAACTATTTATATGGATAAGATTTATGAGAATAGTATGTTTATGATTTATTGATATATTATAAGTTATAATACATCAATATGAAATTGTATTATTTAATTAGTATTGATCTTAAATTAATTATGAATTAATTTTAGTGATCAAAACGTGACTAATTAAACATGGGCTATTATATTTATATAGTGTGGGCTAACACTCATTAGGAAATGGGCTAAGCTTCCATGGGAGTCCATGGATGATCAATGAAGCTTTTAACCCATGGATCCTTGGAAAGGAAAATACGTGGGTTATTAGGGTTTACCCTAATAATCTACACTATATAAAGAGGCTTGTGATGCTTAAAATGACACTAAGTGTGTGTGCATAAGAGTGGCCGATTTCTAGAGCAAAGACATACTCTCTCATAAAGTTTTCCAAGTTTGTGGTGTTTTGTGATATCCATTTGAGGCATTCACATTATTGGTGCTTGGCTCTCAAACTCCAAAGGAATCAACTCACAACCAATGGTATGTAATTCTTCTAGTTCTTTTATGTTTAAAAGTACCCCATGACATGCTAGATAGGTTATGAACCTTGGAAAAATAATTTTGCATGTATCGTAGTCAAACATAGATCCAATGTTTCTAGGGTTGCATGAACACCTTAGGAGTGTTAGTTTGCTTAAAACTCAAAAGTGGTATTAGAGCTTAGGCTTGTTTGTTGATACTTGATGAAAAATTATGTAAAAATCGAATGTGCAAGCTGTCTGCACAGGGGACTCGCCAAGCGTATCTTCAACCAACTCGTCGAGTCAGTTCATGCACTCGACGAGTTGGCCATGCAGAATGCAATTTTTCGATTTTTGCTGCTGGAAATGGACTAGAAACATTACCCTAAACTGTTTTGGTGTTTTAAAACTTGTTTTAGACGGTGTAATGTTTGTGCTAATCCATTTACAATGGCTTATATGAAAATTCCATGCTTTGTATGTGTTCATATGATTCTTGAAATTTTGATATCCATGTTCATGTTCATATAAGTTTAGAAGATGATAGGAATTATTTGCTAAATTGTTTATGATTAATTCTTGATCATATATGTGTTTTAATGGATTCCATAATTTTTCCTCAAGTTATGGATTTCCAAAGGTCACTTTCTTTAAACACACATTTAAAACACATAAGTTACATAAAATGAAGAGTCTTCATTTTATGAACCATTAACTCATAAGTTATGAGATGAAGAGTTTTGAATAGTTTCAAAATTTACCCTCAAGTTTTGGAATTTATAAAGTTACACACACTTTAATAAACTTTAATTCTAGCCGTTAGAGTTTTAAAAGTTAAAATTCAACCCTTATACTATTATAACATTAATGGTTAATTATTATATATATGTATAAGATTAAGTCATTTTACCGTTAGTAGGCCGCATTCACGAAGCCGGTCTATAAGGGGAGTATAAGGTTGTTGCCTATAAAATGGCAGCTTAATCGGTGTCCATTCTCACCCACCGCTTCCTTGATTGGTGGAGGGTCATTAGCCAAACGGGTAGGACAATGACTTTAATTCTCATTAAAAGTATAATGATTATTATAAAGTAACTAAATGCTTTTATAATTTCCAATATTAGTTAGTTTATGAAAATGTGAATATGGTGCTAACCCATGAAATTCACACTTTGTACCTTACCAAGTCGTTGGTGGAGCGCGTGTGGGTAACCGACACACTAACTTGGACTAGTAAGGATAACAAAGGGTGACTGAATGTTTATCATAGATCGGTGGAGCGTGTGTGGGTAACTGGCACATCGATTAGGTGATAATATTAAGGGTACCAATTGAATTTGCATGGTTATTCACACTTTGTTATGTGATCCTCGGCATCGCAGTCACAAAACTTGAAGGGCACAATCGAGATTGAAACATGCCATTGAAAAGTTCAATGAATCTCAAAAGAATATAGGAATTTCTTGAACCAATTAAACCTAATATCTTATTTCGTTTTCATGGTGGAAATTGGTGAATCGTCATTCACTTACCTTCAAATATGTTATAACTTAGATTACGACATCCCTCTTCTAAGTTACAATATATTGTGTTGGATCCTAGCCTTAATATTACATTTGGGTGTCTTATTAAGGACTCTATATATCTGATCTAAACTTGTCTTTCTTCTTTTAAGATGTCTACCAACAACAATGCTTTGGACTCTAACCCTACCGGCTCCTTCTCTCTCATGAACCTTTGTGGGAGAGTCATATTTGATGGTTCAAACTTCAATGATTGGATAAGAAACATCAGGATGGTCACACGCTATGAGGACAAGGAATATGTCCTCGAGAAGGAGCTCAAGGAACTCGATGAGTCCACTACTAATCCTTAGGAGATCGCTGACTCCAGGGCTCATGAGAGAGATGCCACCAAGGTGGCATGCATCATGATGGCCACTATGACAGCCGAACTCCAGAATTCCTATGGGGACTTCTACCATTTTGAGATGGACCAGGATTTGATGGACCGCTACCATCAAAGTGCTCGTCAAGAGTGGTATTAGATTATCTCCTCCATGATAACAACTAGAATGAAGGATGGTGAACCCATCACGACCCACATGCGAAAGATACAAAGATTTGTGGACCGTCTACTGAAACTGAATGTGAACTTCCCCAAAGATTTGGCAGTTGACATCATTTTGCACTCCTTTCCTGTATGGGTGATGGTAGGTTATTAGACTTGTTGCCCACTATGACTATTCCTCGGCATACACTAGTCATTTCCCAGAAGAATATAGTTGATCAGGCTATATTCCTCCCAGACTTGATTACGTATCCCAAGGCATACTCATAGTGTACAACTCAACCATTTTACTTTTTGTGTTTTCCTAGTTACGACACTATACCGACATATATGCATGTACTTATACTTTTCATAAAAATACTATTTTATTTTTAAAAGTATAGTTGTATGGAAACTATTTAGTCAGAGAGTCTTAGTCCCATTATGTTTATAGTTTGTATATCTTATTTGGTTCGATATACTTAGTTCACTACAAACAATGCTCTGATACCAATCTGTCACACCCCAAAACCAAGGATGGCGGAAACGTCCGGGAGTGGAGGACTTCATGTATAGTATCATAACGAGTATAATAGTGATCAAAGTAATTACAGTCATCATAAATATAATAAGAAAGTCAAATGGTTTCATGAGTTACATGTTTCAAAATCGATTATAATATAATGATAAAATGGTTTGTCTAACATCATAGCGTTGCATCCTTAAAAGCTGGTAGTCACTTATTTTATTGATTTCCTGAGAATACAAGTAATTTTGAAAGGGTGTTGTTGAGCATCAGCGCTATCGGTTGATCTAAAACCAATTGGTGTTAGAAAAGGAAAAACCTTACCTATATAGCGCATTCAGCCCTCCAGGACCAGGCATTCTATTGTGGCACTCCAGCCATCATGCAAGGACTTGGTCGATGCCATTTCTAACCCCCAAGAATCCCCCCCCCCCCCCTCAAAAATTGCTCCCTGAGTGAATAGAACACTCGCCACTGGCTCTGATACCACTTGTTGAGCATCAACGCTACCAGTTGATCTAAAACCAATTGGTGTTAGAAAAGACGCAACCTTACCCATATAGCGCATTCAGCCCTCCAGGACCAGGCATTCTATTGCGGCACTCCAACCATCGTGCAAGGACTTGGTCGATGCCATTTCTGACCCCCAACAAGTGTCAACAATTAATTTGGTGAGTTCATAAGCTTTTGTTTATAGAGTTGAAAACCTTTCTTTGTAAATGTAGTGTATGCACAAGAAAATCCAATATTTTTCTTATAAAATGAGCTACTTTCTTAAGATCCAAAGACCGAAATGTACAAGTATTTTTCCATACTTATAATAGTGTATGCAGTTTTAAATAAATAAAACCCATTTGAAAGTAGAAATCCCTGTAAACTATATGGGTCGTTATTTCCCTATGTGAGTTATTATAACCATACTATTGACATAGTAACATGTTGCAGTGTTCTTCAGCCGTCGGAATGTTATGACATTTGTCACCCCAGACCTGTCGGTCTAGCTGTTGCAAGCAACTTAGGTGTGGGTTGTCAATCCCAATATAGATCTATATATAAGTATCACTCTCTCCCTACAATAGACTCTGATTATAACTACATGGTTTTAACTAGCACTATAAGAGTATAATGAAGTAGTGCCTCACAATCGGATTTAACGAGTTTACGTGTAGTGTAATTGAAAACCCTTTTTGAAGTAGGAATCGAACCTTCCTTAGTGAGTTCGTAGTGTTAATTTACCATAAACTATACCTATTATAGTTTAACATCTATGTTTGTAGTGAGTGAAAATCATTTTTGTGGTGTAAACGAAACATTTCGTAGTGAGTTTGTTGTGTAACGAACAGTAAACTATACCTATTATAGTTTATCATATATGTTTTTAATGGATGAAAACCCTTATTATGAATGATTATTTCTTTTTAATGAAAGTAAACTTAAAAGGATACACAATCAATATATAGTTATTAATGTTATACACTTTGCTCAACATGCTACAAAGTGTCAATAAACTTGTAAAGTGTTTTTACTGGTTTTACTTTTCTGTCACTGCTTTTTATAAAAATCACAGAAAAATCATCAAAAGTCGGAAAATAAATCCGTAAACTCTGGAAGTTCAGAAAATGTGTCTAATTTGTTCATTATTTTTATTGTGATATTTATTTGTTTCTAACGAGTGTGAAAATGTCCATTTTCATAGACTAGTCCGAAATTATTTCTGAAATGATAGGCAGTTTTGTGAAAATCGTCATAAATTGTAGAAAAATCGTATGAACATGTCCAAGTAGTCATTTGAAAGGTATAAACCAGAACTATTTTCATGTTGAATAGTTTTGAAAAATATTATGTTTAATATGGTCAAAACAGTTCGAGAATGGATCCTAACGTTTCTGTTGAAAGCCGTTGGTTGAGTTTAGAATATGTTATTGTTGTTGTAACTTGTATTCCCCCCCCCCCTAAAACTAGAAGAAACATGAAAATGTAAGGGTATGAGCTTACCTTGAGTGATTCTCTGAGGTGGAAGGTTGAAGAAGTGGGGTTTCAAGTCAAGAACACTTGAAGGATGCTTGAGGGTTTGAAGATCCTAAGAACAATCATGTCGATATTTGTGTAAATGATTCGTGAATCAAATGAAGAAATGAAGAATATTTAGGAGAAAAATGAAGAACTTACCAAGAGTGGAGGAAAGAGCCCGAGACTTCCCGTGGAAAATTTTGAGTTCCAGAGAGAGAGTAGGAGAGAGAGAGAGAGAGAGAGAAAGAAAGAAATAAAAAAGTTTGCTTTTGGAGGAAGAAATTGAGGTTTTATAGGTGAAGATTAAAGATCTAGTGAATGGATTTTGTCAAGGATAAATCTAATGGGGTGTTGAAGAATGATATTGATTTGACTAGGTAGGATGTGAACAGCGACATAAAGTTGATGTGGGAGTGGCTTGGTGTCATAACTTTTTGGGAAAAGTCAACAAACCTTTGTGTGTGATCTTGAACAAAAGATATGATTCATAGACAATAAATCTTCAAGATGGGAATAAAATATGAGTTTGGAGGGTTTAAAATGATGAAAATAAGAGTTTGGTGAAATTCCCACGTTAAAATCATCAAAAACGGGCTTAAAATGCGAAATTGGTCAAAAACCGGACCTAAGAAGCGAACCAGCGAAGTTGAGAGGGTCAGACACGAAGGGAGGGTTCCCAACGAGGCTAATGATGCAAGCCTTGGACCCAAAACGATTCTGACCGAAGGAGCGAAGTTCAGGGTGATACGAGAGTTCTCGGTTCCAGGATGTGAACCTTGTCGCGTAGGAGTGAACCTTGCCGAATAGAAGCGAACTTGGGCGAGTAGAGACGAACGCGGTCGACAGAAGCAAAAGTCCTCGGTTTTGCCAAGCAAAAGTGTCCGACACGAGAGAATGCTTCGGTCCGAGGGCTGGGGTGCGAATCTTCCCGGTTAGACACAAATTTCTAACCCAAAAGCGAACGTCGTAAGGGAAGGGACGCGAAGGCACGCGAGGGTTCACAGGTGAACAATACCCTGCGAACCTACATCCCTCTTTTTGACTTCCTTCTTCCATTTTAAGCTATTTTAGACGAAGGGAAGGCTCGACATGGTACGGATGTTCATAAAACATTGGGAAATGTGATTCTTATCACTAAGGGGTTTGAGAGAGATTGGGAGAGATTTGGAGAGATTTTGTTTGTAGCCTTTGTTAGTGTTTGGCCCCATAATGCAAAGTTTGTAAGCCCCGTTATGCCTTGTTATAAGTGTTTTACACCCCCGAAGGGTACTTAATAGTGCTTTATAGAGTCGTTACATCACTCATCATGGTTAGGGTTTAAATTTTCTAAACAGTTGAAACTTTTGAGTGATACATGGTATTATGATAGAGAGTTGTACATTAGTAATCATAGACTAAGTCCTAACATACAAGCACTAATTGAGTTTATCGGTTTAACCCATTGACTTTGTCTAACTTTGACTTGACCAGAATTTGATGGTTGTCACGTCCTACACTATATATATATATATATATATATATATATATATATATATATATATATATATATATATATATGTCACCCTATAGTCGGAAATCATACACACAAGTGTTCTTGGAGTTCATATAGCTGATTTTGGTGTCTAGAACCTCTCTCTCAAGTCCTCCATTTATTCATGGTGTGATGTGAACCATTTGAGGCATCACACGTAGGGTGCTAAGTTCTTAAAGGTAAAATACAACAAGTTCTACAAACTACATAAAGAGGTATTTATCTAACTGGTTTTATGTTCAAACTAAATGATTGTATGCTAGTTGTAGGATTCATGCTTTGGAAATTTTATTGCATGTATAACTAGAGAAAATTTAGATCCATAGCACTCGGGTTGTATGTGCGCCATAGGGATGTTAGATTACATAAAACCCAACAGTAATCCACAAGAGCTCATCTATGGGACCAAAAAGGGTCTAAAAGCTAAAACATGGAGATCTAAGTTTCTAAATATCATGATCAAGACTTTATACCTTACACAAGCTTGAAATGAAGCAGACAACACAGATCTATAAGCTTCTCCTTGAACCACCACCTTGATCCTACCTTCTCTTCATTGAAAATGGGATAAAACACCAAAAATGCACTAAAGGGACCTACCAAGCTCATGAACACTCAATAATGGGGTTAGGGTTTCATGGAGGCTGATAAGGGACAAGAGGGAGGCTGAATTTTAGGGTTTTGGGTCTGCACATGTACGTTGCGTGTACTTCTATGTATGCAGCGTGTACGTGCATGATACACGCATCCAACCTCTACCAGTACGCCCAACGTACGTTGGGTGGTACGCCCCGCATACGACACCCTCTTTAAGCCCAAAATGAAATCAAAATCCTAAGGACTTCTAGGCCCAACTGAAAATAATTAAATAACCAAGAATTAAAAAATACCTTGAAACCATCGGATGTTACAATCATTGCCCCAAACTAGTGCTCTAATACCAACTTGTAACATCCCAAAAACCCAAGCTAAAATTTTCATTTTTAAAATAATAAATCATTCATTTTTAATAAAGCAAAATTCAAGCTAAATCATTTGTTCATAAACTATTATTCAGAAATTCAAGTTATAATCAAGTTAGTACGAAATATCAAATCATAAAACTATTGATGTGTGTGTAAAGTCAGGCCTTCACTACCCGATAAGTACCTGCAAAATAGTTAATCCACAACTATAAGCAAAAAAGTTAGTGAGTTTTCCCAAAATATATCATATAAGACAGCATAACTGTATGCGCGACGTACTTAACTGTATGCTAAGCGTACATGATGCATGGCTTGTATGTTGCGCGTACAAGCTTGTACGCTCAACGTACTCACCCATTAAGCCATTTCTCCACTAAGTTCTTAACCACTGAAGTCAAAGAGTCCCAAACACACATCTGAGTCATATACAACATATTTACCCATGAAGCCGTCAACATGGTGGCTTTGCATGACCAAAATGAGCCCAAACTCGAAATATAACATTCTACTTCCATAAAAATGGCCATTACTCATGCATGGTTGGATTAAAGCTTCAAAGGTGGCAACTTTATGACTTTAGGACCCAAAGAACACCTAGAGTAGCAACTCTAAGCTTCAAAAAAAATCCACAAGAGCTCATTTATGGGACCAAAAAGGGTCCAAAAGCTAAAACATAGAGATCTAAGATTCTAAAGATCAAGATCAAGACTTTATGCCTTGCACGAGCTAGAAATGGAGCAGATAATTCGGATCTACAAACTTCTCCTTGAACCACCACCTTGATCCAACCTTCTATTCCTTGAAAATGAGATAAAACATACCAAAAATACACTCAAATGACCTTCTAAGCTCGAGAACACTCAACAATGGGTTTAGGGTTTCGTGGAGGCTGTTAAGGGACAAAAAGGAGGGTGATAAAGAAGAACCTTAGGGCATAATGTTGTTTATATCGTGTTCAAACCCTAAATATTAGGGTTATGGGATTTGGACTCGTACGCTATGTGTACTCCTTTGTATGCAGGGCATACGTGCATGACACCCGCAATCATTCCACATCAGTACGCCCAGCATACATAAGGTGGTACACCCCGCGTACGGCACACCCTAAGCCCAAAAAGAAAAGGTCCAAGGCCCCACTTTTAATAATTAAATAACCAATATTTAAATAAATACCTTGAAAAATAGCGAAGGTTACAATTCTCCCCACTTGAATCAGACTTGGTCCTCGAAGTCCGTTGTCCCGAACAACTCCAGATAATGCTCCCTCATCTTCCTCGGGTCCCAAGTCTATTATGACCCCTTGCGGTGCAACCACTATACCTTCACCAGCTCTACAACCTTTTTCCTCAAGGTTTTCGTCTTCTGATCTAAAATTGCCACCGGCCTCTCTATATAATTCAAGCGGTCATCCACCTAAATATCCTCCAAAGATACAACTGCGGAATCATCCACTAAATACTTCCGCCACTGAGAGACGTGGAACGTGATATGAATCTGACTGAGCTCGGTTGGAAGATCTAGATGATAGGCAACCCGGCCCACCCGAGCCAAAACCCTAAAGAGACCAATATACCTGGGGCCCAACTTGTCCCACTTCCTGAACCGGATGACACCCTTCCGAGGTGACACTTTAGGAGAACCATATCTCCCACATGAAACTCCAAATCTAATGGACGCCTATCAACATAACTCTTTTGCCGAATCTGAGCTGTCTGGAGCCTACTCTGAGCCTGCTTAATCAGCTCAGTGGCCTTGAGTACCACCTCGGTACTCCCCATAACCCGTTGACCGGCCTCGCCCAAACAAATCAGGGTCCTGCATTTCCTCCCGTAGAGCGTCTTAAAAGGAGGTCGATCAAGGCTACCGTGATAACCGTTGTTATACGAAAATTCTGCTAACGGAAGATACGTATCCCAACTCGCACCAAAATCCAACATGCATGCACGCAACATATCCTCAAGGATCTAAATAGTCTACTCACTCTGGTCATCGATCTGCAGATGAAATGTTGTACTGAAATGGAGACAAGTGTTCATCTCATCATAAAACTGCTTCCAAAATCTGAAGGTAAAATGAACATCCATGTCTGAAACAACTGACAGCGGCACCCCATGACGTGCCACCACCCCCCTAACATAAATCACAGCCCACTTCTCTGCAGAAATACTCTCCTAGATCGAAATGAAATGCACACTCTTGGTGAAACGATCCACGATGAACCAAATAGAATCCACTTCGCACATAGTCCTGGGAAGCTTCGTGATAAAATCCATGGTGATGTCTTCCTATTTCCATATGGGAATCTCCAATGGCTGCATCTTGCCATGAGGACGTTGATGCTCAGCCTTGACTTTCCTACAAGTCAGACATTGCTCAACATACCATGCCACATCCAACTTCATACACGACCACAAATAATCAGGACGAAGATCCCTATACATCTTCATCGCCCTAGGACGATTGGAGAACCTCGACTTGTGGGCCTCCTCCATAAGAACCTGGTGCACATTGCCCCAATAAGGAACCCAAACTCACTGATGTTGATTCAACAACGCACGACTATCTTAATCGAAGGAAGCCACCTGACCCACAATGCGCGCACTCTTCTGGTGCTTTTGCTCCATAGCCTCTCCCTGAGCCTTACGAATCCGCTCCAACGATGGAGTAATCACGGTTATCATCAAAAATATGTAGCACCTGTTTCCTGGTATGTATGATTTATCTGAGTATTTTACATTTTTAGCCTTAGACTTAGCGAGTCGTAGGCTAGAGTCGCTGAGTAGGGATGGGATTTTGAGCACGTTTAAGTTGGCGACTCGGAAAGTCCACTAGTCTGGAAGAAAACCTAATTTCAGGGGTTTGCACCCTATTTAAATACCCTTATGCGCCCCAAGTTAGCCTCCTGCACCCTCAGAGGATCATATACTGAACCCTAACCCTCTCCTTGTGATTTGAAGTTTTCTTGTGCTTGTTCCTTGAAGATTGAAGAAGAGAAGGAAGGAAAGACTAAAAGAAAAGGTGAAAAGCAAGGATCTAGGACTTAATCCAGAGTTCATTGAGGTACAATTCGGATCTATTATGTTTCTATGCTCAAATCCCCATTAGAACACCATAAAAGCTATCTTTGAACCATTTCCAAGCTTGTTAGTAGTATAGGGATCATAATGGGTTGAATAGCTACTACATCTGGCTCTATTCGAGTTCCTGAAGCCTAAATCTAATACCTTTTGGGGCATATTGCATGATAGCCCTAGATCTACCCCTTTTAGTGTGTTTTGAGCCTTAAAATCCCCATTGATGATTATATACACGTAAAGTTGGATACTTTACGTGTTAATCGAGCCCTAGGAACCCAGATCTATGAATGGAATGCACTCGATTCAAGTAGAATCGTGTGTATAGAGATTGCATGTATGCGACTCGGCGAGTTGTTCTTCGGACTTGGCGAGTCTAGTCGCGAGTCCCCGATTTTTCCCCTTTTCGAGTATGTGAGTAGAGCAGTGAGCCATAGGTGGACTCAGTGAGTCGGAAGCCAGACTCAGCAATGGAGGGACTCAGTGAGTCAATGCCCTGACTCGGCGGGTCCAACGCAATCTTCTTGCCTCAAGAACAGACTCGACAAGTTGTTCATACAACTCGGCGAGTTACAGCCTAGAGTGTTCATCGGATGAAGATCAACTCGACGAGTTGTTCATACAACTTGGTGAGTCGGATGAAGGACCACTGAGTATCAGTTAGGAAGTGAACTCAACGAGTCAATGCCTAACTCGACGAGCAGTGACTGGAGTAAGAACAATCGACTGGATATGGACTCGACGAGTTGGCAAGCCAACTCGGCGAGTCGGGTCAATTGGAAGTTGAATTTGACCTTGACTTGATTTTGGTTTGGAATCGGTCAGGGGTAAAATTGTCATTTTACCCTGGGAATAGTATGAATGTCTGATTAAGCGCTTTATGGAAATATAGCCGGAGGATCACCGGAGCAGCAGTCAGACATTTGCGGATCAGCTTTTCAGCAGCCAACCTTTCGAAGTGAGTTACCTTCCAGTAGGGGTGGGTCTAAGGCCACAATGCCGACCTACCAAGTAGGAGTATTTTAGAAGATGATTGTCTTTGTGATAATTATCTTGGTATGGATACGTGTTTGGTTATGAGATATATCTGTATGATATGTTACGTGTATGATAAGGATAGTTTTCCCCTGATAGTGGTCCTTAGGACCGAAGGGTAGGTCAGTACTCGGATATGCCTGATTGTATGTTTATACCTTGTTGTTGTATGCTAGTAGTAGGGTGTGGAATAGACCCCAGTTACCGGTTGAAAGATACCGATGATGATTACTAGTTGAAAGATACCGATGATGACTACCGGTTGTAAGATATCGATGATGATTACCGGTTGAAAGATACCGATGATGATTACCAGTTGAAAGATACCGATGGTATTGTATGGTATGTGGTATGATGGGGGAACTCACTAAGCTTCGTGCTTACAGTTTTAGTTGTGGTTTCAGGTACCTCTTCGTCAAAGGGGAAAGAGTCGGCGGCGTAGCGGCGCATCACACACATGATTTCGCACTGGATTTTTCTAGGATCATACTCTGATTTTCTTGTTTCCGATGATATTGTTTTGAGACATAACCTTATGTTTTATAATTAATGTAACTTTGAAAATGTTTTAGTAACACGCTTTAGTACATGCTAAATTCAAAAATGAAATTTTTGGCCTCGAAATTTGGGATGTTACAAAATATATGTCTAATCAGAGTCGCGACCGCCTTGCGGATGAGAGCATTGGCCACCACATTGGCCTTCCCAAGGTGATAAAGGATCTCACAATCGTAATCCTACAATACATCTAACCATCAACATTGTCTCACGATCAGGTTCTGCTGATCCATCAGATACCTCAAGCTCTTGTGATTCGTGTAGATAGTACAATGAGCCCCATAGAGTTAATGCCGCCAAATCTTGAGGGTGTAAACCACGAATCGTAAGCAATAACACGATGACTCTGCATCAATACTGCCCCTAGACCGGATATCAAAGCATTATAATAAACCACAAAGTCATCAACACCCTCAGGCGGGGTCACAATCGGCGCCTCATGCAACCGTTGTCTAAGAGTCTCAAAAGTTACCTACTGCTCAGGCCCCGAACGAAAGGTCATTGACTTCTTGATTAGTCGGGTTAATGGAATAGAAATCTTGGAAAAATCCTAAATGAATCTCCGGTAATAACCAGCCAGACCAAGAAAACTCTAAATCTCATATGGAGAACTCGGAACCTCCCACTACATCACGGCCTTGACCTTGGCCAAATCTGATGGGTTTTGAGCACTACAACAACCCTATGGTGCACATACAACCCTAATGCTTTGGATCTAAATTTTCTCTAATTATACATGCAATTTTCATTTTTCAAAAGCATGAAGCCTAACTAGCATGCAATTTGATATTTGAATCATAAAAACTAGTTAGAAGATTACCTCTTGTTCTAGCTTGTTGAATATGGACTTTCAAGAGCTTAGCACCCCAAGTGTGATGCCTCAAATGGTTCACTAGACACCAGGAGCAAATGGAGGAACTTGAGAGAGAGGTTAGGAGCACACAAAATCGGCTATACTATTGTTATATCACTTGTGTGTCGATCTTGGCTAAGGGTTTACATATATATAGTATAGAATTCCAAGAGCCATATGTTAATCCTAATTCTTACACTTAGCTTATGATCCATTAACCATTTGATAACTCTTTGAACTAACTTAGTTCATTACCAATTAATCATGGACCATTGCCCAAACTATATGTATCATTTATTTACATAATCAGTCCCCGTAAATTTAATTAGTCTCTTTTGATCACTAAATTGATTCCAAATTAATTACTGACCAATGCCAATTAAATAATATGATTTCTCAACTAATATATTATACATATAATATATTAATCAATCACAAATAACCTCTTTTCAAAATCCATCTTATCAAATTGCTTTGGTGAAAGCAACCCATAATGGACCATGCTACTATCGGGTCAAGTACATATCAATTATAGTTATGGGCTTAGACACCTAATCCAACACTCTCCCACTTAGATAAGTCTAATAACTATAATTGCGAGTACGACTTCAAAATCCGATTAGCGATCATAGCTCTCAAAAGTCGTTGTCACGTCCTTTTGATAAGGGATCATATAATCCTCTGTTATACAATATATCATGCGGACAAATACATGGAACATAGTCATACTTATTGTCCAGCTGTTTGTATCCCGATTTCTGATCCGTTTGACATAGAACTTAATTGAACACATCAATTGAGTCCTGACCCGGCCCGACACATAAGTCAAAACAAAATCATCGAGGGGCCCAAGATGTCGCTTTAATCCTCTTAGGATAAAAGGAATAGATAAAATTCGACTTATATGCTTGTAATAATTACTTGTTAAATCATACACAACATCATGTTTTATAGCATCAAGTTACTGATGCGGTTTCGCACTATCAATGCACAACTAACTCGTAATCAACAACTCATATATCTTGGTTTGAAGACTATAGGATATTACCGTCTCACAATCACTCGTGATAAATTCCATGAAGTGATTCATATGAGCTTGGGTTTAATCCAATACTCAGATCATAGTTCAAGAGCATTCATGAATGTTGCAGCAAACATTTGCCATGTCTAAACACTTTAGACAATCTACAATCCAATTCATGACAATCTAATCTCATAGCCTATTTCCAATGTATGATCGAATGTGGATGGTTTGAATAATCTTATTATTCTAGAAGTCAAAACATCCAAAATGAAACAATAGTAAACGAATGACACAAGATAGTAACTTTACTCATAAATAAACACCTTTTATTTAATCAGCAAATTCTAATTACATTTTATCTATTACATGTTTCTAAACTGCTATCTAATCACTAAAAACTAATATCAGCCTTCAGCCTAATACTTCTAGCATGTTGTAAAAGCTTAACCTTAGTCAGTCCCTACGTAAGGGGATCTGGTGGGTTCTCCTCCGACGACACCCTATTTACTACGAGGAGTCCTTCTACTTGATGTCTTATGAAGTGATATTTTCTGACGATATTCTTGGATCTGCCTTGATCCTTTGTTTCCTTGGTTAAGGCAACCGCACTCTCGTTGTCATAGAAAATCTCCATAGGCTCCTTTATTGCTGCTATATACTCTGATTCACACGTTGAATCAGCTACTGTCTCCTGTTTGGAACTTTTCCAAGTTACTTCTCCTCCATTCAGGGTAAACACCAAGCCCAACTGAGAGCGGCAATTATCTCTGTCAGTCTGAAAACTAGCTTCACTATACCCTGTTACTCTCAAGTCATCTCTCCTACCAACGGTGAGAACCCAGTCCTTAGTCCTCCGCAGGTACTTAAGAGTGTTCTTAATTGCAGTCCAATGAGCTTTACCAGGATTCCCTAGATATTTGTTGACCATGCTTAAAGCAAAGGCCACATTAGGGCAAGTACATGTTATAGCATACATGATCGAGCCAACTGAGGAAGCATATGGTATTCAACTCATTTCTACTATCTCGACATCGGTACTCGGACTCTGAGTCTTACTCGGTTTGGTATTGCTCAGGATTGGTAATTCTCCTTTCTTGGAATCCTCCATGCTGAAGCTTTTCAACACCTTATCCAAGTAGGTACTTTGACTAAGTCCTATTAGTCTTTTACTCATATTTCTTAATATCCTTCTCCCTAGAATGTAAGCAGCTTCCCTAAGGTCCTTCATAGCAAAACACTTCCCATGCCAGGACTTAACCTCCTACATGGTTGGAATGTCGTTTCCTATGAAAAGTATGTCATCTACATACAACACCAGAAAGCTAACTATACTCCCACTAGCTTTGACATATACACAGGACTCATCCTCGCTTCTCGAAAAACCAAACTCTTTGACTTTCTCATTGAAACAAAGATTCCATGTGCGAGATCCTTGCTTCAATCCATAAATGGATTTCTTAATCTTGCACACTCTATTAGGGTACTTTGCATTGACAAAACCCTATGGCTGACTCATGTAAACATCTTCAGCAAACTTTCCATTAAGGTTGCGTTAGCCACAAATCACACGATCGCTGTTTCGAGTTATTAGCTGTCTACTGCTATACTAAAACTTAGAAAAATCATAACTTCCTCATACGAAGTCAGATTTGGACGTTCTTTTTATGCATGTTCACAATTTAACATAATCTCCGACTTTCATTTAGATACCTAAGGCTAAGAATTAATTTATTGAAATTTCGCGTTTTTACACTTAACAACATTTTACCGGTTATGTTGCGGATCTTTGATTAGTCATAACTTCTTTGTTATAACTCGGATTTGAGTGATCTTTAAATTTCTGAAAACCATGACACGATATTTATCATTTTATGCAACTCAATTGAGACTTTTGAACATTTCATTTTTGATGGTATTTTTATTAAATCCAAAACTAGATTACAATACTTGACTTTTAGGTCATTACATTGCCTTGAAATATCGGGGTGTCACAATACACGGCCCAAAAGTTCCTCAACACGCCGTAGTGAGGCTTTACCACACCATTTATCAAAGGAAAATCATACACAATTGGAACAAATCTTATACCAGGAAATCGGGGTGTTACAACTATACAGTTTATACACTAGGATAAGATGTATTGCCCATTTGACGTGTGCAACACGTTTGTTATGTGTCGTTTGTATTAATGTTTTAAGTTGAACATGCTTCTATGAATTTTTTTTAATTTTCATTTTGATCTTTAAGACTTAAGTGTCTAAAATTCTGATATGTTTGCATCATGTGTAATTATCAATTTTATTTATGGAATCTGACCTACGAACCCACAAACTCAAATTTTACCCATGAACCCACCAACCTATGAACCCGTATAAATAAGTGGGTTGACGGATCATATATGGGTTTATATTCCAAACCTACCAACTCATGACCCGCCAACCCGTTCCATGTATAGTTAAATGGGTCGTGTTTGGGTTGGTGTATTTTGACCCACCAATCCGTCAACCCGCGACACGCTAACCCGAACACGACACGATTGTTAAGCCTAGTTTCAGCCATCTTTTCCTATGTTGTTGGTAGGTTCAAACAACCATTTATACGTAGCCAACTCTTGAAGATGTCGTTCTCATGGATCCACTCAGATTTTTCTTGTCGGAAATCACAGGAAGATGTATGAGGTTCTTTTCTAAGAAAACTTGGTGTTTTTTTCCTTTGCGGATTTGTACACATAAAAAAGTAAATATCGTGTTTTTTGATGTTGAAATCATAAAGGAGTTATATATGAAGTCAAAAACAAAATATCACATGCTTAAAGTTACCACCACCATAACTTTCGATCATCGTTCCATCTCATCCTCACATGCTTAATGTTACCACCATGTAGATATGACCACAAATGATGAAAAATATATCAATGTATGCAATAATCACTACATTCTTATTTATTTGCTAATTCTTACAGAAGTAATAATAATTATTTATTTAATTTCTAAGAATGTTTTTGTTAAGTAGAAAAACATATGAAAGTCACGGATTATGATAAAGCGTATGGAACTGGGACCACTTTGTCTACAACTATATTAATAAGTGGCTATTTTTTTATTCAGTAGACTTAATATGTTAAGTAGAAAAACATATGAAGGCGCCCTGATGGTTTTTCATGAAGTTCTTATAGACTGTAAACTGATGCTTGAGAAGTTTCCAAGTGCACACACAATTTACATGTTATCGAGGTAAAGTTACCGTTTTGGTGTATTAAAATAAAAATATATGAAAAATGAATAATTTTATTCATAAAATTTCTAAAATCTTGGGTTATTTGAGTAAAATGCTATTAAAACTAGAAATGTTGATTGTAAAGGGTCGACGGATGAAAGAATCTTGTTTGAAGTTATAAGGGTGATAGCAATGTACTTTGCTATTATGATCTTTAGAACTAGAAGTTTCATTTTTTAATGGGATAATTGGGTATGTATTCAAACAAGAATGCTTTGGGAATCTGTATTGTTTGTAAAGATTTTGATTTCTGATATGTATATTGTAAACATCCGTGTTCTATGTTCTAACTTATGGTCTATATTGATCTCTTATGGAGACTTCGCTACTTAATTTCCTGATATTGAGATGAAGTAGACACTAGCTTTGCATTTATATATTGTTTCAGCTTAAGAGTTTCTTAGTTGTAACCAATTTCTGCTTTACTTTTATCATAATAACAATCTTGGTATTATTCTTATACTTTTAACATATAATAGCAGCTTACATATACTTTTAACCTATAATAACAGCATACTTATTTTTTTAATTTAAAAAATCAAATAAACTTATAATCTTAATCTATAATAGAAATCTCCTTATGTATTTAACATATGCAATAAATTATGTTGTTCTTTATACATTTTACTTACAAAACAACAAATTTATTTTCTTTCTTTTGACCATCAAGTATAGTATTTACTTTTTGATAATTAAAAGAAAACTATTTGATACAAACTAATTACCGGAAAATATTAATAACTCTCTGTCATAAACTAATTACTGAAAAAAAAATATTAATATGTATAGTCTTTATTTTGTTTTAGTTTGGACTAAGGTGTTTTTTATGTGTAATTCAATGGAGTTAAGAGGACATAGTTTAATTTGTTAAGTTGTTGTCTTCTTTTCTTACATGGGTTGCATTAGGAGTCAATAAGGTCATTCACGATCTTGAGCTAATTTAAAGAGCAACAAAAGACTCAACTAACCTTTTTCATGGGGTTTGATTAAATATTTAAATGAGCCAAAAGGAAAAGTGGGTTAAATTTGGGGTTACTTTTAAGGTTTCAATGATGTATTCTTTAAAAATCGGGGTCCAGTTAGATGATATCTTTAGGAAAATATATTATTGAGGTAGTTATGATATCGTAATATTGGAAATCATATTTTTATTCTAAGAATGTCTTTAAGTCTTTCAAAAAATTGTTAATTTTAGATAAACGTTGTATACATACAAACAAAACATCTAATCCAATATGTACAAATAAGTTTTTACAAATTTATAAACAATTCGTAGATTTTAGATTTTAATTTTTTATATCAACTTTTACTTTGTTTTAGTAAATCGACTTCATTCATCTTTTAAATTTGTAATTTATTGTGTTGAATTTATGTATAATTATTATATTATCGGCAATTTTTAATTTATTATATATAACGATATAATTTCAATTATTAATTGTTGCTTTTCATTCTATTCAGATTTATATTTGCATTTTACAAAGTCAAGATTTATCAAATATCTACACATATATAATGTAAAGTCAAGTCTTCTTCGGTTTCTATTGCTTATTGTCGATGGTTGGTACTGAACAGGGGCATGAGCTGTTTTTAGTCTCAATGAATCACAGAAGGGTTGAGAGTATCTCCACACCATTCTTCGTGACTAGTTTCCCTCCAGAAGCAAACGTCAAGACATTATGGGAGGCTTGTGATAAGGTTGGGCAGGTGGTTGATGTATATGTTGCAAGGAAATTATCAAAACTTGGTAAGCGATTCACATTTGTTCGATTTATCAAAGTTAAAGATGATTTATTGTTGGAACGAAAACTTACAGAAATTTGGGTGGGATCATATCATTTATTTGCTTCTTTGGCTCGGTTTAATCGAGATGTTAGTAACAAGGGAGTATCAAATAAAAAGGAGAAGATTGCTTCTCATAATTCTGTCGACCAGGTGAAGAAGATGAATGTGTATGCTGTTACACATTCTAGTTCCTATGCAAATGTATTAAAAGGTCAGGGGGCTGTGAAACCTAACAAAGGATTGGTTCTTGAATGTACTTTACAGGGACATGAGATCGATAACCCGTTGTCATCGATACTATCAGTTTTTGGCAAACTACGGGATATTAGATTGATCCCGAAATTGGGTATTCTCTTGAAAGAAGAAGGTTTTCCGGAAATTGTCATTAAGTATGTTGCTAGTGATTGGGTCTATGTTTCTTTTGTATCGGAAGCTGCCTGTACACGGTTTAAGAAATCTGAGGTGGTTAAGGATTATTTCTTAGTTTTTAGACTGGTGGTTAATGGTTTTTTGTTAAAGAGTGTGTTATTTGGTTGGAGTTGGTGCGTTTACCATGTTGTGCTTGGAATGATGTTGCGGTTAAAAAGTTGGATTCTATGTGGGGTGAGGTCTGTTTTATTGAAGATGTTGGGGATGCTCCTTTGGTGGTTAAACGTGTGTTTATTAAGACTGGGAAACCTTTTTTGATCCAAGATATGATTAAAGTGGTTGCTCAAGGTGTTGAATATGAGGTGGTGGTGTGTGAAATTTAAAATTGGGAACCGAATATTATGGAGGAGGGAGAAATAGGGTCGGATATTCCGGACCTGTCAGGGGGAGAGGAAGAAGTTGCTTGTTTTGATGATGATGTAAATGATTTTATCAATGCAGAGAATGATTATAAGGTTGGTGAGGGGCATGAGAACTCTTTTAGCATGGATAATACACCTATTAATGGTGATAAAGGGGATGGATTTTTTGACATAAAAGGAAGATTTTTTCAAACAAATAATAAAAGAAAAGGCGATGGAGCTATGGATGGGAGGTCTTGTATGCCAAATGTTGCTGTCATGAGAGGTGTCGCTGAAAATAAATGTAATCTGATGACGCCTTCTACGGTTATGGAGAATAGTTGTGATTTGCACGGTGATTCACCCCATTTAGTAGATAATGTGGATAGGGAGGGGGTAGTTGAATCACCATCACAACCTCCCGGTTTTAGACGAGATCAATCTTCTACGTCTCACAGATCTTCTAAGATCCTTAAAAAGAAAGTCTCGGTTGTTGTTGATGATATAGAAGATGTGTTGAAGCAATATTTTGAAATGGGTGGCCTTCTCGGGTATGATATGGAGACTAATAAGGAACAGGTTAAAAATATTTTATCTAGTATTGGTGTGGTACAGGTGGATCAATGAAGTGCCTTTCTTTAAATATATGTGGAACCCGTTCTTTTTTAAAAAGAAATTCGGTTAAGGCGTTGTGTTTACAGTTTGGAGTTTCTTTTTTGGGTTTGCCAGAAACGAGAATGAGGCTAGTTGATCTTTTAAAGATCCGAAGTATGTGGGGTAATTATAGATTCGATTTTGCTAGTAGTAGTGCTCGGGGTCAATCGGGTGGTATTCTTTATGTGTGGGACACGAATGTGCTTACCAAAACTAGTTTTAATTGTACTAGTAATGTGGTTATTGTGGGAGGCTTGTGGATTTCGTTTAATATTAATTGTTTTATGGTTACTATTTATGCTCCTCAAGATCTAGTGGGAAAGCAACATCTTTGGGGGTATCTTTCGGCGTTCATCAGAAGGAATGGGGGAAGCTATGTCTTTTTTTCGTGATTTCAATGTTGTTAGGGAGGCAAGTGAAAGGTTTGGTTCTGTTTTTTGCTCTACTTCTTCTCAATACTTTAACGAGTTCCTTGAAGATGTTGGTCTTATTGATGTGCCTATGGTTGGAAAATGGTTTACTAGAGTTGATGCCATATGTGCTAAGCTTAGTAAGCTTGATCGGTTCTTGGTCTCGGCTGCAGTGTATGATTGTTTTGATCATCTTCAAGTCTCGGTATTGGATAGGAAATGGTCAAATCATTGTCCTATCTTGCTTCACTCTAATATGGTTGATTTTGGGCCTTCTCCTTTTAAATTCTTCAATTCATAGCTTTATTTGGAGGCTTTTGCAGATGTGCTTAAATGAGTTGTGGCTGATTTTGTTATTGACTCGTGTTGGAGTAAGTTTGTTATTTCCAAAAACAAACTTAAATTTATTAAAGCTAGGATTCGGTCTTGGAATGCGGAGACTGAGTCGGCTGCGTATGTTTCTTCAAATAAGTTGTTGGGGCAATTGGTAGAGATTGATAATTTTATTTATGATGGTGAAGCAAGTGATGACCTGATTCGGGAAAGAAGAGGAATTCTTGGACATTTGGCGAATTTGGAAAAAGTCAGATCTCTGGATGTTAGGTTAAATCTACTTGGGCTGTGGAGGGAGATGAGAATTATGCGTTCTTTCATGCATTATCGAAAAAACTCAGAAGGCAATTGATGATTAGAGGGGTCACTATTGATGGGGAGTGGATTTCGGAGCCTGCTAGTAATAAGAAGGCTTTTTTTGATTTTTATGCTGGTAAGTTTCAGCCTTTTCTTGGTGTTAGTTTCGATCGTTGAAGCCCTAGATTCAAGTCTTTAGATCCGAGGGTTGCTTCTTCTATTGAGGTGGGGTTCACGACTAGTGTAGGGTGCTTAGTTCAGGGTGCTTAGTGTAGATATCGAAGAGGAATTCTATTGAGAAGAGGAATTCTATTGAGGGTTGCTTCTTCTATTTGTAACACCCCGAGTTCAGAAGAGCAAAGTTCAGGGTGCTTAGTGTAGATATGGAAGACCGACTCGGCGAGTCAATGAGTAGACTCGGCGAGTGGGGTCGCGAATCTGGTCATGTGTCAAGTGACCAACTCGGCGAGTTGGTGCTGAAGAGAGAAAAGCCCTAATCTTCGGGGTTGCACGCTATTTAAATGACTTAATGCCCTCCCCCCAGTCTCCTTAGCCTCTTTTGAAGTCCAGAAACCCTAAATTTGTTTATGAGTGCATTGGAGAGCATTTGGAACCTTGATAAGTGCTTGGTGATGAGATGTTTGAAGATTAAGAGGCTTGGAGCAAGGGACTTTACAAGGTTTTGGCTTATTCTTCTGTTAGAGTCTTCTCTTGAGGTAATAATTCATTGCTTGAGCTGTTATCCATCTATATCTATCATTTGTGGGATTTTTGGGAATATATCTAGTGCTATCTTGAGTTTGGAGGTTGGATCTGAGGTTGCTACCTCAGATCTAGAGTAGTGATGATCCAAAAGAGCATAAAGTTCCTGTCTTTGAATTGTTGGTGAAGCCTTCTTGTCCCAAGCCCTAGCACAAGAGTGTTTTATGCTTAGATCTCTTTGAATTCACATAAAGATTGCAACTTTACGTGAGGAATAGCTTGTAGAAGAATAGATCTATGGATTGGAGCCCCTACATGGCTTGGAAAGCCACTTTATGGATTAAGAACTAGTTGTACTCGGCGAGTCGCATGGGTGTACTCGGCAAGTTGGATGAAGAGAGGCAAGAACTCGACGAGTTGGAAGAACAACTCGGCGAGTCTGTTCTTGGACTCATCGAGTCTAGTCGCGAAGTCCTAACGGTTTTGGTTGAGCTGTGAATCGGTGAGTTGAGCAGGAAGTGACTCAGAATTCATGGGACTCGGCGAGTCGTGGGGCGACTCGGCGAGTTGGATCGCGATATGGGAGTTTTTAGAGCATAGGGACTCGACGAGTCAGCGGGCTGATTCGGCAAGTAGAGTCAGTCAGGAAGTTTGACTTTGACTGAGGACTTTGACTTTGACCAAGAGTTGACCAGTTGACTTCCAGGAGTAATTTGGTGATTATTGGTATTTATTGAGTTCAGTCTTTTGGTATTATTAGTGGTGGAGTTCGTGTCAGAGGTTGGAGCAGCGTGATCTTATCTCTTCAGTCAGCAATTGTGAGGTGAGTTATCCTTACTATATCGACAGGGTCTAAGGCACCAAGGCCGACTCTTTATCGGATTGTAATCCGGGTACTGTTGTCATGTTATTGCTTTGCTATGTTTACATCCTGGTAGTTAGGGTGGTATATGTTATAGACCTGGTAAAGGTCGGTATCTTGGTACATAGGATGATGGTATATTAGTGAACGGTTAGGTTGGTATCTTATTTAGAGTATGCTATATATGTGATCTGCTAGATCGGTTGATTGATGATTAATTGTTATGTGGTTATATGTTTATGTGAACATGGTTAGTTGACTGGGGTTGGGTTGAGGCGGGTCCTGCTTTGTACTATAGGCTAAAATACCCAGGGCGGACCGGATATTCCGAAGGTCCAACGAGCGGTCCAGATAGGCTGTAGGCCCGACGAGGGCGGACCAGACGTGTCGAGGCTCGGAGAGTGGACCAGGCCGACTGAAGGCCCAGTGCAGGCGGACCAGTCATGCTAAAGACTCAGAGAGTGGACCAGGTGCGTTGGAGGCTCGATGCGGGCGGGCCAACCATACTGCAGACTCGATGGATATGACTAGACTCAGATGGTAGACCAGGTGGACTGAAGGCCCGGTGCGGAAGACCAGTCACACAGTAGACCCGAAGTGCATGGCTGTTATATTCTGTTGTGATATGCTATGTGTATGGTATATGTGGTTGGTATTTTGGGGGTATCTCACTAAGCTTTCGGGCTTACAGTTGTGGTTTAAATGTTTCATGTACTTTAGGAGACTGTGGCAAGGCAAAGGCGTGATCGTACCGCTCCTCATGTTTATGTTCTATGATATGGTTTTTGGAAGACTCTGATAATATTTGTATTGAAAACCTTTTTGTAATAACTTAACGAAACTGGGTTGTTTTTGAAAAGTTTAAATTGACTTGAATTTTAGAGTGTTACAAGTTGGTATCAGAGACTTGGTTTGAGTGAATTGGAGGAACATTCGTGTCAATCTAGTCTCAAATCAAGGAGAGTTTTCAAAAGAGAATTTCAAATGGTTTTCAAAAATGAGTAAAGGAGGACGCGGAGGTACGATCAGCCAGAGCCTGTAAGTTGCCCCAAAATACCATACAAGTTATTTGTTTGTGTGATATGATAGAACAACATGCTAGTACTAGGCTAGGGATCTTCAGGAATTGCATGATAGAGTTGCCTGATTTATGATGCCTGCTAGCCTAGGGTTTCTTTCTGTATGAGATTTCCAGTGTTCCTCTAAGAGTGAGGGTTGAGTGCTTGTTATGCCTGTTCTTCACTAAGGTGTTGTGGTGATACTTGATATAAATATGGGTAGGTGTGGAAGGTAGTATGGGCCCGTACTACTGAAAGCACAGGACCCATACACGTATCAAGGAAGTCACAACCCCTAGGGCTGGGTTGAGAGTCGGTTCCCAGGTTAGTGGTAGGTATCTGATGTTTACGGTGTTTCTCAGTATGATGGTTACGAGGCATGCTGGGAGTGGATCCGGGTCAGAATCGGGAGCAGGAGAGGGCGGTCAGGGTGGGTCAGCACCACCCGAGGTTATCGGTCAGATGAGCACAGACGAGTTGGATGCTAGGATTCGTGAGATCCTGCATGATGAGGTTGCTGCTATGTTCCGGGCCGAGTTGCCGGAACTGTTTGGGACGATCAAGACCGCCATGGCCGAGTATTTTGATGAGCGCTATGCAGCTCTTACAGAGACGGCTGCCGCGGCTGAAGCAGCGATAGCGGAGGAGCCGGTAGAGGTTTTCAGTATCGGGACTTCGATAATACGAAGCCCCTACCTTCGATGGAGTTCAGGATCCGATTGTCGCTATGAGATGGTTGTCAGATGTGGAGGGGTGTTTCTTCATGTGTTCATGCCCTGCTGATCAGAGAGTGAGGTGTGCTCTAAACCTGTTGAGGCTCGGGGCGAAGGATTGGTGGAGATTGACCATGGGGTCATATTCGGATGCGCAGCGGGCAGCGGTTTCTTGGGATCAGTTTCGAGAGATATTCAGCACTCGTTATGTTCCACAGGTTAAGAGAGAGAGGTTGGCTCAGGAGTTCCTGGAGCTGAAGCAGGATTCGGAGTCGGTAACAGAGATCACCAGGATGTTCACTGAGAGGGCGATGTTTTGCCCGGAGTTTGCTTCGGAGCAGGCTCAAATGTCCCGATATCCGAGTATGCTGAAGAGGGATATCAGGTTGTTTGTGTCTATGCAGAGCTGTGAGACCTTGTTGGAGTTGCAGGAAGTCGCTAGGCGGCGGGAGTTAGAGATCGAGTTACCGTTGAGAGAGCATAGGCAGGCTCCGGTACAGTCGCAGCCAGCGCCAAAACGGTCTAAGACCGTTGATTTCAATTTGAGCAGTCAGAGCAGCCGCACTTGTGAGAAGTTCAGGAAGGGTCATGCCGGAGCGTGTAGGTCCGGTGGTGCGTGCTGCAAGTGCGGGAGAGAGGGGCACTACGCGAGGGATTGTCGTCAGTCAGCCCCAGTCCAGGATATGAGGATTTGCTATCAATGTTATCAGGTTGGTCACATGAGGGCCAATTGTCCACAGCTGGTTGGGAAGTCGGTGCAGGCTCCAGCACCGGCCACGTTGAGGATTACTGGCGGGGGCCAAGGTGGAGCGGAGCCTCCGAGGGCTCAAGGGCACGCTTTTCAGCTTACTGTAGAGGAGATCAGGGCAGAGCCAGATGCAGCTGCGGGTATGTTTTCATTTTTTTTATCTTGTGGTTATTGTGGAGTATTGCATATGTTAGTCTTGTTTGCATGATTTATAGTGTTTTATTGTTCGCCATTTCGTCTAGGTTATCTTTTGGTAGAGGGTTTTATAGCTAGGAGTTGTAGCTGGTTAGTATCCAAGAGATGGATGGTCAGGATTGGTTGTGTGGTCTTGTTGTTGGGTATAGCATTCGTGATGTGAGAAGTGTTCAGCTGGGAGTTGGACTCCCTTGAGATTCGATATGTACAATGTCAGGAGAGTAGTTTTGTGAAGGATACTCTTTCATAGGAAAGCAGTTTATGGATAAGGAAGGTACGGGATAGAGATGATTGTTCTAGGCAGGATGAGTCACCGGTATTTGGAATTCAGTGTTCTAAGTGGGGAGAGTTGGAAGATTCTCTAAAGGATCGACAAGCGTTTGAGTTTGATTATTTGTGCGGGATTCAGCAGTATTCAGTCAGCCAAGAGTGTGGGCTGGTATGAGTAAGTGGCAGACTAGTGGGGGCAGGGAGCAGACCATGGATTTGGGAAAGATAGTGTTTGATGGTAGGCCTGGGTTAGGCCATGGAAAGGATTTCTAGGATCGGAACGAGAGTTCGGAACCCCCCTAAGGGGCTAGAACAGTATGAACGGGAAGGATTCCCTAGAAGGGTAGTTGGAATGATGTATGATAGTTGAGCAGACCGGGAAGAATGAAGGCCGAAAGGCGTACCAGTCAGGTCGAAGGTTCGGGAGAACGATCCAGAAAGGTTGAAGGCCCAGAGAGGCGGTCCAGACATGCTGAAGGTTTTGAGAATGGTCCATACATGCTGAAGGCCCAGGAGGGCGGTCCAGACATGCTGAAGGTTCCGAGAGTGTTCCAGATAGGCTGAAGGCCTGGAAGGGCGGTCCGGTCATGCTAAAGACTCTGTAGGTATTAGTGGATCGGTATGAGGAGAATGAGGAAATGCGTTGCCAGGAAATGATGATTGATATGGTCTGGCCCTGAGTATTGATCATGTTAGTGGAAAGGATGATTAGAAGTATTTCAGGATGGTTATTGGGCATTATGTTGTGCCAATGATATGGAAGTACATCCGGGTTGGATGTCGGTTGGAATCACAGAAGGATTTCTAGTGATGAAGAAGCAGAGGAGTTCAGAAAGGATGTAAGGGTGGAGTCTTGGATTCTCAGTATGATTGTGATCAGGAGGCTATGTATGTAGTGGAAGTTCATCCTGGGGGATGTCTGGAGGTACCGTCAGTGTGTTGGGTTCTCAACCCGAGGGTGCTAGAGCAGGGTTAGCACATTTATGTGATTGCGGAAGAGAGCTCCTGAGAGTGATCAGGAGCTGAAGGATGTATCATCCTGTCAGCATGAAAAGAGTAGAGTCGAATTCGAAAAGGAAGAGGGATAAGTCCCAGCAGTGAACTCGATAAGGTTGTGATAATCGAGGAAAATGATAGCAGTGTGGTACCGGGTCGAGATCCCGGTGGTTCAGGGTTATATCTAGCTCGTAAGAGTCAAGTGATTGTTGTGATCTGGAACGAGTGAAGTATTATGGAGTGGTACTCAGCTGATAAGTGTGGTTATCAGAGGATGAAGCTGGTGGCCGGCTTGAGGCGGTGGTCAAGACACCGCAGGGGAAGAGTTCGGTTTCGAGTTTCGGTGGTAGTGTTTCGAGGAACCTGGTTTGGTTAATTTCAGGTGGTGCATTGCGAGAGTAGTTTCTGGACTTGTGATGTCACAGGCTTCGAGGGTGAATCCTAATCTAAGTGGAGGAGAATTGTAACAGCCCGAGTTCAGAAGAGCAAAGTTTAGGGTGCTTAGTGTAGATATGGAAGACCGACTCGGCGAGTCAATGGGTAGACTCGGCGAGTCGAGTCGCGAATCTGGTCATGTGTCATGTGACCAACTCGGCGAGTCGGAGGCTGGACTCGGCAAGTTGGTGCTGAAGAGAGAAAAACCCTAATCTTCGGGGTTGCACCCTATTTAAAGGACTTAGTGCCCTCCCCTCAGTCTCCTTAGCCTCTTTTGAAGTCCAGAAACCCTAAATCCATTTGTGAGTGCATTGGAGAGCATTTGGAACCTTGATAAGAGCTTGGGGAAGAGATCTCTGAAGATTAAGAGGCTTGGAGCAAGGGGCTTTACAAGGTTTTGGCTTATTCTTCTGTTGGAGTCTTCTCTTGAGGTAATGATTCGTTGCTTGAGCTGTTATCCATCTAGATCTATCATTTGTGGGATTTTTGGGAATATATCTAGTGCTATCTTGAGTTTGGAGGTTGGATCTGAGGTTGCTACCTCAGATCTAGAGTAGTGATGATCCAAAAGAGCATAAAGTTCCTGTATTTGAATTGTTGGTGAAGCCTTCTTGTCCCAAGCCCTAGCACAAGAGTGTTTTATGCTTAGATCTCTTTGAATTCACATAAAGATTGCAACTTTACGTGAGGAATAGCTTGTAGAAGAATAGATCTATGGATTGGAGCCCCTACATGGCTTGGAAAGCCACTTTATGGATTAAGAACTAGTTGTACTCGGCGAGTCGCATGGGTGTACTCGGCAAGTTGGATGAAGATAGGCAAGAACTCGACGAGTTGGAAGAACAACTCGGCATGTTTGTTGAAGATTGCCTTGGACTCAACGAGTCTGTTCTTTGACTCGTCAAGTCTAGTCGCGAAGTCCTAACTGTTTTGGGTGAGCTGTGAATCGATGAGTCGAGGGACGACTCGGTGAGTTGAGCAGGAGGTGACTCAGAATTCGTGCGACTCGGCGAGTCATGGGGCGACTCGGCGAGTTGGGTCGTGATATGGGAGTTTTCAGAGCATAGGGACTCGACGAGTCAGCGGGCTGACTTGGCGAGTAGAGTCAAGGACCGTTTGTTTACCTCTTAATTGAAAAATTAAGAGGTAACCTCTTAAAAATTCAGATATGGCATGTTTGGTAACCTCTTATTTTCTACCTCTGAATTTGTTAAATAGCACTTAAAATTTCAGACTTTAAGGTGCGTCTAAAAAAAATAAGGACACAAATGCCCTAGCCCTAATTGTATCGCCTTTTCTATTCTTCTCTACACCTCGCCTCTTCAGAGTTCCCTCTCATTGATGCACAACAGCTAGCGACATCGCCTCCAGCCGTCTTCCGTCCCCGCCATAACAGTCGCCGATGTCTTCTTCTCCGGCGACAGCTCCGACGCAGCACCACAGCACTCCGACTCCACCTTGACAACAACGATTTCTACAATTCCACCTCTTAACAGCAACAATTTCTGTAGGTAAACCCCTCCGTTACTTTCTTCTATAATCCATGTTGAAATCATTACAAGTTCTCATCAGTTTTCTTCTCAAACAACTTATGAAATCAGTTTTTATACAAAGCTTATTGTGAAATCGGGAATCAATTTTTGCTGAAATTAAATGTAATTTTTTTTCCTGAAATCAAACTTGGTGAAATCTGAAATCAAACTCTTGATATGGTGAAATCTGGAATATGGTGTTATAATGTTATGAATGATGATGTTAAATGTGCAGAACTTTTCCATGAAATCTGGTTCTAGCTATGAAATCTTATGTTAAATGAAATATATTGTTAAATGTTGCTGAATTATGCCCTTTTTGTTGAAATTGTTGTTGAATTGCATTTTTTTGTTGAAATTGTTGCTAAATTATGCATTTTTTTTGTTAAATTTGTTGCTGAATTGCATTTTTTTTTGTTGAATTTGTTGCTGAAAATGTGTCTTTTGGTTGCTTAAATTGTGGCTGAAAATATGCATTTGCAATGCTTAAATTGTTGCTTATACATGTATTTGTTTGTTGAATTGATGAAAGAAATGGGAGAAAAGAAGGATAGGATTAATTGGAAGGTTGAAGGTGAAGAGAAAATATTTCTAGAAGCTTGTTTACATGAAGTTACAATCAATGGATGGGAAGGGAGCAATTTGAAAACACGAATCAATTGGGGTCAAATTAAATTTGTAGGACTTTATTTGGGTTTTAGTATGATTTTGTGGATTAAAAAATATTTTATGTTTGATTTGGATTTGTGTTTAATTTAATTTCTAAAAAACACTTGAATTCAATAAAAAATATAACAGAAGGGTAAAATGGTTATTTTATTAATTCAGCACAACAATTCAGAGGACCCAACCAAACAGCATGTTAAACATTCAGCTCTTAAAATTTCAGACCCTCTTAAAAATTCAGATCTCTTAAAAATTCAGATCTTAAAAATTCAGATCCTACCAAACAGCCCCTCAGTCAGGAAGTTTTACTTTGACTAAGGACTTTGACTTTGACCAAGACTTGACCAGTTGACTTCCAGGGGTAATTTGGTAATTATTGGTATTTATTGAGTTCAGTCGTTTGGTATTATTAGTGGTGGAGTTCGTGTCGAATGTTGGAGCAGCGTGATCTTATCTCTTCAGTCAGCAATTATGAGGTGAGTTATCCTCACTATATCGACAGGATCTAAGGCACCAAGGTCGGCCCTTTATCAGATTGTAATCCAGGTAATGGTTTTATGTTATTGTTTTGCTATGTTAACATCCTGGTAGTTAGGGTGGTATATGTTATAGACCTGGTTAAGGTCGGTATCCTGTACATAGGATGATGCTATATTAGTGACCGGTTAGGTCGATATCCTGTTTAGATTATGCTATGTATGTGATCTGCTAGATCGGTTGATTGATGATTAATTGTTATGTGGTTATATGTTTATGTGCACATGGTTGGTTAACTGGGTTGGGTTGAGGCGGGTCCTGCTTTGTGCTGTAGGCTAACATACCCAGGGCAGACCGGAAATTCCGAAGGTCCAGCGAGCGGTCCAAATAGGCTGTAGGCCCCACGAGGGTGGACCAGACGTGCGGAGGCTTAGAGAGTGGACCAGGCCGACTGAAGGCCGAGTGCGGGCGGACCAGTCATACTGAAGACTCAGAGAGTGGACCAGGTAGGTTGGAGGCCCGGTGCGGGCGGGCCAACCACACTACAGACTCGATGGATATGACTAGACTCAGATGGTAGACCAGGTAGACTGAAGGCCCGGTGCGGCGGACCAGTCACACAGTAGACCCGAAGTGCATGGCTGTTATGTTCTGTTGTGATATGTTATGTGTATGGTATATGTGGTTGGTATTTTGGGGGTATCTCACTAAGCTTTCGGGCTTACAGTTGTGGTTTAAATGTTTCAGGTACTTCAGGAGACCGTGGCAAGGCAAAGGCGTGATCGTACCGCTCTTCATGTTTATGTTTTATGATATGGTTTTGGGAAGACTCTGATAATATTTGTATTGAAAACATTTTTGTAATAACTTAACGAAACTGGGTTGTTTTTGAAAAGTTTAAATTGGCTTGAATTTTTAGAGTGTTACAATATTTTTGGGAGATCCTTGCTAATGATGTTATTGCTTTTATGCAAGAGTTTTTTTTCCAAACCAGTCTTTCCAAAGGGGTGTAATTCATCCTTTATTACCTTGATCCCCAAAACCGATAATCCGCATTATATCAAGGATTATCGGCCTATTAGTCTTATTGGGTTGCAATTTAAGATTATTGCAAAGTTGTTGACTGATATGTTGGCCCCTATTCTTCATGAGATTATTCGATCTGAGTAATCGGCTTTTCTCCGGTCCCGCCAAATTCTTGATGACCCGTTGATGGTTAATGAGCTAGTGAGGTGGTTGAAATAGAAAAAGAAAAAGCTTTTGATGTTTAAAGTTGATTTTCAAAAAGCCTATGATTCTGTGAGCTGGGAGTATTTGGATAAGGTTATGGGGTTTCTCGGTTTTGGTGAGAAATGGAGAGCCTGCAATTCGTGACGTGTACTATAATGCTAGATCTTCGGTGTTGATTAATGGGAGCCTTACTGATCAGTTTCAGCTTTTCAGTGGTCTCAGACAAGGAGATCTCATTTCTCCTTTTTTATTCATCATAGCTATGGAAGGGCTTCATATTGCCTTAGAGGATGCGGTTGCTGAAATGGGAGTTTCGAGGTGCTCCATTGGGTTCGGATGAGGTCCATATTTCTCATTTGTTTTATGTAGATGACGCGATTTTTCTTGGGGAATGGGATGTCTCTAATATCCAGAACTTGATTTGTATTCTGAGGTGTTTTTATTTGGTTTCGGGCCTAAACCTCAATCTTATTAAATCAAATCTTTATAGGGTAGGGGTTAACTAGGTGGAGATTGCTTCTTTAGCTTCTTTTACCGAGTGTTTGGTTGGAACTCTTCCCTTTGTTTATCTTGGTATCCTGGTTGGAGAACCTATGGTTCGTCTTAAAGGTTGCCAGATTATTATAGACCGTTTTAAGAAGAGGTTATCTTCTTGGAAGGTCAAGTTGTTGTCCATTGGAGGTTGTCTGACCCTTATTAAGTCGGTTCTAGGGAGTTTGGGTATTTACTTCTTCTCTTTGTTTCGTCTTCCAACGATTGTATGTCACTCTCTAGAGGCTCTGTGTGCTCGTTTTTTGAGGGAGTGGATGAGGGTTAACATCGTATTCATTGGGTTAATTGGAAGTTGATTTTGAACTCATATGCTCATGGAGGTATTGGGGTTAGTAGTTTGGATGCTTTTAACCTTGGCCTTCTTTATAAATGGAAGTGGCGGTTTCTCAATGACAAGGGAGCTCTTTGGGTTAAAAATGTCAAATTTTCTCATGGGGAAGGTGGTGGTTTTTCGGATGATTCGAGAATAGGAACTGGAGGGAGTGTTTGGCAAAAGATTGTAGGATCCATTAATCATCTCCATGAGAATGGTTGTATTCCTTCTAATTCCATATATAGAGTGGTGGGGGATAGGACTTAAACGAGGTTCTGGAAGGATGTTTGGTTCTTGGATATTCCTCTCAGGGAGCGGTTTGGGAGGCTTTTTGCTTTGGACGTTAATCAAGATGCTCGGGTAAGTGACTATTGGGATTCGGGGGGATGGAACTTTCATTGGCGTCAAGGGATTAGAGGAGGGGCTGAATCGACCCAGTATGATGATCTTATGGAGACTTTAAATCCTATTCGCTTAGGGGAGATGTCGGATAAGTGGTCTTGGAAGCTTGAACCATGGGGTATTTTTACTATTAAATTAGCATAGAATTGGGTTGATGATATGTCACTTCCTATGGGTAGTATGCCTAGTAGGTGGAACCCTTTTGTCCCTATTAAAATTAACATTTTTTAGGGCGTGTGCTTTTGGATCGTATTCTGGTAAGAGTTAAACTGGTGGAAAGGGGGTTGGTGATAGATTCCTTACTGTGTCTTGTGTGTCATAATTCTCAAGAAGTTACTGCAGTGTTCGGTTGTTGCTCAGGTTTGGAGTCGGGTTGGGCATTGGCTTCATTTGGACCCTCCTGTTTTTCATCTATCCCTGATGTAATGGATTGGGTGGATTCTAGACTGTCATTTCATATGGAACGCCCGATTGTGAGCCGGTGTTTATGGTGGTCATATGGGTGCTTTGGATGTTTCGTAATTCTTTACTTTTTAGTAGCAATAAACCTAGAAAAGATAAGCTTTTTGATTATGTTGTGGATCTTTCTTTTCGTTGATTTTCGTTTCGAAATTCTAAGGCTCAGATTAGCTGGATGATGTGGTCACAAAATCCAATCCGGTCTTAATTTTTTCTTTTCTCTAGCTCCTTGCTAGAGGTTTTGTTTTTTAATATAATGTTGTTGTTCAAAAAAAATGTAAACTCAAGATTTATCAAATATCTACACATACATATAAAGGGTGTTTCGGATTGCGTTTGAAAAGTTCTTATTGGCTTTTTGAAAAGCTAATAAGTCAAAAAAAAGTGTTTGGCAAACTCAAAAGCACTTTTCAGAAAACTTTTCTATAAGATTCAAAAAACACTTTTTAATAAGCATGTAAAATGTGGCTTTTTGAAACTGCTTATGGTTTTTCAACCAAAATAACTTTAAAAAACACTTTTTAAACCAAACATTTTTTAACTTATTGACTTATTGGCTTTTTCACAATAAAAGTTTATCCAAACACTTTTAAAAAAGAAAAATACCACCACTATAAGCAAATAAGCACTTCTATCTAAGAACACTTGTAGAGTTCAAAAAGCACTCCCAAACACACCCATAATGTAGATCACATATTCATAACGTGTATATACTAATCATTATAAATTTACAGACAAACTTCTATCTTTGTAAATTGTAAAAATTCTATAAATATTTCAATAGTCGTAACGATTTAAAATTGTCAGTATCATTTTTTTTTCTTAACTGCGGTTTCCACATGTATTAACCTAATAAATAGATATGTTAACCGTAACTTTTATGTATACTTATATGAACTTACAATATTTTTTTAGTATTTTTAAAGAATACATCACTGAAACCTTAAAATTAAACTAATGACAAAAACAATCACATTTAAAATTTATATAAAGTATTATAAATTAATACAATAACTAGTGAGTGATCCCGTGATGAAGCATGTGTTACTTTTTTTTTGTTGGGTTTTTTTTGTCACCGCTTACTTATATCAATAAAAATTATAGATAACAAAAAACAACACTAAATAAATTCAATCATTTATTAAAGTTGTGTTATTGGGTTTGGGTTGAGTTGGGTTTTAACCCTTTTTCTCATTTTAAGCTTAACCCGATTTGATGCTTTGTCTTCAGAAGCACTTGCTTCATCTTTGATACCAAAATCGGAATTAATCATTCAAGATCAATTGTTGTCTATCGGTGATCCATCACATCTCCTGCTTGTTACATAGAAAAAGTTATAAAAAAAAGCACTAATTAACGTCTATGAAATCTGTCAAATTCAGTTTTACATATGATTCTATCATTATTGCCTTTGAACAAACAAACATGAAAAGGATTCGGTTTGTTTTAGCATTGGATGTGCTTACAGAAGCATTCATTTCTTCTTCTCTCTCTCTCTCTCTCTCTCTCTCGAGAGAGAGAGAGAGAGAGAGAGAGAGAGAGAGAGATTGACATGATATGTTGGAAGTATTTGGGCTTACTGTAGCCCATCATGTTGGAAATTTAATATACTTTTATGTCCAATAAAACCTTTTAACTTAATATTTTAATATGTGATCCATGACCTAATGCTATTATATATATATATATATATATATATATATATATATATATATATATATATATATATATATATATATATATATATATATATATATATATATATATATATATATATAATAGCATTAGGTCATGGATCACATATTAAAATATTAAGTTAAAAGGTTTTATTGGACATAAAAATACATTAAATTTCCAACATGATGGGCTACAATAAGCTCAAATGGTTCCAACATATCATGTCAATTTTTCGTAAACTTTGACACTTGTAATTTTGTGATAATTTTGAAATAAATAATATCCATATGTCAATTTATGGTTTTTTTTAATTTTTAAAATTAAAAAGACATGTAATACTTATAGTTATATATGTAAAGTATCAAATTTAATAAATATTATAGTAAATTGCAATTAATATGTTTCTTGGTTTTTTATTTCAAATTTTATTATAAAAAACACTTATTATTTATATTTTAATAATTTATTTTTTTAATAATACACGGATTTTACACCTAGTATCATAATATAAGACATTGCACCTTATAGTAGACCACCAAGCAAATAAAATTTTTATGATGAAAGGGTGAGTGTTCAATATTTTAAAATTTAGGCGTGTTTGGTATAATGAAATAGATGAAGGAACAATTTTATAGAAAAAATAAAAAATAAATAAAAGTAACCTTGGATTACCTCGAATTTGATAATTTATATATACACTTCCTTAAATGAAATTTGAAATTGTATTTTATCTCTTTTGCTTCTTCTGATCAATAAAAGTAAGATTGGATGTTGTCATCAACAAAGCCTAAACTTTTAATAGTTTTTTTATAACTTAAAAGGGCTTAGTGAAAAAAATAACAACTTACTTTTACTTATTTTTTTATTATATAAAGTCACATAGATTGTATCTACTATCAGGTCCGATCCAGATGTTAGGTAACTCGGGCAACCGCCCAAGGCACGTGGCTGTAAGGAGCCCAAATTTTATGTGTTATGCAATGTCTCTCTCTGTGTGTGTATATATATATATATATATATATATATATATATATATATATATATATATATATATATATATATATATATATCCGGTAAGAAATTTTTTTTTGGTAAGAAGGTAAGAAGTTTTTTTCTACATATTTTTCTGACGAACAAAAGAAATGAATCACTAGATGAATCAAAAATAACATGATTCACCAAAAAAATCTCCAAAAAACACACTGATGATTCATTTATACAGTGATTTCGTTGTTATTCACTAAAATTGTCATAAAAGTGAATTTTTTTTAATTTACTTAAAAATGAATCATGAAGATGTTTTTTTAGGAATTTTTTCTTGTGAATCATCTAATGATTCATTTTTATATGTTCGCTAAAAAAATATGTAGAAAAAAAATTTCTTACCATCCTACCAAAATTTTCTTTGTTATTTGATCTTGACTCTCTCTCTCTCTCTCTCTCTCTCTCTCTCTCTCTCTATATATATATATATATATATATATATATATATATATATATATATATATTATTTTTGTAACGGTATTTTTGGCATTTGAACGAAGAAACAAGAAAGCCACATTAATTAAGGTGCCATTAGGCGGGAAGGCAATTGACTTTTTGTGAATGACGCCTTATGTGTTAAAATAATGATTTTATCTTCCCTTTTGTGCTTAATTCTGAAATTTTAAGTGAATATCGATATTAGATAAGGTTTGGTATTAAAGCTTCTAATTTTAATATCTAACTCTTATTTATGTTTTTAGTTTCTGTTTTTTGTTTTTGTTTCTCGTCCTATGTTTGTATTTATTTGTTTTCTCTAATTTTTTTTTTCACAAAGCTTTTCAATTTCACATTTTCTATTTTGTTTTGGAATAAGATTTTTGAAGCCATTTCACTGAAACAACGAAACTCAAATCTCCAAGTTTATGATATTTCACCGAATTAGGTAAATTACATTTGTAGATATTTGTATCAATATTTGGAAAAGATTTCTTATGGTTGTGTTTGACTTAAGTTTTCAGAGTTTCATATGCAAATTAGTAGATTTCTAGAGTTGATAAGGTATTATGTTACTTAACATATTTTGAACTTCTTTTATTTTATAGATTTATAACTTGTTACCGATTTTATTTTGTAGCTTCCTGTGATAATAGGCATCCACAAAAGCACAAATTTTTTACAAGTTAGATTGAATTAATCTTAATAGTGTTGTAGATGATTTTGCATCATTGTGGCTATATATGTGTTATTGATTATATTATTAATAGTTTTAGTAAAATCGTATGTTTCTTTTTTTTCAAATCTTTGTTACGTTTGTGGCTTTCGAGACTTTTTTTTCTTCTCGTTCTAAGTCCAAACTAAATCGGCCTTGTCTACTATATATTAATTTAAAACCAAATAGGATCAACATCCTCCACTACCTTAGGAGTTGATGTTTTATTTTTTTTGAACCGGGAAATACAAATGTACTAATCTATTCCTAAACTAACATCTAATTCCATCTATGTCCACAAAGGGACTTGAACCCTTGACCTCAAAAAAGGAGGGCACCACCTAATACCGTTGGGCTACAAACCCTTTGGTAGGAGTTGATGTTTTATACGTTTAATCAATTTTTATATAAACACATGTGTCACAGAAAAATATACTCCTATAAGTTTAATTTATAAAATTAAAATCTCAAATGGAAGGGAAGATCTCCAAAATTACTATCTTTGACCGTGTCACAGATCCATTGTATTATCTTCCATAAACTTTTATATATATATATATATATATATATATATATATATATATATATATATATATATATATATATATATATATATATATATATAAAGATTTGAAAACAAACTTACAAAAAAATATATTTCATTAGGATCAATTAGACGTGACCAACAAAACCGGTTCACAAACCGAACCGGTCAGTGAACCGGAAACCGGTTTACCTCCGAACCGGTTCAGGCATGAACCGAACCCCCGGACCGAACCAGTTCGCCATTTTGCCCGTGTGATCCGGTTTAATAAGAACCGGTTTTTTGATCCGATTTTGATCCGGTTTTGAACCGGTTTTGCATATTACCGTTCGCCATTTAGAGCTTTATACTCTAAACAAAAAAACACCCATTCCTATTTTACACTTATTAGCCCAAAAACAAAAAAAATAAAAAAATAAAAAATAAATGAAAAAAAATAAAAATTAGAAAACCTTATTTGCGTCGAACCGGTTTTTTGATCCGATTTTGATCCAGTTTTGAACCGGTTTTTTGAACCGGTTTTCTGAACCGGTTTTTGTTGAACCGGTTTCTAATAAACCGAACCGGTTTACATAAGTTCGGATATTTTTGGGGGTGAACCGGTTTGGAACCGAATCGGTTTGGGTGTGAACCGGTTTAGACTACTTGGACTTGAACCGAACCGGCTCATAAAAAAAACCGGTTTTTGCATGCCTAGGATCAATCACGTGTCACCACTTTAAATATAAACTATGTATATGGATGCTTGTTTTTGGCTAATATAGCTAAATAATAATCGATTCGTTCCACCACTTCAATGCTAATCAGCTAACTAAAAATCGCAGCTTTTCACATATTAAGGTATTTGTAGAAAATAATGATGTTTTTTTTAATCGAGTGGCTTTTAGAATATATAACTAATTTAAGAATTAAATGGAAGCCCAAGTAATATGGGCTATGGCTACGGGATTCCATGTGCAAGATTTGAGAGATGACAACATGATGAGGTTTGTGAATTGTATCGCAATAGAACAACTCACGTTACACAGTTAAGCCTCAATTATATAAATTTATGCAATATTCTCAAATTATATGGACAACAAACTAAAAATCAGAATTACAAGCACATCAACACAAAAAGACATAACATCAAATACTTTGTGGGCACGAAAATACATATTACATGATTTTCCACATCTACCCAAGCTTTGATAACAGCTAAGTGATACAAGTATATCCAACCGCATTGTTGTTCAAAGAGAAGAGCAAAATCAGAAAACCGAAATTAAATTAGAGGTGTAGATACATAGACCAAAGGGTATGAGTGTGGAGTTTTCCTTACTTTTTGTGAGTCACATCACCCTTTCCCATCACCATTTCCCTCACCTAAACCCAAAGAATGGGTGAGAAGCTCATCTCACTATTTTTTTTAAATAAAATTAATTGATTTATATGATTTGATAATAGCTAAGTGATACAAGTATATCCAACGACACTGTTCTTTTTCGCATTTCGTCTACGTCCATGCTAAAATACGATGCACCCGAAGAAGTCCCTTTTCCCTTCCTCTTTGATATGTTCCTACCCATCGGTCGGATAATTTTTTCTAGCTTGAGTTCGTCATCCTGATTTAAATCTAGACCAACCCGAGCATCGGAGAAAGTTGTGCAACCACTAGAGCCCGTTTTCGTTCACTTTGATTGTTGTACTCCAAAAATAAAATATTGCTCGTATTATTTCCACCTAGGACATCTAACCAATAATTTCCAACAATCGTGTCACTTGAATGGTTTTCTAACTTCCTCAAGGTAAAATTGCAAAGCTTCTTGAAGTATTTCTTCGTTACCTTGGCCGCTTTTTCATTGGGTTTTTAGGTTGTTGTACAACACGTTTATTTTTGAAACTCCCTTTGCAATTTCTCGAAACTTCGAATTGATTTGGTGTTTCGTACGGTAGTCGTCATCTTTTTCTAGCTCCTCCCGAAACCATTCTAAAATGTGAAACCAAAAATGTTCTTCCGGTTGTGCATTTCCTGTCATCGAATCCTCAGAAATGTCAACTCAAGGGTTTACCAAAACTAGCTCTTCTTGTGGAAGTTATGTTGCCGGCTTTTGTCTTCCCAGTTGTGCGACACCCTCGCACGCTTGTTTTTTCTCTTTACGTCATTGTGGGGGTGGTGTGGCTTGAGTTTCGAGAATTATCTCTTCTTCTTCCGAGTCATCTAACTCATCGACAAGTTGGAATTGTTGTTGGGTTTGGGTTTGAGTTTGGGTTTGGGTTTGGAGTTGGGTTTGGGTTTGAGGTTGATTTGGCGCGAATGTTGATCGGGAAAAACAATAAAGTTTGAAAACATTTGTGGAGTAACATTTGGAACTTGTACCCGGTAATATTGTCTAACATTTTGGTATTGAAATTGTAGTGGAGATTGAATGAGAGCATCGAGTTGGGGACGATAAACTTCTTGTGATGATGAATCAATAGCAAAAATGTTTCGAGTAGGGGTGCTTAAACTCGAAACATGAGTTTTTTTTCCTTCTATTGGAGATTAAGGATTGATTGTCGGATTCGTTTTTTTTTTTTTGAAGAAAATAAAGGTTGTAGAGTGTTTGCTTGAATGTTTGATTGAAGATAAATAGTTATGAGTATTTATAGATGTTTTAAAGGGTAAAAAAACAGAACAAATTAGAGTTTAATGGATATAGTCGTTGGTAAAAAAACATTTTTTAACGGATACTTCATAAAAAAACATTTTGACCAATCAACGAAGGAGGGAGAACGCGGCAAAGGGATCCCTCAGCCGGTCCCGCACCACCCTTCCTCGCACCGACGGTGCGGTGTTCCGCCGTGCGGGTAGAGTCCCACGGTCTTCCCCGCTGTACACTCCGTCCGGCCTTACAATCGAATCGATATGACAACATGTATTTGTAATCAACATCCAATCGATTGCTCCTACTCTACTCCAAAAGCAAAACCAACGGCAACCCACCAAGAAAAGCAGTCTACGAAATTTGAGGGAGTGATGGTATACAGGGGAGCAGTTTACTCTGGTGTTTCCTGAGCTTAATGATCGGTGTTTCGCTTATTTAAAAATCACAATGAAGAAAGGTAATGGAATAATAAAACTGGGAAGAGTAAGGCGGTGAGAAGTAGAGCAATCTAATTGGAGGAGACAACAGTGAGTTGAAATCGAAGTCGGCTCAAATAGGTTCCATACCAACTGACAAACACAGGATCCTATCTAAGAAGAGCCAAACCTGAAACCACTATCTTAAAACTAAGCATTGTTCATAAGCGAGTATTAATAGAGTATAAGAATTTGATAAGAATATAAAGTGTAAATAAAAAAAGTTAGTTGAAGATTCTGTGCAAATGTAAAGGGTATAACTGAAAATGTTTAAATTCGAATGAAAAGAAAATAAAACATTAGTATTATTAATTATTAATACTATGGACGACGGTGAGTGGAAAACTGTCGTCCATAATCGCAGCCCTTCAAACTCAAGCAACATTTAATATGAGCCGCATTAACTCTCTATTTACGGTGATCATCCCCTGATTCCTCCTTCTTCTCCCCCACATACATGGCAGTTGTCTTCTCTGGCTTTGGTGCCCACGACTCAATCGCATGTGGTGCTTTCTTTGATAAAGAGTGTTATTCCATCTAAACCGGTAACTACACCACCACGATCTCTGTTCGCACCTATATAAGTCTTCAGTTTCACTATAAATTGTTCAATGCTTCAATCAATTACTTTGAACTGAAATCGCAGATAGTTCTTTCCACCTTCCACTAGAATTCTTTGTTTCTCCTCATTACTGCTTATAATTGATTATGTTATGGTGTTCGTTTTTCAATTTTGATGAACAAAGCCCTAAATTCTACTATTGTTTGAGGAATTGAGGGATCAATCATCCTTCTTTATCTTTCTCTTTCTATCTACTGCATCAATGGGAAAGACACATACATACACTTACTGGGTTCTTGATATTGATTTGTTCACGAGTGTGTTTTCTACACCACTCTCCTTTTCTATGCTCCATATCTCGACCCAGGTAATCCTAATCCCCTAATTTTTTCTTCTCCAACATGAATGCCTCACTTTTGTGTAGTTTGTGCAATGTTCACATATTATCAATTTTCGACATGTTGATGTAGTTTTTTCAACTAACATTTATCATCATTATGTCAACCATGCTTTTTTTATATAAAATTTAATGTTATGGTTTTGATTTAAGGGTTATTTGGTTGTTGCCTGCTATCTTGCTATATCCTCGGTCTCTGCCCCACTATCCTATCAATTTTCTTTGTTGCATATTCAATTTTGTTGTATAATCGAAGTTTTTATGTTTCTATAATCAATTTCGTATGTATTTAATTTGTACTATATAATTTTCAAGTAGAAATTCCTTTATCTTCTTCTGGTTCTATTGGTGTTACCTGATATGACTCATGTTCCATTGTTACATGTGCTTCTAGTTGTCATCCATGGAAGCTCCTTCGGATGGGTATAGAAGAAATATCGATATCTATCTCATCAACTATTGCAAAAGGTTTGTCATTACTTTTTTTAATTGGTCATTCACCGACTGTGAACTAATCGTCTCTCCTTCCCTCGATAAGTATTTTTATGTGAGCTTCATTGAGTGTACCCTTATCAAACGATAATGGTTTTATTTATATATTCAGGGGTTTATGATAAATTTTGGGGTACTCTTTGTGTGCATAAATTATGGATCATGAATTTCCTGTGAAAACTTTTGGCAGGTGGAAGACTGAATGTCCTATGTGCACATATCAATGGAAAGACGATTATCTATATGTTTGGTGATCATAATTTTCATGTTTTTTTTTTTGAGTTGGAGTCAAAATCCACCATTGGTGTTGCATTTGCTACAAGGACTCTTCAGGTTTGTCACTTTCTACAAAGCTTATTTTCATAACAAGTCATTTTTTTGCCTATTTTATTATCGAAATTTTAGCTTTTTGCATGTGATTGTGATTAGTAAAGGGAACAAAGTAAGGTACAAGCTTGATTAAAAAAACATAACCAAAATATAAGTTGTCATGAATGGTGGTCAACATGGTGTTTACTTGATTCTTCATATTTGTTTCCTACAAATGGACTGGTTGTTGTTTAAGGGGTTCTAGCTATCAAAAGTGAGTCTCTTGAACTATATTAACTGTTCCATCTTATTGATAATAAAAGTTACTTTTTTTATGTTCCAAACTTTCTTTAGAAACAATCAACTTTCCTACAATTATGGCTCTTTCATGGATCAAATGATTGTTATATTTACACAGGTAAAATCTTTAATTGATGTGATATCCTGCTATTTATGGTGGTGTAGATGAATTAGAAATCTTTGAAATTGATGTTGAGCTAATCACAATCAATGCTATTAAGACTTTGAGAAGTATCCTTTGTTTTTACCTTGTTAACTGTAAGCCTTGCTACATGCCTCCATATTCCTTGAACTCTTTCAAGATGTACACGATTTTTCATGTTTAAGTGTGTGTCACCATTTTTCAGTCCATACCTCAGAAAAAAGCCATGGGGTTCATAAAAGCCGAGGCAATGAAACAAGATTTACATGGTATATATGCGTTTTCATTTTCTTATATAATTTCTTTGTTTTATACTAATCTTACTTGGTATATTTTAAGAATGCATAGTTTCTTATATAAACCCATCTTAAGAATCAGCTTGGCCGTGTACTCAACTTAGCTGAGTAAATCAACAAACTTTTATTTACAAAGATAAAACATAATAAAATTTATTTAAAGCCCAAATAAGTTACAATAAGAACAACATTTCTCGATTTTTTACAATAATAATATAACCTTTAAAAAAAATTGCGATATAAAAACATAAATAGAAATGGGTTTTATTGCAATTTTTAGGCTAGAATGAAAAATAATATCAACCCTTGACTAAGACATGAATGATAACAAAAATGAAGGAATCACATTCCTTTGGAAATTGTTTTTTTATTCCCTTTACTTGAAGTTATGAACAAATATAAATTTATTGTTTCTTAGGAGTTACAAATGTTTTTATAATCGTAATTGCTAATAAAGTGATAAATATTGACCATAGTGATGGAGTTCATGAATTATAAAACTTTTCAATGTTGTGTTGGATGTATAAGGTGAACTTTCCTGAACACTTGCTATGTTATCTTCGTTTTCCTGAGTTCATGCATCTATCTCATAAGTCCATCTAGAATTTGTGGCTACAACTCTAACGTTGTTGGCAATAAATTATCTAAAAACCAAGTTTTTGGCATGTATGTCATTACGAGTTGATTAACAAATGCTTTATCCAACCATTTTGTCTGAAACCACTATAACTGTAACTGTAATCAGGATGTAACTTTTTTTTCCAATTCATGAATTGAAGAATTCAACTAGATGATTAGATTTAAAACTCATCAAGGTGGGAGTTTTTCTAGCTTTTCTGCCACTATTAATACAAAAAAAACAGAGCTTGAACAAATCTTGATACAAGAAACCTTTACTAGGTTGGTTTCTTTAACTTTAGTGTAAGTCCTACACGGTTATTATTACACTCTAGGTGGCGTCATTTTATATTTTCTGCAAACTGCATATTTGAACGTGAGAGTTGTGCTTATTTGTCGATAAGCTCTAATTTATTATCACTTGACATACATTCCAAAATCGTGCTTTGAGTTATTAAAAACATTGTGTTCATTAATCGATTAGTAACATGACTGTTTAATTTAGAAAGAGAGCATAAATCCAATGTATTTTTTCATCTAGATAACATTTAAGTGCTTCATTCTTTAGTGTTGAAAAGTTTCATTCAAGAAACTGAGTTATTTATTTCAATATTTTTGAAAATATATTTTGGATTTAAGTTATCTTTCAATATTTTTCAAAATGCATTTTCAATTAGACATATAGAAATTAGAAAACACGAGTAACATTTTTTTTGTGGTAATTCTTAAAACATTATAGATATATATAATGATAACGGTCATTTTACAACTGTCATATTTTAAACAAATGTATAAATGAGGCTAGGGGCAAAATGATAATTCGTCTTTGAAAATAATAGCATTGTACTTAATTTCAATAAAAATTATGTTATTTTTCTTATTTATGCATTGTACTTTCAAATATAGCATCATAATTTAATTTTTAATTATTATTTTCACAAAAAATTATATTCTTTTCTTATTTAAGCACCGTACATTCAAATATAGCATCATACTTTCTTTTTTAATTCATATCTTGAAAAAAGTTATGTTTTTTTTTTCTTATTAAACCATTGTACTTTCAAAGTACAATGGTTAAATAAGAAAATTAAACAAATGATCATACTAGGTTTGTCCAAAGGATCTTATTAGGTTTATCTTTTGGGTGATTTTATCTTAACCGATAAGTTGAAAATGTTGACTTTTAGATCTACATTAAATAATATTTCAATTTTTTAGTCTTAAATTGATTGAGTTGCTTATTTTATCTTATGTATGCAACACAATTATAGATATTATATCGAGAGATAGAAATATAATTGGATAGATTTGTCATGTACATAACTAATAAAGAAAATAATCAAAGTAATATGTTATAAAAATAAGATAAATCAATATATTGTTTATACATTTGTCAAACTAAAGCAACAAAAATCAATCATAATTTGTGTATATAAGATTCCATTCGTACATTTAAAATGACTCAACCATATATTATCATCACTTTTCAACCATTTACGCCATGGGTATACTCGCCCTTGTGTCTATGGCTATTAATATAAACACAACAGTCCTCATTTATTTTAGGCCCTGTAAAAAATAAATAAATAAATAAATATATATATATATATATATATATATATATATATATATACTATCTTATAAAACAAATCCCACTATTTCTAAAAATGGATTGAATAAAATAATAATTTTTTTTTAAGACGTCCGAATCATTAAGCTAATTGTACAACTAATTACTAATAAAATAATATTAAAATTTAAACAAACTCCTATAAATCTTTTCTTCCAAGGTTTTGACCAGATCTTTTTTTCATCCAAATAAATACTCAACACCCTATAATTTGTTCATTTCATGAATTTTCCTAAAACAAACTAATGATTGAGTTGAAAATAATCATTTTCCATCGAAAAGAAATTAATTGTCGAAACAAACTATTTGTCGCCCGCCGCTTTGCGCGGGTAAACGGCTAGTATATATATATATATATATATATATATATATATATATATATATATATATATATATATATATATATATATATATATATATATATATATATATTCCTAAGTATTTTATATTATGTTGAAGTTGGAAACGTTAAACAAAAAGAAAATAAAATGGCCCAGTAGGTAGTAGGAAACGAAGTATCGAACTATGGTTAGTGGCCCAATAAAAGATTATGCACTTCAACCAAATTGTCTACAATAGGAGATGGTTTAATGAGCTCCAATTAATATATATATATATATATATATATATATATATATATATATATATATATATATATATATATATATATATATATATATATATATATATATATATATACACGTTACCACAAACAATTTATGCATTATATAGTTGTATAATACAACATTTTCAAGCACCAATTGTTGTGTATGGATAAAAATTATTATGTACAGATCAGCTTCCAAAAAATATGGAGTCCAATAGTGTCGAACATGGGCGGATGGATAATAAGTGACGCTCACTTAACGAGCTGCCATTCAATAAATTTTTTTATAAACGTCAATGAGATCGTTTATAATTTAAATATAGTAAGTAAATATGATGATTTTCCGGCCCTATTCTTTTCGGAGCTTTGTGTGATGGAACACTCTAAACATCCCAAGTTAGTCCTAAATCTAAACATCAACTCATCACCATTGTCACATCAATTTGCACTTGAAATACCCAACACATCTCATAATCAAATTATTTTATTTTTATCTTTTTAATTAAGTAAATTATAATTTTTTAATTAAGCAAATAAAAGAAAAACACTAGATTTTATGTAAATTAAAATATTACATAGATTAAAATTTTTTTAAAAAAAAAGAAAAAGAAAAAATTAGACATAAAAAAGGTTACATTAATTTTAATTAACGAATAAATACTTAATATAAAATTTAATTTTCATTTTCAAAACCACCTCGAGAATTACATATGTCATACCAAGCATTGATGTAACATCATGTTTTCATTTCTTCAGATGATAAAGTACAATTCATTGTATATAAAATATACCTTGAAAATATTTTAATTCTTTGCCAAAGTAATATAAAGTAGAGTTGTAATAGACGTGAATATGAAACGGTGGATATAAAGAACATTGGAAATAGAGCTCGTACGAGAAAGTTGCGATTATCCGAAGTTAGCGAGAAAATAGTAGGTACCTGGCGAATTAAGATGTCAACTGGCAACATTTAATGCTGCTAACCACCAACAAGTATGGAGGAACAAGTCCACATAGGGTCGTGTTGTCACTATGCATAAAACGCCACCCAAAGGTAGAACTCCCAGCTTATAAATAGAGACCTCAAACCTCTAATTTCATTACACCATTCTCTTATCCTCTCTCAGTTGATCTTAAATCTATATCTCTCCCTCTCGAGACTTTAGTCCATTGTTATTTGATTTATCCTTCCTAAATATCATTAGTGAAGTATTGGAAGTTTAGAATGATCCTTAAGAAAAGGTGTAACATCCCAATTTTCACAATAAATGTTTCATTTTAAATTTAAGGAAAATACTCATTTCATAAAACTGTATTCAAGATAAAGGCATTTTTCCATAAACCGAAATGCAAAATCATAGTTCATAAGAAAATATCACGAAATCTTGAATCATAAAACTATTGATGTGTGTGCACAAAGCTTATTGAGTCCCCCAAAACATAACACACAAAAATATACATACAATGTAAAAAAATAATGGCACTCAACACAAAGCTAGTCAGTCCCTTTGGCCTTCAATTCAAAGTTGGCCCGCCCCGACAGTCAACAAAAAGCTAGTCTGTCGCAGCCTTCAGCATAAAGTTGGTCCACCCCGACCTTCAGCATAAAGTTGGTCCTCCTATATGGCCTTCACCACAAACCTAGTATGTCTCCGCCTTTAACATAAAGTTGGCCCACCCTAAGTGTATTGGCCTACAACATGTTGTTGGACCGCCCTTGTAAAGCCCCGTTTATTTATTAAATAAATAAATTAATTAATGAATGGCTCGTAGCCCTAAAACAAATAATTATATATGCAGGGTGTTGGTTTCGAGGAGTTAATTGCCACATTTTAGAAGTTGGGGGTTAAAAGTGTAAGATCTGGATTTAATTTTAAAAGGATTTCAGAAGTTAGGGGGCGTTTGGTAATTTATGGACTTAAATTGAAGAGATTTGAGGGCTTAGGGGCTGGTTGGTAATTTCAGGACTTATTATGAAAGGAAATTATGGGAGCAAGGGCTAAAGGGTAAATATTGGATTAAGATTGAAAGAAAAAAGGAAGGAAGGGGCCAAACTCGTTATTATGGAGGTAAGTTTAAGGGATCGGGGTATATAACCCGTCACCCCTCCCGCTTCAAACCCTAAACCTAATCGTTTCTTCACCAGCCGTCATCCTTATGACCCCTTAGCCGGCGCTGCTACACCTCCCGTCGACCGAATGGTGTGCCACCAGAGATGTTTCTCCCCTAACGAGTATCGACGAACCCGAAGCATGCCAAAGACCGATCAACTGCCTTGTAGCCATGGTCGGAGTCGTGAGCCAACTGCCAAGCAACCTCAACTGTCATCGCCGATGGGTGTAATGATCGACGAGGTCGTAATCTCGCTTTCCTCCAATGCCACCGTCGTTGATGAGGTTACCAATCAACCGCCACAGCCATTGTAAATGTTCTAAATCGCTGCTATTGTTCTTCTTCTTCTTCTATTCATCTTGTCGTCGGCCGCCTTGCGGGTGGAGGGACTCATGGCGTTTCCTGTTATCACCGGTGAGTGATGGTTTAGTTCAAGGCTCGTGTGCGACGTGGGTGCGCTGTGGGGGAAGTCCTGTCGAGTTGGGTCATGGAGAACCACTATGGCAGCCGACCATGGTGGCTGTCATCGCAATACGCCGTCGTACACCACTAGATCGATGGAAGGATCAGTTTTCAAGTTGTTAGGTCCAGTATTGTGTTGCGTCTATTGGGCTCGTTAGCTAGTCCAATGTTTATCTCCGGTATGGGCTTGTCCATTCGTGACTTTTGTAGGGTTTAGTATAAATAGATGCTTGTATGCATCCTAGAGTGTGGGGATTAGAGACGATTAGAAAAGTATTGTTCAGCATATTCATCGTTCTTATTTTGTAACCCTAGAATCCTCTACAGTGGAAGTTCTTAGTCGAGCTCTGCTGAGGATCGAGTAATCTAATCATTCGACACATTCTGATTCATACTTGTGTTTCGTTTTTACTATCTTTACGTTCATTACTTACCTGTTACAAAGATCTAATCGATCAAAGAGTTATTTTATAACTCATCAATTGGTATCAGAGCAGGAGGCTGTGTAATTCATACACATCTTTTTCTGTGAAAGAGTTTGCGATTAGGGTTATTCCGCATTAACTAATATTTATTGAGCCGTCATTCCATAATATTACATATTACAAGTATGATCTTTCAAACAGGTTAAACGATCAAGCATGGACGAGTCACAATCTAATCCCATCAACATCTCGAACATCATTGGATCAACAACGAAGATTCCTATTCTTTACACCCTGGATTATGAAGTCTGGGCGCATCATTTTGAAGGTTATGTCATCGGATCTGAAGACAATGGATACCTTATTTGAGAAGCAATCGTTTCTGGACCATTTGCTCACTCAGGAACATCAAAAATCATTAAAACAAAGAAAGAGTATAATGATCTGTTAAAGGACGTAAAGGACGTTGCTCAAGATGAAAAAGAAAAGTTTCAGTGCAATATTAAAGCATTGAGACTGATTCGATTCGCTCTTTAATCAGATACATTTAGGCTGGTAAGTTCTTGCAGCACCGCTAAAGAAATCTGGGATAGGCTGCGAGAGCTATATTCCACAGATGAAGATTTGGAGCATTCTATTCAGACCTTGCTTTTCTCTGAGTTTGGTGAATTTAAACAGAATTTTGATGAAACTGTTACTCAGATGTTTGATCGCTTCAATCATCTTCTTAGCAAGATGATCAAACACGATATAGAAAGGAAGCTGATTGAACAGAAATTAACCTTCTTGAATGGCCTAAGACCCGAGTGGAGAGCAGTTGTGTCCACTGTTAAAGCTCATGAGCAATTTAAATCTTAATTATTGGCAAAGCTGGTGGGGATTCTGAAATCCCAAGAAAAGATTGTCTTGCAAGAGAAAAACGTGGTCTCAAGTTTGGGGTCCTTGGCACTCCTGTCTAAAAGCAAATGTGTGGTAGAAGATGAAGATCTCAACTTAGAAGACTATGATCTTAATTCTGAAGACTATGTAATGATGGTGTCGAATCCAAAGAGGTTCATTAAGAAAAGGTTCCCTACCAATAAGAACCGAAATTGGCAGGGAAGCTACAGTTCTGAAAAGGTTAAAGAGGAACCAAAGACAGAAGAACCAAAGAAAAAGGAGAAAGTTGAAGGAGATTCTGGTGTGAACTGCTACTACTGTGGAGGAAAGAACCACTATGCCAAAGACTGTGTCTTGAAGAAAATGGCATAGAAGGATGAGGAGAAAGATGAAGAAGTTGTGTTAATGAAAAAGTTGGAAGAGATCAAGAGAAAGAAAGCTGCTACTAACCCTTCGATGAATGCTTTGATTGTGCAGGGTTCGGCAGCGGATGATGAGTTCGGTGGCGTGCAGGTCTGGTCAACCGACTCAGAGGATGATGAAGTCAGGAAGCCATCTCATGGAAAGGCGTATGTTGCAAGAGGTGATGAAAGCAGTGGGAAGTGTTTGATGGTGACAGATGTATCTCAAATGAGGGGATAAAATACAGACGGTGGGAAAGAGGACACCAAGGAGCGAGAGGACTTATGCTTCACAACAAAACCTCTTAGTGTGCAGTTCAATGAGCTTGATGAATTGATCAAGAAGGTACAATCCGTTTTTGTTTCATTCAAAGTCCCACAAAATTCATATGAAAAAGAATTGAAAAGCTTAAATTCAAGAATCTCAAATCTAGATAGCAGTTTAACTCAAACACGGGTCACCAATTCTAACCTAACTGACCAAATAAGCAGGGTGTCATCCAAGAGTGAGGAACGGAGGATGTGGATAGAGCTGAAGGAGTCGGAGCTGAATAAATCTAAGGACGAAAACATTTATTTACAAAGAGACAATTTAAAACTTCTGAAACAGAGAAATGTTTTTTGTTTAATTGCTAAACGTCTTTATGTTAACATCACTCAACTTCATATGAACTGTGAAATAGGGCAGAAAATTCATCGCATGATTTTTCCCTTCCTTGAGTTTAAGGAGGATGAAATCGATGTTGAAGCATATAATTGCGAAAGTGTAGTTTCGTCTGATGATGTGAATCCGACTTATATGTATGGTCTGGACAAAATTGAATCTTTTATAAAGTCCAAGGACCATAAGGACATGCTGAAAAACCTTTTGGATGAAAACGATAAACTGAAACTAAGGACCGAAACCATACAAAAATTTGACTCATTGAATGCAAACTTGAGCTCAAAAAATAAAATTGATGTTGAAAACGCGTCTGAGCTTAATGAGGATGATGATATGAGTGTAATTTCTGTAGAGGATGAAGTCGACTGTTCTGAGTTTGTCAAGAGCGAACCCGAAAACCACAATAATCTTATTTCTGAAAATTCAGTGGAGTTTGCTCGTTTGTCCCAAAATAAGTCCCCGATTCTTGAAGAAAAATCCGTTGTATACCAAAAGGTGAGAACAACACCAAATCAGGTGTATAAGGTCACCGCCATAGTAAACGAAGATAATGCAGATGGCTGTGATGAGTTTTTCTGGTCTGCTCCTATAGATAATGCTGACGAAATCGTTGGTCTGTCAGAGCGAACGTCCTGGAAAACCAAAGGCAGATATGTGCCAGAGCCACTAAACAAGCCTGACCACTTCGATGTGCCAAGTACTAGTGGTACAAAAGATGTTTCTGTAGAAGAAGTCACTCCTACAAGCGAAACATCATCTGTTAAAAGTGAACCGGCTGATAGGAAACCAAAGCAAAAAGCCAACATCCACCGACAGCCAAAGCAAGTGAAGAATCAAAAGCAGCAAAGAAATCTGAGATACAAAAAGAATCTCTCAGAACGAAAACAGTTTTGGCGATCTCAAAACGCCCATTTCTCTTATCATGACAAAAATTCAAAGTCAGAGAAAAGTGCTGTTAGGCCGGAAGAAAGGAATAACAACCGAAGGGAAAGGTTCGGTTCAGAGAACACCAGCTACCGAAAGCATAGGTTCGGTTCAGAGAGCAAAAGCTATTGAGGTTCAAGGTTCGATCCCACTAATGACCAAAACCTAAAGGGTCACTTAGAACCACAAGTCAAGAAAACATCTCAGTCTAAATTCTCTCATTCTAATTCTTCTCAACCCCATTCTAAATCCAATTCTGTTCAAACTCAAAATCCAAAATCTTCAACAGATTTGAAAGGAAAATCGAAGGTTTCCTCAGTCAAGAACGATCAAAAGCATTCCAAGGCCCAAACGTCTGAACCTGAATCCAAACCGACTGTAACAAATCCTAACAAAATTAAAGTTTTCACTATTAAGAAGAAAGATGAAACAACTTTAATAAAAAGAACATATCTTGTTGACATTTCTCTTACTATTCCTGTTCCCGTGAAAGGCTCACGTGGACCCAAGAAACTTTGGGTTCCTAAATCTGCTTGATTTTTGCAGGTTATCAGTGACGAGCAGTTCAACGAAGAATGGTATATTGACAGTGGCTGCTCACGTCACATGACAGGAAGGAAGGAAGAGCTGAGGGAGTTTCGATCTCTTCCAAACGGCGGGAATGTCAAATTCGGAAACAACTCATATGGCACGATAAAAGGTTATGGGATGATAACAAATGGAGACTTCTCGATTGGAAAGGTTGCGTACGTTGAAGGGCTACAACATAACCTCATCAGTGTATCTCAGCTTGTTGGAGGTATTGGTCTTAAAGTTTCATTTGACGATGAGGGTTCGGAAATAATAGAGAAGAAAACAAAAAGAGTGATTCTCAAATCAGAGTGCAAAGGCGAAATGTTTGCTCTCAATCTCAAACCTATCAAAGGAAATCCAACTATCTGTCTGTTATCCAAAGCACATTCTGACGAAAGCTGGCTATGGCACCGAAGGCTCTCCCATCTCAATTTCAAGGACATCAACAAACTTGTCGCAGGAGGTCATGTTCGGGGTCTTCCATTGCTCAAGTTTGATCGAGAACATTTGTGTGCTGTGTGTGAAATGGGGAAGCAAAGTCGTTAAAGTCACCCATCCATTGTAAACACTAAAGTCGTTGAACCACTTGAGTTAATTCACATTGACTTTTGTGGTCCATCATCTATCGAAAGCATTGGCGGTAGCAAGTATATTCTTGTTATTGTTGATGACTTTTCACGTTTTACATGGGTGTTCTTTCTGAAGCACAAATCTAAGGCAACTCTCAAGCTAAAGATGTTTATTAAGCAGGTTGAAGTGCAACTGAGGAAAGTCGTTCGTAACATCAGAAGCGACAATGGGCTGGAGTTCAAAAATAAAGAATTTGAAGACTTTTTGGCAGAAAAAGGAATCAGTCACAACTTCTCAGCCCCCTACACTCCTCAACAAAACGGGATTGTCGAAAGACGAAATCGATCTTTGTGTGAGGCGGCCCGAACCATGCTAAGTTTCGCTTCTCTACCTTTATATTTCTGGGCTGATGCTATTGCTGCAGCATGTTTTACGCAGAACAGGTCCTATCTCAATAAGCGTTTCACTCTCACTCCTTATGAGATCATCAACAACAGAAAGCCAAACGTTAAATTCTTCCATGTGTTCGGCTCACGATGCTTTATCTTCAATTCTAAAGAACATCGTAACAAGTTCGATGTTAAAGCCGATGAAGGAGTCTTTCTGGGATACTCTCTTACTTCAAAAGCATACAGGGTTTTAAACAAGCGTTCGAGGAAGATTGAAGAAACGTATTATGTGACTTTTGATGATAGCTACGTCAAGAGGCTGAAGGCCACTGAAGAAACAGTTGGAGAAATTTTATCTCAAACAGGCCAAGTCACGGCCTCGATTGCAAATTTATTTGAGCAGTTTGTGGAGTTATTCGATGAACCAGAGAAGGCTACTCTCTCAGAAGCCAATGCAGCAGACAACAAAGTTGACCATCTGAAGCAAATCTTCGAAGACGCTGCCAGAAGAATGGATGAAGGAGTATCAGTTCCAAATGAACCTCCTCAGCACGGTGCTTCAGTTGATGGGGAGAATCCATCTTCTTCAAAACATCCGAGTTCACAAATTGAGGGGGAGAACTCTTCTCCAGCTGCACCCGAAAGCTCTACTGCACCCGATGGTACTGTAGCTCCCGAAAGCTCGAATACACCCGAAAGTTCTGTAGCACCGAATTGTCAAGATACACCTGAATGCTCGTCAGTCGAGGGGAGAATGCCGATATGTTTTATGACGATGATAGTCAATCTGAATTAGAAGAAATGGTAAACGCTGAATTGGATCCATCCTATGATCCAAATTACCCTCCTCTTGTTAAGTGGACCAGAGATCATCCCGTTTCACAGGTAGTGGGTAATGTCTCCGAAAAGGTCCTGACCCGATCTCAACTGAAGGCAAAACAAGCATATTTGTTCTCAAAAGTAGAGTTCAGCATGTTTAACTCTTTCGTCTCAAAAGTTGAACCGAAGACAATAAATACTGCTCTTGATCACTCTGATTGGGTTCAAGCTATGCAAGACGAACTTAATGAGTTCGAAAGAAATAAGGTTTGGCGCCTCATTCCCACTCCTAAAGATGCCTCAGTTGTTGGTCTCAAATGAGTCTTCAGAAATAAAATGGACAAGGAAGGCAATGTGATAAGAAGCAAAGCTCGTATAGTGGTGAAAGGATACTGCCAGGAGGAAGGAATCGATTATGAGGAAACTTTTGCTCCTGTAGCTAGGCTGGAATCTGTTCGAATATTTTTTGCCTACACTGCACACAAGAACTTTGAGGTCTGCCAAATGGACGTAAAGTGCACATTTCTAAATGGAGAACTTGAAGAAACGGTGTACGTGGAGCAACCTTTGGGGTTCGTCAATGAAATGTACCCCAATCACTGCTATATTCTAGACAAAGCGGTTTATGGGCTGAAACAAGCACCTAGGGCCTGGTATGAAACGCTAACAAAGTTTTTAAAGATGTCCAAATTCAAACAAGGTTCGGTTGACCCAACCTTCTTTCGTAAGAAGGAAGGTAACCACCTTATGATTGTTCAAATCTATGTCGATGATATCATCTTTGGCTCAACGAATCCTAGCTTAACAGCTGAATTCAGAAAGCTGATGGAGACTAAATTTGAAATGAGCTCAATGGGTCCGATTAATTTTTTCCTTGGTTTAAATATTAGACAGGGACCTGAAGGCATCTTTATTAACCAGGAAGCATGTACCAAGACTCTCCTTGCTAAATTCAGAATGATGGGAGACTCAAAGGTTAAAGTTCCAATGACGTTCGGCACCAAGCTCACTCCATCCTTGGATAAGCCAGCAGTCGATATTACGCTTTATCGCCAGATGATCGGTTCTTTAATGTATCTTACTGCTAGCAGGCCTGACATAATGTTTTCTGTTTGTTACTATGCTAGATTTCAGGCGAATCCTTGTGAACCTCATATGCTTGCAGTGAAGAACATACTCCGGTATCTAAAACGAACTACCTCTCTCGGCTTATAGTATCCATCAAACTCAGGTTTCTTCGTCCAAGCCTACTCAGATGCAGACCTTGGAGGTTGTGGACTAGACAGGAAAAGCACCACTGGAGGCTGCCAATTCCTTGACGGGAAGTTGGTTAGCTGGCAATCAAAGAAACAGACTTGTGTATCTCTGTCTACAGCTGAAGCAGAATACATCGCAACTGCCTCATATACATCTCAAGTGATTTGGATCCAAAGCCAGCTCCGGGACTATGGACTCAATATGAAAAAGACACCACTATATTGCGACTCCGAGAGTGCAATTAGGATCTGTCATAACCCAGTGCAACACTCCAAGACTAAGCACATAGCACTGAGGTATCACTTTATTAAGGATCATGTGGAAGATGGGAACGTCGAAATTCATTTTGTTCGAACCACTGATCAACTGGCTGACATCTTCACCAAAGCTCTTCCTGAAGCTTCTTTCAACAAAATTCTACAAGGGCTAGGAATGATGGAATCAGAGTCAATACCAAAAATTACCTCTCAAGATCAAAATTAAGAAGCGAAATAGACCGAACGCTCGGGTTCAGGTCTTGTTCTGGTGTACCGAAATGAACCGAACGCTCAGGTTCAGTTGTATCATCTGATCTTCGCTTATCACTCAAAGGTAGTTTCGTTGGTTGTAAATCTTTTGTATTATTTTTCCAAATTCATTTATCTTATTGTCAAAGTTCTTTTCTTTTTCAAACTTATTTTTTTGGCAACCGAAATAGACCGAACGTTCGGGTTCGGCTCCAAAATTTTTCTCACCCGAAATAGACCGAACGCTCGGGTTCGGTTCCAAAATTTTCTCAACCGAAATAAACCGAACGCTCGGGTTCGGTTCCAACATTTTTTTTGTATTAATTTTTTTTTGTCTTATTTTCCTTTTTATCAAAAATTCCAAAAATATTTTTTATTATTTTTTTTAAATTCAAAAACTCCAAAAATATTTCTTTTATTTTTTATTTTTCTCTTTCTTTATTTTATTTTATTTTAATTTTGGCTCTTATCTTTTTGTATATCTCTTTGTGGGTAAATCATTTCACTAGCTAAGTGTCCCTAGAAGCATGTTGCTGTATGTGTCCAAAGCCTCACCTGATTCTGAATAATAGCCTTACTGACTTGGTATAAACAAACCTTGTCTTCCCAATTAGGCTCCCATATTTATTCTAATCATGAGCTACCTAACTCTCTTCTCACATGAGATAAGAGTTTTCTGCTTAGTCCTTATTTTTCACAGCAGAGGTACTTTGGTCTCTTTACACCATCTACATTACTTTTTCTCCATCGCATTCGCTTCACAAATGTAACCCTTGAGACTCTCAGACATTACCACTGAGGTTTATGGTTGCACAATTTCTGTGTTCATGATCTTAGCTTCGTGTCACTACGTGCTAAGTGAAACCCAAAATTCAATACCTACTATGCATTGACGGTGAACATTTAACTTGCTCTAGCTTTCACTAATGAATTGACGGACTTATCCATGGGGGTACAACATGAAATCTCTATTTTTCATTTGAGTGATTCCTATGAAATTGTTAAATCCAATAACATTTCTTCCCTTGGGATCCAGTTTTAATTTTTCTTTGAGATTTCACATACATTAGTTTACCTTGCCACTTTAACTATCTCCAACCTACTTGTTCAACAGACTACATTGGTCTCACAAGTACTTCGTTCGATTTCTATCTTATATCAAGATCAGGAACTATGAATCGAAGCGAAAGCCACCCTCATAAGCCTAATTAAAAGAAGCCTTTCAACACTTCTTAATAAGTGTCTGATCGTTATTCAACGGGAAACCACACAAACACTTTAAGGTCTCTCTTGACTTTGAAGGAAGAGATTCGTGCCCGGGATCAATTGTTTCGTGTCTTTATTGACATCACATAATCCCTCAAAAGTGTTGCTTTATTTCTTTTTCTTTTACACACTCAGCATAAAAATCTTTTTGATTTTCCAAAATTCTGGTTTCATCAATTTCAAGGCATTTTAATCGGATTGGTTGTTATAAAAAAGGTTGTGGTTGATATCGATCCATGTGGGCGATTTTATTTTAAAGATGCCGTTAAACTCTAAAGGGATAAGATAACAAAATGATGACTCAGGCGGGAGTCAAATCGATTTGATTTCAAACGGCGCAAAGAGGCAAAACGTGCGAATTGGAACCGTTTCATCTCCAAACGGCGCCTGATGGGAAGGCGTTAGGGACTGACACTTTCTCTCCTGCATAATCATCGGCAACACCAATTGTCATGCGTCAATCGCCTCCGAAAAACTCTTCGTTTTTCAATTGAAGATTTGGGAAAAGATTCTTCTCTCTCCTATATCCACAGTATAAAAGGCAATGTAAACCACCGTTTACCTCTTTACCGCACCTGTATTCTCAGAGTGCAAGAAAATCCTCCAACCTCTACTGTTCATCATCTCTCCCATCTTCATCACAACAATGGCGGATTCTTCATCAGTTCACGCAACTTCTCACATCTTGCCTATTCGTCCCCAGCAGAGTTTGATCATTGATCTTACTCCTCAGGCATACGACGCGTTCATGTTTCCCATCATCGAATGCCTGAAATACTCGCCAATCGCTCCTGCTCTTACCAGGGCTGAAGCTGTTCCCATGGAGTTCCTGTCCCAGATTTTTGCCACAGCTCACTACAACAAGATCGTCGACATGATTTTCTTCAATGTCTTCGAGCACAAGGCGTCGATTTCCAAGCAGAGATTTAGTACGCTGTTAGGGTTTGAACCTGATCCGTCGAAGGTTAATCCTGAAACCATTCCGATGGGTCATCTGTTCAACATGTTCTACAACATGGGGTACACTGAGGTGCTCACAACGGTCACGAAATTCAAGAAATCGTGTCTGCCCCCTCAGTGGAATGGGATGTTTGCTGTGCTTTTCAAGGGCTTGTCTGAAAGAAGTGATGGATCAGATGAGGCAAGTCGTCTGTTCCTATCAATCATGTACAGGATCTACAATGGTATCAACATGGACTACGGGTCGGTCCTATGGCAACAACTCATTCAGAGTCTTTCTTCCACTTCTCGACATTCAGAGATTTCATATGCCCGGTTCTGGACTCTTGTCACTAAATGGGTGATGGACAAGTACCACGTCCCCATTGTCGCTGGTGCTCCAATGTCTTCGATTGGTACTTTCCATACCACAAAGATCATTGTCTCTGACGCATCCAAATTTCCCTTCAACGGTTCTATCCTTGAAACAATGTATGGTGATGTTCCTGCCGACAGCCGGATCATTCAAACATACAAGGAGTTCCGACGTTCTGGTCCGAGAGACCTTACTCCAGAGATGCTGAAGTCGATTCATGATGCTGACAAGCCTGCCCCCAGAGGAAAGAAGGCTGATAAGGGCAAGCAGGTTGCAAAGGGAGCAAAAGGCCCATCTCCTAAGAAGAGGAAAACCACCAGAGCAGCCCAATCCCCTCCAATTAAGAAGCGAAAAACCCAACCAAGGCGAAAGCTCATCATCGCTTCGTCCTCAAGCGAATCTGAGGCAGAGGGTTCTGATTCTGATGTATCTCAACGTGGTAACACTCCACCATGTTCGCCTACACCAGAGATTCATATTCCCATTTCTCCTATTTCCTCTCCACCAGTTACAATTCCTTTTTCTATTCCCCCCATAACCTCCACCACTCAAATACCATCCACCTACATCCTAGTACCACCACCTATATTTACCGAAGCAACAACCACCACCACTGCAGACGTAAGAACCAACGTATCTGATACGGGGGTTCATACTGACGCACCGAAATCCACCTCAGCACCCGAACCCACACCAACAACCGAACACACCACCCAACCCGAACCTACTACTACTACTACTACTACCGAGCCTCAAGCTTTACCACCACCATCTTCTCCTGCTCATGCATCAGAGGGTGAAGAACCACTCCTTGGCGGGGAGGACATGACCTTCGATTCGGTCTATTACAGTCCGTTTCAAGTTCAAAGTGACGATGATGACGATGCTCTTGTCACCAAGAAACATCTTAAGGAGTTGCATGACAAAATCGATTCTCTCATCGCCTCATCTTCCACATCACAGTCCTCAATCTCTGAAGCTGCCATTCAGAAAATTGTTGATGCTTTTTCGAAAGCTCATCAAGTTTCTCTTGATTCTGCCACTGCAGCCATTGACGCCTCAACCAAAGCCTGTGAGGCAGCAACCGCAAAAGTCGATAAACTATTCACTGATGCTTCTTCCTTGTTGAAATCTTTACAGGAAAGCGCTGAAGCCACCACGACAAAGCTGGAACCCATTGTCAACCAGTTAGCTAATTCAGTCGCATCAGAGCTGAAGTCGTTCGCTTCCCTTCGTCAAACAATTTCTGACGACAACTCAGCTTTCAGAACAACCATTCAGGAGCGTCTCTCCAAGCTTCAAGAAGACTTAGCTGCTGAGAACTCTCTCATGGATGCTCTTGCAAGGAAGACTACTGCTCTGAAGGTCAAGAGTACTCAACTTTCCAACTCTCAGCAGGAGATTGACTCTCTTCGATCTGAAAGAGAGGTGGTTAAATCGTGTGTTTCGGATTTCCACTCAGCTATCTCAAACATCCTTGAAGCACATGACCCGATCCTCAATTATTCTGTGAGGTGTGACCTTGCAGAGAAGCTTGCTCCCGCCCTCTCTCTACTGAGCAAACTTGAAGGGCTCCTTGATTTCGTGTCCATTCCGAAACAAGGGGGAGAAAAAGAACAAGTGTCTCAACCACCTCCTACTTCAGCAACTCACATCACCGAACCTCCTCCAGTAGGCCAAGCCTCAGGTTCCGGTGTGAAAGACAAAGGCAAGAATATTGCTGAGGAGAGTGACGATGAAGATGATAAGGAGACTATTGCCGACCTTTTGAAGCGACAGGGTCGAGATAAAGAGACTGACATCAGTGCTCGTGTGGCTAGAGAGGCTAAAGAAGCCGAAAGAAGACAGAAAGAAGCCCACGACCTTCTTGAGAGCAGGAAAACTCTTTTTCCTCCTTGGACTCTTGAGAAGCTGATTAAAGAAGCCATCAAAACACCAAGTATCTTGTGGCTAGAACCTGTGATCTCTTTAGATTGTTCTAACACTGTCGACGCTCAGTTCGATATGCCACTGACCCGAAAGGCGTTTATCTTTCATGCCTTTGACAACATTGCTGAGTTCCCCCATCCTCATCCACAGGTTGATCGGGACTTAGTCGAATTTTATCTGAGGGAAGCTCAACCACAATACCAAACTTGGAGCGCTCAGAAAATCATTAATGTTCGGGTCCTAAAGCCGTACAGGGAAGGCAACTTCACCAACATTCGGTTCAAGGTACTAAGGGGATCTGCCAAGGCCGAACATGCCATCTCACTTGCAGATCTTCCCAACCTTAATCCCCATGACTAGATTATCTTGCACAACATTCTTCTTACAAACGAAGCTGAATATGGTCCGATCATCGACCACTTTAAGAGGATGCTTGTATGATATGTCATGGAAGTTGCTTTGATGGATCAGGAGATAGCGAGCGTATTCAAGAAAAAGCCTACCATATCTCATGTTGGCTCTGCCAGTGATCTCAACATGATGCAGATGGGGAAGATTGACCCAAAGAGAAACTCCGTCATGTTTACCAGGAACGAAGGACAGAAATGTCTTTTTGCCTTGGCAGACAAACATCACTACACCACTGCCTGTTTGGAACACGTTTTAGGGATCATCCATCGATGCAAGTAGAACACAGCGGATGATATCAAGTACTTTGATGATATGATTCAATGGTACATTCGCTTCAGACAGACAATCCTTGCACTTATCACACGTCTGTTCGATACAGTAAAGAAGGCTCCTGCTGCTGGTCTAAGGAAGAAGAAACGATAGTCTCGCTCCAAATTGACGCAAAGGGGTAGATTGTTAGGTCCAGTATTGTGTTGCGTCTATTGGGCTCGTTAGCTAGTCCAATGTTTATCTTCGGTATGGGCTTGTCCATTCGTGAGTTTTGTAGGGTTTAGTATAAATAGATGCTTGTATGCATCCTAGAGTGTGGGGATTAGAGACGATTAGAAAATTATTGTTCAGCATATTCATCGTTCTTATTTTGTAACCCTAGAATCCTATACAGTGGAAGTTCTTAGTAGAGCTCTGCTGAGGATCGAGTAATCTAATCATTCGACACATTCTGATTCATACTTGTGTTTCTTTTTTACTATCTTTACGTTCATTACTTACCTGTTACAAAGATCTAATCGATCAAAGAGTTATTTTATAACTCATCACAAGAAAATATGTGTGTGTGGGTGTTTGATTTTGTTGTGTTGTGTTGTGTGTGTAGTTGCTTGGCTGGAAAATCAAAGAACCGCCATCACCACCACCGTGAGGTGGTGGCTGCCACCATACACCACCATGTATGTGTGTTTACATTAGTTAGGGTGTGTGTGTGAGCTTTGGTATTTCATTGTAAATTGTAAAAGAAAATGGTATAATGAGAAAGAAACCATAACCACCACCGTGAGGTGGTGGCTGCCGCCTCCCGCGGCCACCGGCCGCCGTGTCGGGTGGCGATGTGCCTTGTCTCGATTGTGTTGATTCGTTTGGAGGGTTTGAAACCCTAATGGGCCCAAGGAAGCCCTAATGGGCCTAATAAGACTTAATGGGCTTAATAAAACCGCAATAGGCTTAATGACATTCTAGTGGGCCTAGCAGGCCCAATAAAGCCCTAATTGTTCTAGAAGCCCAACAAGTTAATAAATGGGTTAGTCTTTGGGTTGGAAAACACTAATGCCAATTAAACCCTAATTTTTTAGAATTAATCGTGACGCACACGAGAATTATTTAATAACTTGAGATATTAAATAATAAACTTTGGCAAAGATTAATCTAAGCGATAATGGACTTAATGGATTAAGTTCTTAATGGATTAAGTCCTAAATGGGTTAAGTAGGAAACTTAACCCTAATCATCATTTTACGGGAAACCCTAATTTCACTTGGGTTTATTGTTGGGCCTTCCTTTTGGGCCTTGATGATTGGGTTATTAATGGGCCATCCAAAGTCAAACAATTAGACTAGAATAATTTAATGGGCCTAGGGTAAGGCCCATGTAAGGGGCTCGGGCCCAATTTGGAAAATTGGGCCATAGATAGGCCATAGTTTGGGCCTTAATGATTATAGGATGTTGGGCCTTTGAATGAGACCATGTGTAGGCCTAGGCCCAATTTGGAAAATTGGGCCATATGTTGGGCTTTGATTTCTAATTGACTTTGGGCCTATGGATTGGGCCTTGGGCTTAAATAAGCCAAGCTAGGGGTAATGTAGTAATTACCCAAAGAATATACGTATGGTTATGTATTGGGACCCAATTATTAATTGGGTGTTATTTTGGTGTTGACAGTTTGGGAATCTGTCAGCCAGCAGCTAGGGTCGAGTCTGCGGGACTTCAGCAATGTGAGGTGAGTTACCTTCCAGTAGAGGTGGGTCTACGGCCACAATGTCGGCCCACCAGTAGGAGTTGTATGTTAGATGATTGTCTTTGTGATATCATCTAGGTTTGCTACTACCTAATATGTTATATGTTGGCAAGATATGTTATATGTGATAGTAGTAAAGTTCAGTTGTTAGGACCGAAGGGTAGGTCAGACACCCTAGATATGTCTGACAGTATGTGATGATATGTTTATATATTGGCATGATATGTTATATGTGATAGTGGTAGTAGGACGAGAATAGTCCCCAAGTTCGGTTGTTAGGACCGAAGGGTAGTTCAGACACCCCAAGTATGTCTGATAGTATGTTTGTGTTATGGTATATGTGATAGTAGCTGAGTGTGGGCGAGGCCCATATCCCAGAGATAGTGGAGTGTGGGCGAGGCCCGTATCTCCCAGCTAGCGGAGTGTGGGCGAGGCCCGTATCTCCATGAGTGTGGGCAAGGCCTGTATCTCCTAGTTGTTCAGTATATGATTTTATATACTTGTATGTTATGGTTTAGTAGCTGAGTGCGGGCGAGGCCCGTATCTCAGAGATAGTGGAGTGTGGGCGAGGCCCGTATCTCCCAGACTAGCAGAGTGTGGGCGAGGCCCGTATCTCCATGAGTGTGGGCGAGGCCCGTATCTCCTAGTTGTTCATTATATGATTGTATGGTATGTGGTATGATGGGGGAACTCACTAAGCTTCGTGCTTACGGTTTTCAATTTTGGTTTCAGGTACTTCGTGTCTAAAGGAAAGGAGTCGGCTTGATCGCAACGTATCACACTATGGTTTTCCGCACATGATATCTTTGGGATTACACTCTGATATTGTTTTATGATAACACGTTTGATTATTTCTACTTTGGTTTTGACATGAGATATGAATATGAATGTTTTATTACTGATGGTTTTATATTATAACTTAATCAAAACGAAATTTTTGGCCTGTATTTTTGGGATGTTACAAGTTGGTATCAGAGCCTTGGTTTGAGGGATTCGGACATACTCTTGAGTGTGTCTGAACTCAAACTAAAGGCTTGGTATGAAATTTTTCAAAAGTAAAACCATTTTATAAAAAGGAGTTTGAAAAGAATCTGAAAAGAGAAAAGAACTTTGAGAAGAAGAAAGTGTGTGATGCGTGCAATCAGTCGAGCTCAAGTAAGTTTTCCCCAAGATACCCATACATGTTATGATATGTTATGATTAATTATGAGAATTGCATGCTAGATTAGGGCTAGGGATCTAGGAGGATGCCTTATATGCCTATTGTATGTGCTTGTAGACTTGCTTGCTAGTACTGATCAGTTAGTGATAGGATAGCTTGTTTAGGTTATGCCTAATTGTATGAGCCTTTGAATTGCATGTACAGATTCCTGATTAGAGGATAGAATGATCTGATTGGAATATGATGGTTAGATTTCCCATTGTCTGAATGCTGCTTGCTCTGTGCTTTGTGGGAGTCTTAGTAATGTGAGCTAACTATTAAGTGAATATGCTAGATCACATGGGGCACAAGCCGGATAATCTCAGAGTGAGAGACTTGACCCTATTGCGCAACTCTTGTCTGAGTCCAACCGTTCTAGGGATGGGTCTTTTACTCGATGGATTATCTGATCTCTGTTGCATGTGGCTATATTCATGAGGTAGCTAGTTGACATTACTGGGAATCTTTCAGCGGCTGAGGAATGGGTGAGTTCGGGAACCTAGGGAAGCCTAGGATATATTTCAGTGAGTTACTAGTGAGGCTCAGTTAGACTTGGGTGTACCAGTTGAGGAAGTGACATGGAGGATCCGGGAGGATTGCTGAGGAAAGTATGGATAGGTGTGGAAGGTAGTATTGGGCCCGTACTACTGAAAGCACAGGATCCATACTCGAATCAGTGAGAGTCTTGGAGAATCTAAGAAGCTTCAGGAAATAGTTGTGACCCAGTTTGGGGACAGAGGATGTTCCAGTTGTTGCAGCTTAGCCATTGGCAAGCGAGCTAGTGAGCATGACAGGGTGTCAGACCCTGAAGGGTACGATTCCCAAGAGTTGCAAATGCGGGATCGATTTGGGAGCACCCTGGAAAGAGAGATGCGTGCCAGGTGCGTATAGTAGAGGGTCCCGGGAAGAGACCCATGACTTCTGATCATCGGGTGAAAGGCCAGCAGGGCTTGAGTCAGCGCAGCACATACAAGAAAGTACATGAAGGAGTTTGTCACTCCAAGGGTTCAGGCTGCTACAGGGTAGCAGGATTGGTAATGTTAGTAGAAGGGGATCAGTATTCCTCCAGATGTTGTGGGTATGTCATCTTATTAGATGGATATTAGGAATACGTATCGCTTTGGGATTGCGAGTGAGTTTGGATAAGTCGGATCTCGAGTCAGTTTTCTGCTAGTGTTCGGTTATCAAGGACCGTATATGCCATCTTGCATGCCGGAAGGTCCTTGATGAACCTACAGAGAGACGTATCTTGCGGAGTGGGTTCCACGCGCACCGTTATCATTTCAGATCCTAGTCGGGGTCTATGTAGGAGTATTATTTAGAAAATACTCGATCAGGGTTGGAGTGATAGTTTTCTAGTGAAGTCAGCGTTTAGTGATCCTATCATTGTTCAGGTATGGTCGGAAATTGTTTATGGATGAACTTTGGAGTTCAAGGCACTACCGTTGCTAGGACGGAACTGGTGACAGGAAGAGGGTAGTGTCAGTCGCGGATGTTAGATGCATAAGTGGTTGGTCACTGGATGATCAAGAGAATTGTATTTTCGCATGAGCTGTGTTCGGTTAGAGTTCAGTCGTACTGCAAGATTGGAAATGAGAACGAGGATTCGTCAGCTAGAGTGAAGATTAAGGTCTTTAGTGGTCAGCCTGGGAGATGAATTGAGGTGTCAGAATGGAACAGATTTCAAGAGTACTCTTCAAGATTTTAGAGGATGGGCAATCTTAAGGTTTAATCGGTGATTAAACGCTAGCATTGGTAAGCACATTTTGTCATCAGTGGGATATTAGAAAGCGAGACGGATTGGGAATCCTTCAATTCTCGCATGCCGTGAAGACTTAGTCGAATCTAAGTGGGAGAGAGACTTTTTATAAGGTTCTCCAAATGTGAGTTCTGGTTGCGCGGGGTGCAATCTCTTGGCCACCTTGTCAACCAAAAGGCTATTCTAGTTGATCCGGCCAAGATAGAGGCCGTGATGCAGTGGGAGATTCTGAGGTCTCCATCTGAGATTTGGAGTCCGCTGGGTCTAGCGAGTTATTATCGGAGATTTATATGGGATTTCTATGAGATTGTGGTTCCTTTGACCCGACTGACCAAGAAGTCGGAGACCTTTCGTTGGGGGCCTGAGCAGCAGGCAGCCTTCAATACTCTCAGACAGCAGTTGTGCGAGGCACTGATTCTCACCCTGCAAGAGGGTGTAGATGATTTCATGGTTTACTGTGATGCTTTGATCACGGGCATGGGTACGGTACTGATACAGTGGGGTCACATGATAGCAGGTTTCGAGAACCAGATTTGAGTTCCGGTTAGGACTCAAGTTCAGTTGTGTGTTAGGTCGAATGCGTGTTCGACCCAGTTTGGGAAGTGTTGTAAGATTACGGGGGTAGCCGTAGCATTCAGTAGCAGTCAGATAGTTTGGGAAGTGTTGTAAGACTACGGGGGTAGCCGTAGCATTCACTAGCAGTCAGATAGTTTGGGAAGTGTTGTAAGACTACGGGGGTAGCCGTAGCATTCAGTAGCAGTCAGATAGTTTTGGGAAGTGTTGTAAGACTACGGGGGTAGCCGTAGCATTCACTAGCAGTCAAATAGTTTGGGAAGTGTTGTAAGACTACGGGGGTAGCCGTAGCATTCACTAGTGGTCAGTTAGTATGGAAAGTGTTGTAAGACTATGGGGGTAGCCGTAGCATTCACTAGTAGTCAGATGGTATGGAAAGTGTTGTAAGACTGCGGGGTTAGCCGTAGCATTCACTAGCAGTCAGATAATGATAGAGTGTTGTGAGACTGCGGGTGTAGTCGCAACATTCACTAGGTTAGTAGATAGTGTGAGCGCGTTGTTAGGACGCAGAAGGAACAATAGTACCCACCAGTTCGGGTGTAGCAGTAAGGATAAGGAAATCCACGGATTGGATTTCGGAATTACCCAAATGGATTAGATCTGGTTGAGCCAGTGATAGGAATGTAGGAGCGCCACTACAGTTATGAGATCAGAGAAGCAACAGACTACTTCAGGACGTGTGAGATAAGGCTACCATTGGTTAGGTAGTGATCATTTTTATCGTTGGATTTGATGATGACAGGATTCGACGTATGGATTTGATCGGTTAGATCATAAAGTAGTAGAGTCACAATGGCATGATAACTAGTGGCAACTAGTTCCAAAGAAGGATTTCGTTCAGTAGTCGTGTGAGGCGACTAAGTAGGGAGTCCTTTGGCTCCGCAGTCGGATGGGAATCCAGTGTTTCAGAGGATTGGCAAGCGAATTGAGACCCAGGAGGTCTCAGTAGCTTTTGGTAAGTAGTTATGTAATAGTGTATATTGCTTCAGGCAGTTCAGTGTTCGGGCAGTTTCAAAGTTTGGTCAGTGATAGTATGTGTGTTTTAGTTGCATATGCGGACGGAATAGTTGGTTGGTTTGGGGAATGACAAGTCACTCCCAGCGGGATTAGCTGACCCTTGACCAAGGATAAGTGTTATTGAAGGATAATTGGGTATACGACCCTGTTTTATAGTGGGAACCGCGAGTGATCAAAAGTTGAGTAGTCAGTTGTGAGATAAACGAATTGGATTCAACGGTAATGATTTTGTATGAGTGGTCGATCAGGGAATCAGACTATCTCAAGGCAGCAAATTTCAGACGAAGTGGATGTGATCTTGTGGTGAGGAATTCGTTCACCTGTGGATTTTAGGTCTTAAAGAGGATTGGTCACGGATACCCTGGGAAGGCTAGGGGTGCTCAAGAAGATGACTATGTTACTAGAGTGGCTTGGTATGTAAGGATTGGTAAGGAATGATTTCGAGGACGAAATCTAATTTAAGTGGGGGAGAGTTGTAAAGCCCCGTTTATTTATTAAATAAATAAATAAATTAATGAATGGCTCGAAGCCCTAAAACAAATAATTATATATGCAGGGTGTTGGTTTCGAGGAGTTAATTGCCACATTTTAGAAGTTGGGGGTTAAAAGTGTAAGATCTGGATTTAATTTTAAAAGGATTTCAGAAGTTAGGGGGCGTTTGGTAATTTATGGACTTAAATTGAAGATATTTGAGGGCTTAGGCGCTGGCTGGTAATTTCAGGACTTACTATGAAAGGAAATTATGGGAGCAAATGCTAAAGGGTAAATATTGGATTAAGATTGAAAGAAAAAGGGAAAGAAGGGGCCAAACTCGTTATTATGAGGTAAGTTTGGGGGATCGGGGTATATAACCCGTCACCCCTCCCGCTTCAAATCCTAAACCTAATCGTTTCTTCACCAGCCGCCATCCTTATGACCCCTTAGCCGGCGCCACTACACCTCCCATCGACCGAATGGTGTGCCACCAGAGATGTTTCTCCCCTGACGAGTATCGACAAACCCGAAGCATGCCAAAGACCGATCGACTGCCTTGTAGCCATGGTCGGAGTCGCGAGCCAACTGCCAAGGAACCTCAACTGTCGCCGCCAGTGGGTGTAATGATCGACAAGGTCTTAATCTCGCTTTCCTCCGGTGCTACCGTCGTTGATGAGGTTACCAATCAACCGCCACAGCCATTGTAAATGTTCTAAATCGCTGCTATTGTTCTTCTTCTTCTATTCATCTTGTCGCCAGACGCCTTGCGGGTGGAGGGACTCATGGCGTTTCCTGTTATCACCGGTGAGTGATGGTTTAGTTCAAGGCTCGTGTGTGACGTGGGTGCGCTGTGGGGGAAGTCCTGTCGAGTTGGGTCATGGAGAACCATCATGGCAGCCGGCCATGGTAGCTGTCATCGCAATACGCCGCCGTACGCCACTAGATCGATGGAAGGATCAGTTTTCAAGAAAATATGTGTGTGTGGGTGTTTGATTTTGTTGTGGTGTGTTGTGTGTGTAGTTGCTTGGCTGGAAAATCTAAGAACCGCCACCACCAGCACCGTGAGGTGGTGGCTGCCACCATACACCGCCATATATGTGTGTTTACATTAGTTAGGGTGTGTGTGTGAGCTTTGGTATTTCATTGTAAATTGTAAAAGAAAATGGAATAATGAGAAAGAAATCATAACCACCACCGTGAGGTGGTGGCTGCCGCCTCCCGCCGCCACCGGCCGCCGTGACGGGTGGCGGTGTGCCTTGTCTCGATTGTGTTGATTCGTTTGGAGGGTTTGAAACCCTAATGGGCCCAAGGAAGCCCTAATGGGCCTAATAAGACTTAATGGGCTTAATAAAACCCTAATAAGCTTAATGACATTCTTGTGGGCCTAGTAGGCCCAATAAAGCCCTAATTGTTCTAGAATCCCAACAAGTTAATAAATAGGTTAGTCTTTGGGTTGGAAAACACTAATGCCAATTAAACCCTAAATTTTTAGAATTAATCGTGACGCAAACAAGAATTATTTAATAACTTGAGATATTAAATAATAAACTTTGGCAAAGATTAATCTAAGCGATAATGGACTTAATGGATTAAGTCCTAAATGGATTATGTCCTAAATAGGTTAAGTAGGAAACTTAACCCTAATCATCATTTTATGGGAAACCCTAATTTCACTTGGGTTTATTGTTGGCCTTCCTTTTAGGCCTTGATGATCGGGTTATTAATGGGCCATCCAAAGTCAAACAATTAGACTAGAATAATTTAATGGGCCTAGGGTAAGGCCCATGTAAGGGGCTTGGGCCCAATTTGGAAAATTGGGCCATAGATGGGCCATAGTTTGGGACTTAATGATTATAGGATGTTGGGCCTTAGAATGAGATCATGTGTAGGCCTAGGCCCAATTTGGAAAATTGGGCCATATGTTGGGCTTTGATTTCTAATTGACTTTGGGGCTATGGATTGGGCCTTGGGCTTGAATAAGCCAAGCTAGGGGTAATGTAGTAATTACCCAAAGAATATACGTATGGTTATGTATTGGGACCCAATTATTAATTGGGTGTTATTTTGGTGTTGACAGTTCGGGAATCTGTCAGCCAGCAGCTGGGGTCGAGTCTGTGGGACTTCAGCAAGTGTGGGATTGTGTCTTCGGGACTTCAGCAATGTGAGGTGAGTTACCTTCCAGTAGCGGTGGGTCTACGGCCATAATGCCGGCCCACTAGCAGGAGTTGTATGTTAGATGATTGTCTTTGTGATATCATCTAGTTTTGCTACTACCTAATATGTTGTATGTTGGCATGATGTGTTATATGTGATAGTAGTAAAGTTCGGTTGTTAGGACCGAAGGGTGGGTCAGACATCCCAGATATGTCTGACAGTATGTGATGATATGTTTATATGCTGGCATGATATGTTATATGTGATAGTGGTAGTAGGAGGGGAATAGTCCCCAAGTTCGGTTGTTAGGACCGAAGGGTAGTTCAAACACCCCAGGTATGTCTGATAGTATGTTTGTGTTATGATATATGTGATAGTAGCTGAGTGTGGGCGAGGCCCGTATCCCAGAGATAGTGGAGTGTGGGCGAGGCCCGTATCTCCCAGCTAGCGGAGTGTGGGCGAGGCCTATATCTCCATGAGTGTAGGCGAGGCCCGTATCTCCTAGCTGTTCAGTATATGATTGTATATACTTGTATGTTATGGTTTAGTAGCTGAGTGTGGGCGAGGCCCGTATCTTAGAGATAGTGGAGTGTGGGCGAGGCCCGTATCTCCCAGACTAGCGGAGTGTGGGTGAGGCCCGTATCTCCATGAGTGTGGGCGAGGCCCGTATCTCCTAGTTGTTCATTATATGATTGTATGGTATGTGGTATGATGAGGGAACTCACTAAGCTTCGTGCTTACGGTTTTCAGTTTTGGTTTTAGGTACTTCGTGTCTAAAGGAAAGGAGTCGGCTTGATCGCAGTGCATCACACTATGGTTTTCCGCACATGAGATGTTTGGGATTACACTCTGATATTGTTTTATGATAACACGTTTGATTATTTCTACTTTGGTTTTGACATGAGATATGAATATGAATGTTTTATTACTGATGGTTTTATAGTATAACTTAATCAAAACGAAATTTTTGGCCTGTATTTTTGGGATGTTACAGCCCTTAGCTAAATACATAATATGTCGACACTTATAATAGAGAAACTAACAAACAATCCAATGTCAACAGGTAATTGGATAAACTGTTCTACCTGCCTAACATCATAACTACATTCTAATATACAGTGGAAAAATACTGTAATATAGTATAGTGAGAAAACTCACCTCACACGGGACCCCGGTAAAACACCATAATATATTTATTAATGTAAATGTCGATCTCAAGAACCACCTAGATTTTAAATAAAGGTAAAACCTCAATTGTAACGTCCCGATTTCTGAGAATGATATTTAGGGATTTCATGCAATTAAGGAAGTCTACTGGACGAGTTGGAGCCCCCACCTCGTTGTGTAGAGTTTTAGTCAGCCTGCGTGATTTATGAGGTCTACTCGACGGGTCGGAGGACCCCGACTCGACGAGTAGGAGCTGGAAAATGAAATCCTAATTTCCAAGGTTTTGCACCCTATTTAAAGGTTCATTAGCCTCCCTCATCCTCCCTTACCGTCCCTCTTGAGCTCAGAAAACCCTAATCTCTCCTACTCTCCATTTTTGGTGTGTAAAGAAGCTTGGACGGTGGATTTTGTGAAGAAGGATTGAAGTCTAAGGAGCTTTGAGCAAAGAGAAGCTCGTGGATCTGACTTCATCTTAGCTTCATTTTCGAAGGTGACAAATCGTTACCTTGACTTATCTTTAGCTAGATCTCTTCATGTAAAGGTTTCGGGCCATTTTCTTGTTGGTTGTGGGTTATTTCAGGTATTGGGCATGATCTAAAGTTGTAACTTTAGATCTGGACTCCTCTAGGTCCTTATAGTTATGAAGTTAGTAGATTTAGCAAGCTTTGGCCCTTCTTCTTCTTGGTTTAAACATTTCCATTAGCTTGGTTTTCACATTTAGGAGCATGCGTGTACGTAAAGTTTGCAACTTTACGTGGAAACCATGCCCTAGGAGGTTAGATATGCAATTTGGAGCTTTAAGGTTGCTTAAAATCGTCTAAATGAGAAATAGACTGAAGGGACTCAACAAGTTGCATGGTCAACTCTACGAGTCAGATGTAGATTGGTCGTTGTGGGTTTCTGCATGGACTCGGCGAGTCAATGAGATGAATCGACGAGTCAATTTGGGTTTTCCCGACATTTTGACATGCATGGACTTGACAACTTGTTTAGAAACTCGACAAGTCAACTAGGGTTTTCACGATATCTCGAGTTCTGGAAGGACTCATGTGACAACCCAAAATTTTCCGTTAGTTTTAACGTCGAAATTAAGCACTTCAAAAATTAGCCAAATTTATCCCAAAAATATTTTTGACCGGATTTAAACTCGTTGGAATATTTTAAATAATATTCGTCAAGCGAACCAAAATTAAGGAGGTATAATTTTAAAATTTCCGTGTTTAACGGTAGACGTGAAAAACCCCGTTCTTGGTTGGTGTTGGGTGAACCCCCAACCAGGCCATAAACTCCACCCTATATAAGGGTTGAGTGGGTTTCATCCCAACCTTTTTCCCACCTTAGACACTTTCTCTCTCTACTTTCTCTCTCTACAAATCAGGTTTTGGTCGAAAATCGCCCCTTCGAGCTTCAAATCGGTAACTTAACCTTCCTAACTTATTGTTTATTTCATCTAGCTTGCAAATTCGTGTCTTAAACATCCAAAAACCCCAAGAACAAGAGTTTACGGTCTTGGGAGCATCCCAAAACCATAAACACCTTGAAAGAGGGTTTTGGTGCCCAAAAACCCTTCCAAACCACTTCTAATGCTTAACAATGACTTAGAGGCTTGCATGAAAGGACTTAGAACACCAAAATCGTAACAAATGAGAGTAAACATGAGTTTACAGTCTAAGAACATTCTTAGACTGTAAACCCATCTTCAATGACCATAAACACCTTTTTGGGTGTTAAACTACCCCTCAAACACCTCCAAAAGCTCCCATGAGTGCCTAGAGCCTTGTAATCCTTCATTTGATGCACCAATACACATGATTCATGGACTAACATGAGTTTACTGCCGTAAAATCATGTGTTTAAGGTAGTAAACTCCCCAAGAACACCTTCTTAGACCGTAAACACCTTTCCAAGGTGTTTAAGTGCCTTTAACACCTTCCTATGCCCATATAAGTGACTAGAACTTTATTTCCTACCATTTAAGACCTAAATACATGAAGGGATTGACCAAGTGAGAGTTTAAGGCTGTAAACTCCATGTTTACTGCCGTAAACTCCCTAAAATGGTCCATTTGGAGCCTAAACCACTTCCTATGCCCTAGAATTGAACCTAGCCTAATTCCACGAGTGAGATAAGACCTTGAAGCATCAAAGAACACACCACCCATGAGTTTACGGCCGTAAACTCATGGGGATATGGTCTTAGGGCCGTAAACTCTATAAAGAGTTTACTCTTGAAGAGTAAACTCCCTATCTAGGCCATACACTCCCCTATTTGCAACCCAATAGCCCCCTAGCACTTGACCAAAGTGTTTTCCGCACATTAGGATGCGTTTATGTGTTTAATTAGTATTATAATTACTAATTGTATGTAAACATATGTCATCATATGTTAATAGGTCACTAAGTGTGTTCAAGTCTTCACTTGACACCGAGCACCCAACCGGCACCTCCGCCCGATCCACTTACAACAGGTGAGTTCATAACCCTAAATTAACCTTTTAAATGTTTTTACATGCTTTTATGGAGGGGGGGGGGGGAATACAAGTTAAAACATGCCAGTTATCATATCATTCATATGTGATTAATAACCCGCATGCACAAGGATTTATCACACTTTCAGTTGTTTCACCAAGTATTATACCGTAGATGGTTTTCCAAAATGTTTTTACTTGTTTAAATCTTTTCTCAAATTATCTCTCATGCTGTATGTTTTACTTCTAAACCAGTTACAACAGGTTTTTTTTAAACAGTTTTTTTTACTTATATTGTGTTATAAAATTATATTCAAAACATGTTTATGAACAGTTTTCAAAGCTTGTTTTACATAACTATATCAAGTCATAAATTCTTATTTTTAAAGGTTTACAAAAGTTTTACCAAAGTTTTCTTCTATACTTGTATACTTCTGCTTCCTTAAATGCATGCCTATACTTGTATAGTTATATAAATAATGTTTAAAAGACTTAGGAAGGCTAGTTCACTCTATTTCCTTTTCCTCGTTTGGATGTGGTCTGGTGGGTATCGGATATCCTTCTGAAGGTTATTTAATCATTAATTATATATCATGTATACATGTATAGACATAAAGGTTTCCATCGGCCAGTTCATGTTCCTTGGGTAGCAAGGGCATCCTCTCATTCGTCACTCATAGATCAGGGACACTAGTAACTATTATAGGAATAGTTAGGAAGCTCTATTTACTCTTTCTAGTACGCGAATTCGAAAGGAGTCAGTTCAGTTGTGAGTCTCTATAGTTAGTCCAACACTTACATCAGAATTCACTATACGAGACGCATCTTCAGGACACAGATTTCCCCGTTGCCAAGTTGGTAACTAGAGTCTCCTGTAGGGAGAGCGGGCATTGTGTGTATAGATCTATATAGGACTGACACTCCCGCACCCCGACTGCTAGCTACAGTCCACGACCTACCAAGCCAGGGGGTGACAAACGTCACATTTATTCCGACGCTTGCAGGACGTCAAGTACTCTAGTGTCAATCAATATGGTTACGAGTATCTCCATGTTTACCTTATAATTCATGGCCTTAAGGTAACGAGAATTTAACACTGTGTTCTTGAAACAACCCACTTAAGATTTCCCTTTGTTTCAGACCTTGCTAGCTGTATCTTTCATTTGATATTGTCTAGGGTCTGTGTTTCTTTGTTTTAGACCTTGCTAGCTGTATCTTTCATTTGATACTGTCTGGGGTCTGTGTTTCTTTGTTTTAGACCTTACTAGCTGTATCTTTCATTTGATACTGTCTGGGGTCTATGTTTCTTTGTTTCAGACCTTGCTAGTCGTATCGTACATTTGATACCGTCTGGGGTCTGTGTTTCCTTTTGTTAGATTGAGCCAGGCATATCATTCATTCGATACTCTCCTGGAGTCTATGATTTCTTTTGCCTTAGTTAGCAGTATTTTCTGCTGAGGCATATGTTATTTTCCCCTAGTCTTTTTACTAGTGATATCCTCCTACTTTCATTAAAAATCAAATACCGTATTTTGGTAATGATAGCATTTCGGGGAAAATTAATCTTTAAAACATAACTCTGTCGAGTCTTGGTGGAAGACTGCTTTTATTTAGAAAATATACGATTTTCTGGAAAGGACTCTAATACACCATAGATTCTAAACTACTACTTTTTATACAGTTATTTTGAATAAAATGCTTACTTACACAAATGACACTAAATACTTATGAACTCACCAGCATTTAAAAAAATGCTGATACTCGCTTTCAAAATAACTTGTATTCTCAGGTCAGCGATAGACAGGTACATCCCAGGAGCTTTTGGCGAAGTCAGCCTAGTACCAAGCTGCACCTATATTATTACTTGTATTACTTTGATGTTGATATGAATTGTAAATTATGTAAAACTATTACTATTAATGCAATGGTTGTTGTACTTTGATCACTATACTGCATATGTTGTGATACTTGACATTACGTCATCCACCCCAGAACGTTTCCGCCGTTCCGGTTTCGGGGTGTGACAACTCAAAAAGTCAGTGAGCTACATTCGAAGAGTTGGGTCAACATGGACTGTTGACCTTGACCGTTGACTTTGACTTTGACCAATGGTTGACTAGTTTGACTTCTGGAGGTATTTTAGTAGTTTGGGAATTTATGGAAGTGGATCATTGGTGGATGTAGGTGTTGGATTTGGAGCTGTATTCGGAGGAGTTTGACATTACCATTCCAAGCTACTTGTGTGGTGAGTTGTCCTCACTATACTAATAGGGTGGATGACAACAATGACGACCCTTTTTGGTTTTGTATCCGGGTTTATTGCATAATACGCTTATTGGTTTGCATCCTGGTAGTTAGGATATTGCTTATGTTAGTGACCGGTTAGGTCGGTAACGTGGTATATAGGATAATGTTATGTTAGTTACCGGTTAGGTCGGTATCCTTGTTATACGATGTTGCTAGGATTAGTGATCCGTTAGATCAGTTTGACTGTTATATACATGCTAGCGTATGATATTTTATGTGCACATGACTGTTTGACTAGGGTTGGGTTGAGGCGGACCTGCTTTGTGCTGAAGGCCAACATATCCTAGGCGGACCGGATAGACTGCATACCTGGGAGGGCATATTAGTCAGGCCAAAGGCCCGACGAGCGGTCCGGATAGGCTGAAGGCCCTGAGAGGCGGTCCAGACGTGCCAAAGGATTGGAGAGCGATCCAGAGAGACTGAAGGTCTTCGAGGCAGTCCGGTCAGGCTGATGGCTCACTATGAATTCTGTTTGTTTATATGATATGATTATGATTGTATGGCGTTGGTATTTTAGGAAAACTCACTAAGCTTCAGGCTTACATTTGTTGATTTTGTTTCAGGTACTTCTGATGATCGCGGGAAGGCGGAGGCGTGATCGTGCACCTCTTTATGTTTTTATGATTTGATTCTGGGATACTCTGACATGAAAACATTTTGAAAAAATGTTTGTAATAATTATCGGCTTTTGAATGATTTAAAAAGTTTTAAATTGGCTTGAATTTTAGGGAAGTTACATCAATCTACAACCAAATCCCTAAAGTTTGACCAAAGGTCGAACTTAGTAAAAAAATTCAACATTCTGGTTAAAAGGCGCTTAACCCCCTTTTCCAAACGCCTCGGACCCACTACAAGACAGAATAGTTGATTTAGCTACAAAACAAATGCATATCAGAATAACCAAAAAGACTCCCCGACGCCCAAGCTCGTTTCCAAAGCTTAATTTTTACTTAATCCATTAAGTCAAGGCCCTAACTCTCAAATCTGATTCTCAATAGCATCTTAACGGATAAGGTTTTCAAATTTATACATTATGATATTCTAAACAACAAAGATCTAAACTTTAAATCTATAAAATTACTAAATGGACCATAACTCTTACATGACTTAATAGCAATGCACAAGATCTAAATTTACAAGTCTAGGTCCAGAGAGTAAACCAATATGCTTAAAAGGTGTTGGAGTTCTCACAACTCAACGAACATAAGCAAAAGGACCAAAAAGTGGTAAAAACCAAATATATCTAGATCTCAAGAACTAAAGAGCAAGGTATGAACTTTATACTCACAAATGTCCATAATTGGAGTGAACTTTTCAGATCTAAACTTAAAACCACATTTCTTGTAACAAAGGAAACCTTCTTGATCTTCAAGTTTCACCAAAACACACAATTAAGCTACAAAAGTGGTTCAATGAGAATGGATAAACTCATAATACTGAAAGGATGTTAAGGTTTCTCTTAATGGACGTACTAGAGTTAATAGAGGCTGAGAATGAATAACCCTATGAGTTAATGTGCTTTAAATAGTCCATAAAACCCTAAAAAATTGTATGGCCCAGGGGTCTAGGTGTCTTGACACCTTTGTACAACATTCTAAATTATAAGTTTTTCAAAATTTTGTGATTAATTCCTTTAATCTTTGATCTTCATTTCTAAATTTTATTGAGTCTTAAAACCACCAATTAAGCATAATCGAGACTTAGGTGTTACAATTATCCCCCACTTAAATTTTATTTTGGCCTTGAAATCCGCCCTAACTAAATTACAGATGATAAACGTTACACAAATCCTTGGTGACTTCTCAAAACCAATCATTACTTCGATGCATCCACAACAGACATTCTCAAGGCCACTCGCAACCAAGACTATACATCTATTTCTAATCCAACCAACCTTTTAGTGAAACTACTAAAAACCAGAAACTCCCAAACCATAATCACGAATCTAACCCAACGATAAACATCATAATACTTGAAACCTCTCTTCCTAAAAATCTATAAATCATGCTCCAATGATTACCTTATGATATACATATCCCAAGTCCCTTCGAATATGACCACTGCCACCTACGAAGAAGCGAGTGCCAGAAACAAGCCGAACAAAACAACTCGACATATTAATAATCTAAATGATTAGGCCCAAATAGGATTCTACTGATCAATTGACTTCCTGAAAATTCATTGCTATCCCATCGCTCTTACAAGCACACCTATGAATGAATCATCACCTCATATCATAACCAATTTCCATATGCGACTCACTCACGTAACCACTTTATAGACCAACCAGGGGTACTATAGAGACTTTCATGGTAAACATTTTCCCTAACCAGTACTCCCTCATTGGAAGCCAAACTTATACAAAACGATTCTGATAAATAAATAGCGATCCACGAAAGAAAAAACTCAAAAAGGAACCATTGATGCACGACCATGACTTTCCAACAAGCCAACATTCCACCAACATATTGATGGGTTTTGAGCGCATTCAAAGATAAAATCAGGATAATGGAAATGATAACAAATAAAGATCTATAGACTCGAAACGAGTGGACCAAACTCAAACCATATATGCAACTTAATGAGTACATAAAACAAATCATACGTTTTCTTTAGTTTGTGGTTTTCTTTTGACGAGTTAGTTGATCAGACTTCAGAACCCACTGTAGAGTTCCTCTCTTGTAATCACACCTAAGACGCAGATAAACAATAGATATGAATGTACCACCAAGAACCAACATGAAACTGACTCAAATTGATGAATTTGATCATCACCGCTACATGGAAAAAAGAGGTGCCATAATGTGGTATCCAGACTTCGAGTTTTCTTGGGTTTTCTAAAGGGTTCCAGACTTTTATTGTAGAGAGGTATTTTTCTCTCTCACACAAAATACCGGATTTGGAGCCCTCTTTATATGGGGAGATGATTTGAAGCCGTAAAGATAATTACCAAATATAACAATAATAATCTATGAAATTCAAATCATTATGGGATATTCCTTATTCTCTTATTTACTATTAATTAATTAGCAAACTAAGTCCCTCATATAAATATCATTTGAGATCTGCTTTATTTTTTTTTTCTTGCGTGTAACCGAAAAGGACACTACTATTTATAGTAATATTACTGATCTCTTATGGATATGGACATTATTCTCCATCAACTCCCACTTACACTTAGACATCAATAATCGACCGATCTAATACTTACTAGGAACACCAGTGAGTGACAGTCCAATGCAACTATTGTACTTATCGAAACAATGTTATAAACAATCCTAAGACTAATGAATTTAAATTCCTTTGATCTTCATGATATCCGTATGAATTTAAGACAAGGATTATGGTCAATCTCAGAATTCAAGATTATGTTTCGCAACATTGATTTATGATGACTACATCTAACTGTTAAATTGAACACATCAATTCCAGTTGGGGCTCGTCTAAGCACTTTAGATGTCATCACCAAACCATCAAGGGCCCCAAAGATATCTACTTTCCTATTTCTAGCAGAATGACCAAATAAACTTTGACTACAAAGTTCAATATTATTCCTCATGCAATATCTAGTCAATCCATGTATATCTATCAGTTACAGACAATATTTAGGAAAAACCAAGATACAATTGATTGTAGAAAAAACCTCACACATTCATTTGAAGAATAAGAAGTATAGTCATCTTAATTTACTCATGACATAATCCGTGAAGCAATCTCTAAACGTGGTTACTCTAATACTTAAAATCTTAATTTTTAAGTACTCGTCAGTATTGGTCACAAGACTTAGCTATGTTCATCTCTATGAATAATCTAAAATTACAATGACAATTTTAATTCACTAATATTTTCCAAGAGTAAGAATGATTCTAGAAGTTTGAAAAATATATTATTTTGGAAGTGGTTCTAAACATGAAAAAGTGGAACACATTGAAAACGTAAATGAAATGATCAATCCCCATCAACTATTAACTCCTCCACTTAATAATTGTAGTTAAATAGAGACCACCACTACATCAGTTCCTAAAAAAGCTAAGATTAAAGTGCTCAAGTTAATACACATGCAAGTCTATTAACTAATCTTCATGTGACTGTTAACCTTGATTAGAGCGTTAATTTAAAAGAATGAATAGAAAAGATCCTCTTAATTGACTATGATGTCCCCATAATTGTGAAGATACATAATGAGTATTTGGCATGTGATCTTATGTGACTTCAGATCTATACAAGAGGGAAATTCACCTTATAGTCACAAGAAACTTTAAGAGAACCATCAATGATTGAATACAACATCGAGTCACTTTTGAATTCCTTTTAGTCACATAATTTGTCTTTGTAATCTTACTAACTACAATATACTCTAAGCTTATTAATAATGTCTATTTTATACATACACTACCGGTGTTTTCTTATTATTTTATACTATGATTTTATGCTATTTAGAATTAAAAGGTACTTATAACGCTTTAATTTATATTGTACATGTATACTTTGTTGCTAGAGCGAAAAGGAAGCGAAAACGTTGGAAAATGGAGTTGGATTGCACTAATGAAAAAGTTGCCTGAAGCAGCCCATTACGCCAAGCATAATGGTGAGTGCACCCAGCGTACATGGCTGGCTAAAAACACGCTTTTACTATATTATGCTTAGCGTAATCCTAAGTATGCCCAATATATGATGTCGGCAGAAAAACATATATATAGCCATTTTCGTTAACCTAAAGGAGTGATTACAATTTTTATCCATTCTCGATCAACAAGAAACATATTTTAGTCCGTTTTGAGGGTCTAAAAGGTAGCTGGAAGGTCGTTAAGCTGATAGGAGCGAAGCTCTGAAGGATTAAAGAGTGGATTCCTGTCGGAAATCATTGGTTTGTTTTTTCGACCATGATTAGCGTTCAAATGTGATTCTTTGTGCATTAACTTTCTAATTTATGGATGTAAAAACCCATTTACTTTGCATTTATAATTAGATGAATTCTTGAATTTGTAGATTAATTGCTTTGATGTTTATTATCGCATGTTGTGAAAACATAAAATGACTAACTTTACTATAGAAATCTTGTACAAGCGTTTGTATAGTTTATATGTTTCGAATTTATAAACTTTGTAAAATCATGTCGTGGTACTATTTAAGTATTATCTTACTTAATTTGGGAACCGAAACTTAACTAGTGGGGCAAACTACTTCCACTTACATATTGTGTTTTCATAGAAAAACAAAGGCTTTATATAAGTAACTTATTAGCTATAAGTTATTAAACCTTAATCAGTCGTGTCATGATATTAATTAAGTTTTATATAACTTAATTTATAGTATTTAAACTTATCGTTTTGGGTCACAAACTATTCCACTACCTAAAGTCTCTTGCAACTAGTATCAGTGAACGAAACCCCTGTATAAACCAAATATCAATTCTATACGGTAAGGAAACAAAACTGAGATTTTATGATGAACTCAACCGAACTTATGACACTACACTTTTTGCACCCGCTCTACAGGAGGGCATGCTTAAATCCCTTACCTCATTATTGTTGGAATAGTGTCTAAGGTTGCAACTATATTAGGCATGTATTTGACCCGGTTGTGCATAGTCATTTTGGGTTGCCTTCACCATAGCAACTTGATAGGATGATTTATTAAGAGAGAGTAAATATTATTCATATATTATTAGAATAATATAAAGAATAATATATTTTTATTTGATTAATATAAGTCATAGAATTAATTGGAATTAATTTGGTGACTTAAAGAGATTAATTAAATAAGAGGGTATAAACTGTCAATTGTTTAATAGTTAAACTTTAGACTGTAAATCCATATAGATATATGATGGACGGATTCTAGAAGCTAGGATAGCTTTAAATCGTCCAAGGAGATATCTATGGAAAGGATTTGGATAGCCTTAAGAGAAGATTATCCAATTAGGGTTTAGGTTGTAACCCTTAAGGAGTCTACAAGTATAAATAGACCCCATGGCTAAGAGAAATCGGCACTTCATCTAGAGCATAGAAACCCTGGCCGATTTGCACCCCTCTCTTCTCTCCTAAATCATCCTCCTTGCTATTTGGTGTTGTAAGCCATTAGAGGAGTGACAATTGTGACTCTAGAAGCTCCAAGACAACAAGATCAACAAGGAATTCAAAGGTATGATTCTAGATCTGTTTTATCATTGTTCTTATTCTTAAATAGTCATTAGAAGTCTTGGATTCAAAGCATGTTTAATTAGAAAGCCTAGATCCAAGCATTAGGGTTTTGCATGCGCATATAGGAAAGTTCTTATGGCTAAAACCCATCAGTGGTATCAGAGCGTAGCTTGGTTTTCATTAAATTGTTGCTTAATTGTCTGAAACATAACCGCAAAATTCGATTTTTGTGTTTCTGAGTCATGGACTCGGCGAGTTGGCCTGACTCGGCGAGTCCCTTTGTGCACTCGGCGAGTCGTAGCGTCAGGAATGGCCAGATTCGGGATTTCTTCATGATTATCTTATGGAAACTTACCTTAATCATATTAGATCAACCCTAATCTGATTTTTTGATATATATGACTATTATCTTGATCTAATTAAAGATATTTATCAACTAATAAAATATTTAATTTCCTTATGTGATAATTAATTAATTATTTTGTTAATTATCTTGCAAGAAATCTTGAATAAATCAAATATAGATAATTAGGAGATTAATTGTTAATTGGAATTATTTGTTATTTGATCCTCCACGTTTTAAATGTTTAAAACTTGTCCTCAAGTTTTGAAATTTACATTTTGTGATTAAAAGTTTTAATTTAGACAATTTAAATTTCAAACCCTAGATTTTAAAATGTTTAAAATACAACCCTATACTAATATGATATTACTAGAATAATATACATATGTATAACTAAATGCTAGTCTTACCGTTAGTAGGCCTCATTCACGAAGCCGATCTATAAGGTGGGTATAAGGTTGCGGCCTATAAAATGACGCTTAATGGGTGTACACTCACACCCACCGCTTGCTTGATCGGTGGAGGGTCGTTAGCCGAACGGGTAGGATAGGGCAACCTCATCCTCTCATTAAAAGTATAATAAGTAATACAAAGTAACTACACATATGTTAAAAATTTCCCAATCTTAGTTACTTTAGGAAAAGTGAATTGATGCAATCCCATGAAATTACACTTTGCACCATCGCTAAGAAGTTAGTGGAGCGTGTGTGGTTTACCGGCACACTAATTGGTTCTAAGCAAAGGTGGCAAAGGGTGATTCATTGTTTATCATAGTTCGATGGAGCGTGAGTGGTTTACCGGCACATCGAATAGGTGATCGTTACAAATAAGGGACCATGTGAATTTGCATGGTAATTCACACCCGCTTTGTGATCCTCGGTATCCCAGTCACAAACTAGAGGGGCATATCAAGATTTAAACATGCCATTGAATGGTTTCAATGAATCTCATCCGAACCTAGGAATTCTCAAAACATTTAGGACTAATAGTTAAGTTTTTATGGTGGAGAATTAGTGAATCGTCATTCACTTACCTTCAATTTATTTGCGTGTTAGATTACGGCATCCCTTTTCTAGTATGTAAATGTTATTGTTGGATCCTAGCCCTAATTTTTCTTATTGGGTGATAATTAGGGATTCTTATTCTAATCTATCTTTGTCCTTTCTATTTGTAGATGTCGAACGCTAACAACGTTGCTGCTAGTTCTTTCACGTTGATGAGCCTTTTCCAAAGGGTCACCTTCGATGGAACGAACTTTAGCGAATGGATAAGATACATTCGCACCATTGCTCGCTATGAGGATAAGGAGTATGTCCTCGATGAGAAGCTCGAGAAGATCAACCCTGAAATTGCTACTCCGGCTGAAATCACCGCTTTTGAAACTCGTGAGCGAGATGCAACGAAGGTACATTGCATCATGATTGCCACCATGAACTCCGAATTCCAAAAGTCCTACGAGGACATGTACCCGTACGAAATGCATCAAGACTTATTGGAGAGATACCACCAGAACGCGAGACAAGAGCATTATGAGATTTTCACCAACATGATTTCTGCTAAGATGGGTCATGGAGAATCTCTTACCGTGCACCTGCAAAAGATGCAAAGGTATGTCGACCGCCTTCGCAAGTTAAATGTTGACTTTGGGGATGACTTGGCGATCGACATGGTGCTTCACTCTTTACCTCCAATGTACAACCAATTTAGGATGACCTACCACATGAAAAAAGAGGAGGTCACCCTAAGCAAACTCCAAGTTCTCTTGAGTGTCGCTGAGAGCAACTTCAAAGACAAGTCTGTTGCACCAACTCCCAATCCACCTGCTGCTCTTGTATTGGCTATTGGTCATGGAAAGGGAAAGAAGAGGAAGGCTTCGTCTAAGAACTATCGCAAGGTGAAAGCCCGAGATGGTGCCTCTTCTAGTGGGACCAAAGTTGATCCCGCTAAGCCCTGCCCTAACCCGAAGGAGGCAGAGTGCCACCACTACCACAAGATAGGACATTGGAAGAGAAGCTGCCCAGAGTACCTGCAAGCCATCAAGGAAGGAAAGATCAAGCCATCTTTCGCAGGTATATACACAATTAAATCTAACGATTCTAATCATGCTATTTCTTGGGTTCTTGATACCGGTTGTGGTTACCACATTTGTTCTAATGTGCAGGGACTAAGAAGAAGTAGGGATGTGGAGCAAGATAGAATCAATCTAATCATGGGGAACAGAAGATCGTCGCCTGTGACCAAGATTGGAGTGTATTCTTTAGTGCTTAGGAATAATTTGTGTTTAGATTTGAACAATTGTTGCTATTCGCCAGAAATGGCTAGAAACTTCATTTCATTTCATGGTTTATATAGACAAGGATTTAGATTTTCTTTTAATAATGAGAATGGTTCTATTTTGGCTTATCTAAATGGTGTCTTTTACTTTGAAGCTATACCATGTAATGGAATTTATGAAACTGTTATGATTGTTGATAACTTAGGATATGATGTTTTGAATATAGATTCTTCCACTAGTATGGACAAAGCATCCTTGTGGCATTGTCGTCTCGGACATGTCAACAAGAAATGCATAGCCCAACTCCAAAAGGATGGAGTGTTGGAGTCATTCGACCTTAGGGAAGATGACACATGCGAATCTTGTTTACTTGGAAAGATGACTAAACCACCTTCACAAGTACGTGTGAAAGAGGTGAGGGTCTATTGGACTTAATACATACCGATGTATGTGGACCCTTTAGATCTACCACGAAGGATGGAAACTGCTTCTACGTGACCTTTACTGATGATTATAGTAGATATGGGTATATCTATTTAATCAAGCAAAAGTCAGAAACCTTTGAAAAGTTCAAAGAATTCAAGAATGAAGTGGAGAATCAATTGGGCAGGAAAATCAAGATGCTTCGATCCGATCGAGGAGGAGAGTACCTAAGTCTTGAATTCCACGATTATCTCAAGGAGTGTGGAATAGTTTCGCAATTGACGCCTCCTAGGACACCGCAATTGAATGGTGTTGCAGAAAGGCGTAATCGAACCTTATTGGATATGGTTCGCTTTATGATGAGTCGTGCTTCACTACCTATCTCTTTTTGGGGGTATGCCTTAGAGACTGCCGCCCATATCCTTAACCGAGTCCCTACTAATAAGGTTGCCAAAACACCTCACGAAATGTGGACAGGGAAAGCTCCCTCGTTGGCACATATCAAGGTTTGGGGTTGCGAGGCTTTCGTAAGACGAGATACTCACGACAAGCTCGAACCTCGAAGTGAGCGATGTATTTTCATCGGCTACCCGCAGACATCCTTTGGATATCTCTTCTATAGACCGAAGGATAATGTTGTCTTTGTTGCGAGGAGAGGAGTTTTCCGAGAGCGAGAACTCATAGGCCAAGGAGACAGTGGGAGGCAAGTCGAGCTTGAAGAGATTCAAGAGTCGATAGATGAAGGAACCTCTACCGTTGGCACTCAACCCGAGGAGGAAACTCCGGTTGAACCGATTGACGAGTCCTTACCTCTTAGACGTTCCGATAGAGTGAAAGTTCATCCCCAGTTTTATGGTTTTCATATTACTACCGAAGGGGACACGTATATTAGTGATGGTACACTGGTAAATCTTGATGAACCTAATTGATGGGTTTTGGTCATAAGACATCCTATGTGCTCATACAAACACTAATGCTTGGATCTAGGTTTCTCTATTGTACATGCTTTGAATCCAAGACTATAAACCCTAATTCTAGCATATGGAAATCAATATAAACATATAATTAGGTTTAAGATATTACCTTGATTGTTATGTAGCAATAACAATCCCAATTCCTCCTTGAATTGACTTTGGAAGGCTTAGAGTCACAAGTGTCACTCCTCTAATGGCTTACAAACACCAAGAGCAAGAGGATGAAAAGGAGACAGGTTAGAGGCTGCCCAAAACGTGTGAAAACCCTAGAAGGTTGCTTGTCCACGTTTTTGAGCCTTAAGGGTTCTATATATAGTGAGGCTATTAGGGTTATCTAACAAGGAAACCCTAATTTGGTTGCTTAAGCCCTAAGCAACCCATAGACTCCTTTAATCAAGCCCATGGACGATTTCCTTATGGGTTTCCCCATAGAATTCGTCCACCTCTTGATTCAAGGCAATCCATGGCCCAAATTACAATTATCCTATAATTACAATTCCAGTCCCTTTAGTTTAATTAATCTTTTTTAGTCACAAAACTAATTACCAATTAATTATTGACTAATATTAATTAAACAATATGATTTCTCCTTTAATATATTATTCCCATAATACATTAATAAATCATATTTAATCCTTTCTCTCCATAATTCATCCTATCAAGTTGCTTTGGTGAAGGCAACCCAAAAGGACCATGCACCATCGGGTTAAGTACATACCAAAATAGTTATGGACTTAGACACTAATCCAACACTAATAGCTATATGGAAGCCATGGCAGGCCCAGAGTCTGCAAAGTGGAAAGAGGCAATGGATAGCGAGATCCAATCCATGTATGTCAACCAAGTTTGGAATTTGGTTGATTATGTGCCCGGACGTAAGACCGTTGGGTGCAAATGGATCTTCAAGAAGAAGACTGACGTGGATGGAAACGTACACACATATAAAGCGCGATTGGTTGCGAAGGGCTTTACTCAAACTCCTGGAGTTGACTATGATGAGAACTTCTCACCAGTTTCGAAGATAAAATCTATTAGAGTGATGCTAGCAATTGCCGCATTTCATGATTATGAGATTTGGCAAATGGATGTCAAGACCGCCTTCCTTAACGGAAAGTTGGCTGATGATGTTTACATGGCTCAGCCAGAGGGGTTTGTGGATCCGAAGCATCCGAATAGAGTGTGTAAGCTTGAGAAGTCCATTTATGGACTTAAGCAAGCGTCTCGCAGATGGAATCTTTTCTTCGATGAGAAAGTCAAAGAGTTTGGATTTGTACGAAGCGAAGACGAATCATGTGTATATGTCAAAGCCAGTGGGAGTGTAGTAAGCTTCCTCGTTCTATATGTCGATGACATATTACTCATAGGAAACGACATCTCGACTTTGCAGGAGGTTAAGTCCTGGCTCGGGAAGTGCTTCGCTATGAAGGACCTCGGAGAGGCTTCTTACATTTTGGGAATAAGGATAGTAAGAGAAAGAAGTAAGAGACTAATTGGACTTAGTCAGAACACTTACATGGAGAAGGTACTAAAACGTTTTAGTATGGAAAACTCAAAGAAGGGAGACTTACCGATACAAGGTAATGCCAAGTTGAGTAAGACTCAAAGTCCGAGTACCGAAGCTGAAATAGGAGAAATGAGCTGAGTACCATACGCTTCCGCAGTTGGCTCAATCATGTATGCTATGACTTGTACTCGCCCTGATGTAGCCTTCGCTTTGAGCATGGTTAGCAGATATCAAGGGAATCCTGGCAGAGCACATTGGATTGCGGTAAAGAATATCCTTAAGTACCTTCGGAGGACGAAGGAATGGTTCTTAGTCCTCGGAGGGAGTGATGACTTGAAGGTGCGAGGGTATAGTGACGCCAGTTTTCAGACCGACAGGGACAACTACCGTTCGCAGTCGGGCTTGGTCTTTACCCTGAATGGAGGAGCAGTGACATGGAAGAGTTCCAAGCAGGAAACTGTAGCTGATTCAACGTGCGAATCAGAGTACATTGCAGCGAGCGAAGCGTCGAAGGAGGCAATATGGCTGAAGAACTTCATCGGTGATCTTGGAGTTGTACCTGCCATAAAGGAGCCCATGGAGATTTTCTGTGATAACGAAGGAACGGTTGCCTTGTCCAAGGAACCGAGGGATCATGGTAGATCACGACATATCGATAGAAAATATCACTTCATCAGACATCGTGTAGAAGAAGGACAACTCGTAGTGAAGAGGATATCATCAGAAGATAACCCAGCAGATCCGCTTACGAAGGGACTGAGTAGGGTTAAGCACTTGCAGCATGCTAGGAGTATTGGGCTGAAGGATGATATTAGCATAGATTCGATAGTATTAGAAATGTGTAATAGATAAATGTAATTAACATTTGATGATTAAATAAAGGAGTTTCATTTATGAGTAATGTTACTATCTTATGTTAATTGTTTAACTATTGTTTCACTTTGCATGTTTTGACTTCCAGAATAATTAAGTTTATTAGGAATAATCAAATTATTCGAACTGTCCACAATCGACCATATGTTGGAAGTAGATATGAATGAAGATTGTCATGAATTGGTGTGTAGATTGTCTAAATGGTGTTAGACATAGCAAAGGGTTGCTGCAACATTCATGAGTGCTTATGAACTAGTTTTGAGCATTGGAACAAACCCGCGCTTGCTGGAATCACCTTATGGAATATGATATAAAAGGGTGATCGCAAGACGATAATATCATATAGTCTTAAAACTTAGATATATGGTTTGTTATTTGTTAATTGATTGTACATTGATAATGCGAAAACACATCAGTAACTCGGTGTTATAAAACGCAATGTTGTGTATAGTTGGTTAATGAATAAGTAAATGCATATGAGTCGAAGTTTATCTGTGACTTTTATCTAAGAAGGTAAAAGCGATATCTCGGCCGCTCGATGATTTGATTTGACTTATGTGTCGGGCCCGGTCGGAACTGAATTGATGTGTTCGATTAAGTTCTATGTCAAATAAATCAGAGATCGAGAAACCTAAATACTTGACTAACCATTCCATAGGATTGTCAGCATGATATCTAACAGAGGACTGTACGATCCCTTATCTAAAGGACAAGATTGATTAGATCAGATTTTGACGGCGTGTTTGAGAGCTACGATTGCAAACTGAATTGTACTTGTGCATATAGTTACTAGACTTATCCAAGTGAGAGACTGTTGGAATAGTGTCTAAGGCTGCAACTATATTAGGCATGTATTTGACCCGGTTGTGCATAGTCCTTTTGGGTTGCCTTCACCATAGCAACTTGATAGGATGATTTATTAAGAGAGAGTAAATATTATTTATATATTATTAGAATAATATAAAGAATAATATATTGTTATTTGATTAATATAAGTCATAGAATTAATTGGAATTAATTTGGTGACTTAAAGAGATTAATTAAATAAGAGGGTATAAACTGTCAATTGTTTGATAGTTAAACTTTAGACTGTAAATCCATATAGATATATGATGGACGGATTCTAGAAGCTAGGATAGCTTTAAATTGTCCAAGGAGATATCTATGGAAAGGATTTGGATAGCCTTAAGAGAAGATTATGCAATTAGGGTTTAGGTTGTAACCCTTAAGGAGTCTACAAGTATAAATAGACCCCATGGCTAAGAGAAATCGACACTTCATCTAGATCATAGAAACCCTGGCCGATTTCCACCCCTCTCTTCTCTCCTAAATCATCCTCCTTGCTATTTGGTGTTTGTAAGCCATTAGAGGAGTGACAATTGTGACTCTAGAAGCTCCAAGACAACAAGATCAACAAGGAATTCAAAGGTATGATTCTAGATCTGTTTTATCATTGTTCTTATTCTTAAATAGTCATTAGAAGTCTTGGATTCAAAGCATGTTTAATTAGAAAGCCTAGATCCAAGCATTAGGGTTTTGCATGCGCACATAGGAAAGTTCTTATGGCTAAAACCCATCAATTATAACATATGGTAATATACAATGGTACTAACGACAGTGGCAAAATTCGTCTCGTTAGACGTAGTTGTAGCTAGCAACTCCCAGGAGAGCGGTCGTACTATACAAGATTAATGGTATGACTATTATACGTATCATTAGTCATTCTGCGAGGATAAACGGTTATGAAAATGAATAGTTTTCCCAGCAGCACAACTCAAATGGCTAAGGAAACGAACCTAACTCATATGGCTTTAGAAACAACATGACACCAATGGCGAGACCCTAGAGTGTTGGATCCTAACAATGTGTTTAGATATCCTAGTCCTAAACTTCCTGTTATAAGATTGTCGAATATTTATGATTTTGTTGTTTAGGAATAATATTTGATTGAAGTCTTTTAGTATTGAGATACGTAAGACTTAATGGATTTCCAAATTTATATTGTCTGTTATGACGAAATTTGGTCAGCATAACCGTTGCTTTTATAATATTTTCCAGGTTTCAACTAACGTGTAACCAACAATTTCCATTATTTTTATAATTCACATGATTAATATTATATTATAGTTCGCAAATAACGACTCTTAAGTCGTGAGGTCGATCATGTTATTTATTGCAATAAAAAGTCATAACTTAGTAAATTTAGTTATATTTTTATAACTGATATAAAAATATATTAATGAATTTTCCATTCATTTTTACATAACCTTATATATTAAAAGTTAAATTTTATAATTTTAACAAATATTTAAATAATTTCATAAACTTGGTATTTCCATCAAATATTAAAATGTACTTTCATTTTATATGTGAATAATATTTTTCTTCATTTTTATATCTTTTCATGCTTCCATGAGATACTTTAACTTATACGTATAAAATCATCATTTTTGTGACTTATAATATCAACTTGTGTTATTATAACAATCTACTTATAATCTTGTGATTTTTATTAATAATTATATTCACATTTCACATAAGGTATAAATATATCATATTTTAACAATATACTTTAACTTAATAGATTTACTGGTGATTTATCACATTTTAACAATTTACGTTAATAGGCACGCATATATTCTCCCCTAAATATTAAAACTATAAAAGCCGGGCATTAGAAACTCACATTCGATGGGTGATCTCGATTCAGGTTTGTTTTGGTGAAGCTTTTCGTGAATAACTCGCAATCACCACCTTTTTAAGTTAAATCACACCATCAGGGGCGTTTTGTAATGTTTCAAACTAAAGGGTTGGTTTTTAAATTCTTTACATTTAAAAAGGATTGATTTGTAATTTTTCTAACACAAGGGACTGATTTCTGATAGATTAAATCAAAAAGGGAAATTTTTTAAAATAGTGTAAGGATCATATTTATACATATTTCTTTCATGGGATGATTTATGATTTAAAATCTATAACATCCGGACTCCCAGACATATTATTTAAATATATTGATGTTGAGAATTTCTAAGCAACTCGACGAATTGATGCCTAAACTCGTCGAGTAGAGACGGATTTGATCACGTGGGTTTTACAACCAACTCGATGAGTCGGAGAGACAAACTTGACGAGTTGGCGCTTAGTGAGGAAACCCTAATTCTTTGGGTTTGTGTCCTATTTAAGGGGCCTTAATCCCTCATTTCCGCCTCACCATCGACCCTACTCCCCTGTGTGAAACCCTAATCGTCCATTTGAGCTAAAGAATGAGAGGGATGCTAATCTTGTGATTTTTAGTGCATTTTTGGAGAAGACGTGGAGAGCACCAAAACATGGATCAAGAGGAGGCTTTTGGATCTAGAGGTTCTTCAGGGTTTTGCTGTAGTTGGAGGTAAAAAGATGTTAATTTGATCATTTCCTTATGATATCATGATTTCGGGAGTTTTTAGGGTTTTCTCCCATCCATTTTGAGTCATTGAGTCATTTGAGCATGACTTGAGGTTGAAACCTCAGATCTGGATTGTAGGAGGTCTTTTGAGTCCAAAGACCCGAACTTTATTGAGCTAGAGACAAGATCTTGTGCATCAAACCCTTATTTGAGCTTGTAATGGCATTATGAGCCTAATATGCCATTCATGAACGTAAAGCTTGCAGCTTTATGTCATATTCGAGCCTTAGGAAGTCAGATCTAGAGTATGGGGCATGGTTTATGCCTTGAAACATATGAATGAGAGTTTGGCTTAAGGGACTCGATGAGTCGATGAAATGACTCGACGGGTCGGTTGGGGTTTGTCCCGATGAGTCTAGACATGTTGTAACTCGGTGAGTGGACGGGTCACTCGACGAGTTGAGTTAGACTTTCATGAGGGTTCTTAGGAAACAAAGGGACTCGACGAGTGCATAGATACACTCGACAAGTTACGTCAATATGGACTGTTGACTCGAGTGTCGACTTCTGTTGACTTTAGGGTTTGGTCAGACTTGAGTGATGAAATACATGGAGGGGTAAAATGGTATTTTACCCATCCCAAGAGTTAGAGAGGGTCTAGCATGATTTTACTTAAAGTTGTTATCTTTAAGTGTTTATTAGATATGCTTATTACATGTAGGTGGGGATTAGACTATTTGAGGAGTATTCGGTTTCCTTACTTGCTTACGAGGTGAGTCTTCTCACTATACTTAACTTGAGTGGTAATCTATGTGTGACTGGAGGTTCTTATGTGCTTATATTTAGTATTTTGATATCCTGCATTATGTCTTTGTGATTTATGTTGTGTATTATTCTGAGTTTTACTGAGTTGAGACCGGTGGGTCCACCCGAGTTATGGAACCGGAGGGTTTTATTCGAGCATAGTAATGAGAGTCTAATGAGATATGTTTGGTATTTTGGGAACTCACTAAGCTTTGTGCTTACCGTGGTATGTGCTATGTGTTTCAAGTACTTCTCAGGATCACAGGAAGGCGCCGAATTGATTGTACACATGAGACTGAGTTATCCTTGACGATCCTGGCTTTTGATATTATAGACATGTGTTTTTGGTATATTGAGATTTTGGAGATTTTGTGTATTATGTTAATGAGATTAAATGTGATTTTTAAATGAAAATTTTATTTGGAAATTTACGACGTTACAAGTTGGTATCAGAGCATTGGTTTGAGGGATTCAGATGAACCTTCAGGTGTGTCTGGACTCAAACTGAGGATTTGAGAAATTTTTTCAAAAGAAATGATTTTTCTAAAAAGAGAAAGAGTTTAAGAGAAAACAAGTTAGAGTAGTGTGTACAATCAGCCAGAGCCCAAACGGTGATTTTTCAAAATACCCTTACCTTCTATGTTATGAGATATTAGTGATGCATGCTAAAGGATAGGCTAGGTGTTTCATATTTTAGGACTAGAATTGCATGATTTGTGATGCATTAGCCTAGGAGTTGTTGTTGTCTGTTATGTGCCTTGAGTATGTGTTGAGTAAGAGTATCTAGTAGGAATCACTTAGAGAGAGTTCTGAATCGAGAGATAATCTAGGAGAGATACTTAGATGAGCTATGAGGGGTCTACCTAGAGAGTAGCCTAATATTCATGAGAGATAGAGTACTTGTGAATTGGAATCCTAGGAGGAGGACTTGGAGTGACTATAGGTTGGTGTGGAAGGTAGTATTGGGCCTATACTACTGAAAGCATCAGATCTATAAGTAACCCAAGTAAGAATCCTTAGGATGCTTAGGAGCAAGTAAGGACGGGTGATCGAGTGTGAGTAAACTCAAGTGAGTCTCTGATGATTTTTGTGTTGTGTTTTAGAGACATCATGGTGGCTACATGCCACAACCCAGGGAGCAGTGGGACTAGTGATGAGGAGATCCGCAGGACAATTCATAAGGAGGTGGTCGCAGCCATTCGAGAGGCGATACCGGAGATGTTTGGGTCTATTAAGACCACCCTGGCTGAGATATTTGATGAGTAGTATGCTGTTGTTACCGCGGCTGTTGTTGTTGCTGCTGCAGCCATCGCAACTCTTGCCACTGCCAGGCCACATGGAGGTGAATCGTTGTTGCTCTGGGGGTTCAGCAACATGAAGCCTCTAAAGTTTGATGGGACACAAGATCTGATTACTACCATGAGATGGATATCTGACATTGAGGGATGCTTTTACACATGTTCATGCCCTGATCACTTGAGAGTTCAGTTTGCATTGAACCAACTTCACTTGGGGGCGAAGGACTGGTGGAAGTTTGTGACTGCCAGTTTTGCTCCTGCAGATAATGTTGCAGTGACATGGGAGAGGTTCACAAAGTTGTTCTGAGACGAGTATGTTCCCCTGGTGGAGAGGGAGCGTTTGGCACATGAGTTTCTGTCTCTCAAGCAGAAGACACAGTCAGTGATTGAGATTACGAGGATGTTTCACGAGAGGGTGTTGTTCTGCTTTGAGCACGTGTCTACTGAGAAGGCATGTGTAAGTCGTTATCTGAGCATACTGAGGAGGGATATACGGGAGTTCATGGCGAACTCGTCGTACCAAAAATTAGCTGAGCTTTAGACCAATGTGAGGCGCAGGGAGATTGAGCTAGAGTTATAGACCAGAGAGGATGAGGAGTCTCGGGGTAGGGACCAGAGACCAGTGCAGTCGCAACCGACGACGAAGCGGGCTAAGCACGCTGATACGAGATCTGGGGGCCAAAAGGGCCGCACTTGTGGCAAGTGCGGCAAGAGTCACGAGGGATCATGTCGGGCATGGATTTTCTACAAATGTGGCAAAGAGGGGCACATGGCGAAGGATTTCCCCCAAGGGGTTTGTAGTTTGCTTTCACTGCAACCAGACCGGCATTCGGAAGGCTGAGTGGCCTCGGCTCATTTAAGGATCAACTCGGGGTTCTGCGCCTACCGCTTTACGTGCTACTGATAGTCGACCAACGAAGGTCGAGACACCAAGGGCTCTTGGGAGAGCTTTTCAGCTGACATCGGAGGAGGTCCGCACAGCGCCTGATGTCGTGGCTGGTATGTATTTCCTTACTTATATTATTTTGAGATTCATTGTGATTATATTGTGTTGTGTATAGTTACTTTTATTGTGATTTTTGTACCTGCTTTGGTGTTATTTGACTCGGGTGCGATTCGATCCTTTATGTCTTTAGCTTTTAGTCATCACATCAGTATTCGACGTGAGGCATTGAGTCGACCTCTGAGAGTTTCTATAGCTGATGAGCATGCAGTTTTCGCTACTAATGTATTTCGAGGATGTGTGCAAGGGATTTTCGGTGTTGAATTCCCAATAGACCTGGTACCGATCGTGATGGGTGATGTCTGTGTCATTGTGGGCATGGACTGTTTGAGTCGGTTTGGAGCTGTAATCGACTGTTAGCGTTAGATGGTGACCGTATGAGACCCTAGTGGGGGAGTGATTACAATGTATGATGAGTGTACCAGATCTGGATCAACTTTCTACTCTTCTTCCAGCGCTAGATAGAGTTTACAGTAGGCTTGTGTGGGCTTTTTGGTGTACGTGATAGATACGCGGGTTGCTACAGAGAGGCCGACTTCTATCTCCGAGTTTCTGATAATGTGCGAGTTTTTGAATTTTTTTCCCGAGGAGTTGCCGGGTGTGCCTCCCGAGAGGTAGGTGGAGTTCTGGATTGATTTTGTTCCATGTGCAGCACCCATTGCCAAGGCACCTTATCGCCTTGCACCGCCAGAGATGCAAGAGTTATCTTCCCATCTACAGGAGCTGCTGGGGAAGGTTTCATCAGACCGAGTAGCTCACCGTGAGGAGCACATATCCTTTTTGTCAAGAAAAAGGATGGTTCACACAGGATGTGCATCGATTACCGGGTGTTGAACAACCTGACGGTCAAGAACCGTTACCCACTACCGAGGATCAATGGTTTATTCAATTAGTTACAAGGGGCATCTTGGTTCTCCAAGATTGATTTGAAGTCTGGATATCATCAGATGAGAGTCTACAAGGACGATATCCAGAAGACGGCCTTTAGGACTCGTTATGGGCACTACGAGTTTATGGTGATGCCTTTCAGGGTCACCAATGCACCAGTAGCGTTCATGGACCTCATGAACCGGGTGTGTAGGCCTATGTTGGATTGATCGGTGATCGTGTTCATTGATGATATTTTGGTGTATTCGAGATCCAGAGAGCAGCACGAGGAGCATCTTAGAGAGATTTTTGGAGTAATAATGTAACGCCCGTAGATCCGGACTAGTCAATTTAGAGATAATAGGGATCAAAAATGACTTTTTGATAAAATATTATTTAGAATAAATAGTCTTAACCAAGTTCTAGACTATGTCTCAAGGATTCCGTACATATAAAGAACAACGAAATCTGAGTTATAACAAAGAAGTTATGACCCGTCAAAGGTTCACGACGGAACCGACACGATACCAGAATGCGTAAATACTGAATTTATGGTAAGGCGACTTTTAGCCTTAGCAACCTAAAAAAAGTCATAAAATATATTAAACCGAGAACATACAAAAAAAGAACGCCCAAATCTGACTTCGTATGAGAAAGTTATGAATTTTCTAAGATTTGGCTTAGCAGTGCACAACCCGAAACTCGAATTTTAGATCGAGCGGTTTTTGGCTTATGCGACCTAAATGAGAATTGAAGATCTCATTAATAGGAACTCAATGGTAAAAAGACAGACGAAAAAAAAGTATGTATGTAGAAGTTATGAATTTTACGCGGACATTTAACAGTATAATCTCCTCGTAGTGTTAAATTTAAGATCGGTCAAGGATTAGCCAATGGTGTCAAAATGAAAGTTGTAGATCTCATTTTTACCTACGTCTGGATATAAAGACGTCAAAAACGGAGTTTGTATGTGAAAGTTACGGATTTTAGAAGTTGGAAGTGTGTTGTGCGAAAATGGGTGATTTGGCACAATCTTGGCCATTGCTTTCTCCCCATGTCTTGCCACTAGATGGTGACATGTGGTACATAGTTCAACAATTTTGTACCCTGTAAATAGAACCTCTCCCACCCTCATTTTCTTCCCACCTTTCCCATTCTTTCTTCTCTTTACTATTTCTCTAGAACCTCTCTCTAGCCCCGAAACCCCCCGAAAAGCCTAGGGAACCTCCCTAGCACGAGACGGAAGCCCCGGAGTGCTCGACGGCTCCGAGAAGAAGTGCTTTTCGGCTCAGGAACGCTGCTGCAAGAAAAGACCGGTTTTCTATAAAACCCGCTGTAAGTGAGCTACGCCTACGCTATTGTTAATATAGCTTTTATTTAATTATAGTAACGTTATTAGGAACTTATAATAAGTACTTGCTCTATTATTATGGGTTATATAAGTATTATTTAACGCTTACATAATAATAATAATAATAATAATAATAATAATAATAATAATAATAGCTAGACTATTAATTAGTCTCGGCAAATAATAGACTAAACTCTAGTGATAATAATACTAAGTTTCGTCGAAGGAAATTATTCTTTTAAGAAGCGAAGCGTTGTCTGAGTTCGGAATCAGCACCTTTCAAGTGAGTGCATGGTCCCTTTAATCTTACACATAGATATGAAGTATTTTATATAAATTACGTGTTATGTGTTCATATTATTTGTATACTTTCAATTTATGCTGGATGAACGATTTTATACAAGTTTTAGATGATTTAAACTGTATATGTATTTATATCTGCATAATATGTTGGGTAAAACATGGATAGATGAAATATGATTTGGACGATGAGTTGAGAAATGATATAGACCATGAGGTAAGGGTGAGATTTGGACGATGTGATAAGCCTTATTCACAAATGTTGGCCCCGTCATCTAGCAGAGTATGGATGACAACCACAGACTATTCTAGACAGTCCGGTGGAACACTAGCAGGCTCGCAACCTATAGGTGTTGTGAACGATGTGTTCGTCGGTGTACTCTAAAAACACATTGACATGTATTGCGAGTGGACTCTCGAAAACGATACTATCAATAAACGAGATAACCCTAGCAGTTGTGCTCGAAGGACAATACTAGCAGTTGCGCCTCACATAGAATGTCACAATTTTGGCAGTTGCGCCTAAGTGATAAAACTAGCAGCTGTGCTTGACAGTAATGTCATTGAAAACGATGGACTTCATACCCATTAATTAGGATAATCCTTAGGAATGAATGAATGAGAAATAGCTGATTCTTAGGGTAGATCCTTAAAAGTAAAGAAGATAATGGGGATGTGTAATTGGGTTAACTGTTTGATGATTAAACATAATAATTATATTATTGTGGGTTGAAGATCCTATGTACTCACTAGGTTTCCCAACCTGGCCCACTCAGTTCATTTATATCACAGGTGTTGATATGAAGTCACATTACATTGAGAGATTAAGAATACATAAATCACTAGTGATAATGAATGTATATTCTGTTTATGCTTATGTTTCTGTATTGACAATGACATCCCAAATGTTTTAAAATGTACAAAAATACTTTTCTTTGGAAATGATTTGATAACGTATTTATCATGTTTTACTGGGAACAACTTCCGCAAAAATTTTATTAAAAGAGGTACTCTAGTTTTTATAAAGCATAAACAAAATCGGTGTTTTCTGGCCGTGAAAATGGGGATGTCACAATTAAGGACAAAGAGACTTTATGCCAACTTCTCCAAGTGTGATTTCTGGTTACGAGAGGTCCAGTTCCTGGGGCACCTCGTTAATCAGAATGAGATATTGGTCGACCCGACCAAGATTACGGCAATTATGAGATGGGAGGTGCCGAGATCACCGACAGAGATCAGGAGTTTTCTTGGTTTGGCTGGCTACTATCGAAGGTTTATCAGATATTTCTCTAAGATTTCCGTCCCTCTCAGCAGATTGACCCGGAAGGGTGTTACATTCGCTTGGGGGCCCAAGCGACAGGCCTCATTTGAGACTCTTCACCAGAGATTGTGTGAAGACCCAGTGTTAGCCCTTCCCGAGGGAGTGGAGGACTTTATAGTTTATTGTGATGCTTCTATATCCAAGATGGGTGCAATGTTGATGCAGAGGGGGCACGTGATAGCGTAGGCATCGAGGCAGCTAAAGCTTCATGAGACGAGGTATCCCACCTACAATCTAGAGTTAGGGGTGGTAGTGTTCGCCCTCAAGATCTAGTGTTACTATCTGTATGGAGTCCGACGTACCATACATACAGACCAGAAGAGCCTAAAATACCTCATGGATTAGCCCAACCTGAATATGAGATAGAGGAGGTGGCTCGATGTAGTGAAAAACTATGACTGCAAGATCTTATATCATCTGGGCAAGGCTAATTTGGTAGCCGATGCCCTGAGCCATAGAGCAGCAAGTTCTCTGATCTGAGACATGTGTTTGAAGATAACAGTGATGACTCCAGTCTTAGATACTATTTGAGAGGCCTAGGTGGAGGCCGTGAGACCGGAGAACCGCAAGAGGGAGCAGGTGATTGGCCAGGTTTCAGAGTTTGAGATGGATAGTCTGGGGCTTATGACTTTCCGTGGGCAGATTTGGGTGCCCTATACCGGTGGAGCACGAGGCATACTAATGGAGGAGGCGCATAGATCGAGATTCTTGATCCACCCGGGGGCCACTAGGATATATTTGGATCTGAAGAGAGATTACTGGTGGCCCTGTATGAAGAGGGATGTGGCATGGGTAGTTAAGAGGTGCTTGACCTGTCGTGGGGTTAAGGCGGAGCACGAGCACCCACATGACCCGTTACAACCTCTAGAGATTCCCCAGTGGAAGTGGGAGCAGATTTCTATGGATTTTATCACCAAGTTACCGAGGACTACACGTGGGGTTGACGTGATATGGGTGATAGTGGACCGGTTGATGGAGAATGCTCACTTCCTCGCTATCAGTGAGAGCTCTTCTATAGAGAGATTAGCTGAGATCTACAAACGAGAGGTGGTGGCACGGCACAGAGTACCGATATCGGTAGTGTCACATCGAGATGTGCGTTTTACATCCAAGTTCTGGAAGAAGTTTCATGAGGAGTTTGGTACTCACTTGCACATCAGTACTGCATACCACCCACAGACTGACGGGTAGAGTGAGCGGACGATTCAGACGCTTGAGGACATGCTGCGTTCATGTGTTATGGACTTTGTGTTGGATTAATGTCTAAGTCCATAACTATATTTGGTAAGACTTGACCCGACCCGGCATGGTCCATTTGGGTTGCATACCATCATGCACTTGAATGAGAGAAATAAGACACTTATGGTTATTAATATATTATAAGTTCTAGTATATTAATAATAAGAATAATAAGATTATTTAATTAGTATTGATCAAGAATTAATCTAGGATTAATTAAGTGATCAAAAGAAGACTAATTAAATATATGGGTTGATTGTGTAAATCATCCATACTTGTATAATGGGCTAATGCTCCATGGATAATCAAGTTGGGCTAAAACCCATAGGATGGTCCATGGATGCTCCATGGTGTATTTGTACCCATGGATCCAAGGAAATGGAAAGCCATGACAATTAAGAGTTTACCCTAATTGTGTAACTATATAAGCATCTTATTATTGAGGAAAAATCGGCCACTAGTAGTATTCAAGAAAGGGCTAGCCGATTTTGAAGAGTGTAGAATTCTCTCAAGTCATTCTAAGTGTTTTGATGATTGTGATCCCATTTGAGGTGTCACACTTGGGGCACTAAGCACTCAAGCTTCATGAAGACTTTCTACATCAAGAGGTATGTATTCTATCTTGTTACATTATTGTTTTGTATGCTAGATTAGGATAATACCTTGGAAGTTCTTATTTGCATGTATAAAAGAGAAAACATAGATCCAAGGTATTTAGGGTTGCATGTACACTTAGGAAGTGTTAGAATGCTCAAAACCCAACAGTGGTATCAGAGCCACGGGTTGTTTTCTGTTATATTGATGCAAATATTTTATTTTCAAAGTTGGAAAAAAAAAAAAACCATGAAGTTTGTCAAATTTTAAGATAATTACTTGTTCTTGTGAAAAACTAATTATTTGTAAAATTTGAATAATTTGCTTTATGAGTTGAATTAGGTCAAATTTAATAAAAGACAAAATAATATGATTATTTTATTAGTTTTAAAAGTTTGATCTAAAAAGTTTTATTTTTTTGAAACCTCCATAAGTTATGGATTTGAAAAGGTTTTAAAAAAAAAATTTGATTCAAAGTTTTTTTGGAGTTACAAAATTTGGTGTTAATGTTTTAAAGGATTACATAACTTAAGAATAAGTTATGGATCACCAAAAGTTTTTTGTGTTATCTTGTTTTATGAGTGAATTTGGATTAATGATGAAAATTATGTGATAGTTAGTTTTAATCCAAATTAATCTAAGAATTGATTCAAAAATGTGTTTTTGTAACTTGTCCTCAAGTTATATGAAAAGTCACATTTAAGAATCATAAAACTCATAAAAATTGGCAAAGGTTACAAAATGAAGAGTCTAGTTCTAATTAAATGGTTTTATGACTCCATAACTTGTCCTCAAGTTATGGAGGACCAAGAGTCTCTTCATTTAATAAAATAAAATAAAATAAAATAAGTGTAACCTTAATTAATTCCATAAGTTATAAAATAAAGAAAAGTTAATTCTTTTATTAGTTTAAAGTCTTCCATAACTTGTCCTCAAGTTATGGAACTTGAAGAGTTTTTGGATTAAAACTACTTTAAACACATAAGCTATGGAATTAATTAGTTTTGAATAGTTTCAAAACTTGCCCTCAAGTTTTGGAATTTGTAAAGTTTTCACTTATGAATACTTTAATTCCAAGTTAGCCCTTAGAATTTTAAAAGTTAAAATTCAACCCTTATACTTTATAATATTATAAGTTAATAATATATATATGTATAAGAGTAAAGTCAGTCTTACCGCTAGTACGCCTCATTCACGAAGCCGGTCTATAAGGTGGGTATAAGGTTGTTGCCTATAAAATGGCAACTTAATGGGTGTCCACTCTCACCCACCGCTTGCTTGACTGGTGGAGGGTCGTTAGCCGAACGGGTTTGACAGGACTAGAATTCTCCCTTCATTAAAAGTATTAATGATAATACTAAGTAACTAAACTCTTAATAATACCCAATCTTAGTTACTTAGGAAAAATGTGAATAAGGTGCTAATCCATGAAATTGCACTTTACACTTTGTCTAAGTCGTTAGTGGAGCGTGTGTGGTTAACCGGCACACTAACTTGGACTTAACAAGGTAGGTAAAGGGTGACTTAATATTTATCATAGTATCGATGGAGCGTGTGTGGTTAACCGGCACATCGATTGAGGGGTAATTTATTAAGGGTACCAAGTGATTTGCATGGTTACTTCACACCTTGTTTTGTGATCCTCGGCATCCTAGTCACAAAACCTGAAGGGCACACTCGAGATTGAAACATGCCTTTGAAAAGTTCAATGAATCTCAAAGATCTAGGAGTTTCAAAACCAATTAAAACCTAATAATACATTTCGTTTATCTTGGTGGAAATTGGTGAATCGTCATTCACCTACCTTCAAATATTTTATAGCTTGGATTACGGCATACCTCTTCTAAGTTATAAAATAGTTTGTTGGGTCCTAGCCTTAATATTTCATATTGGGTGTTATATTAAGGACTTTAAATCAACTATCTTGAATATCTCCCAAAAGATGTCTGTAATAGACACCTATGATCTTCCCAAATCTCTTGAAACAAGGTTTCCTAATGAAGATGATGTCCCATGGATATCATACTTCTTCACCTCTTCAAATTATTCTCCCTAACCCACAAGTTCTTGAAAAGTTTAAGGTCACTCAGGCCCTATTGGCAAGGCAAGGTCTAGGTGTGGTCACATCTTGGAGATGTAGTCACATATTGACAAGCCGGGAGAGTTGGGTGTCAAAATCTTGAGAAAGTTGGTGGTTCAACTACTTTCTAAGTCACATAGTGAGTTCTTTTGGGACACCTATGAAAAAGACTATGACAAGACCCTTAATGATCTTATCTATTTGTTAAGATCAACTTCCTAAAACTTTATGGACATTGACAATGATGACATTGGATATCCAGTAAAGCATTCTCTTCCCAATGGAAAGGGATCGGCTATAGTCAACTCGGTTGACCAAATGGTAAAGAGAAAAGCTAAGTCTGTGATAGTCCTGTGTACCATTATCAAAGGGTCCATATGTTTGTATTGCCAAAGAAAGGGCATTGGTTGCGAAGCTGCCAAATTTACCTAAGGATGTTAAAGTCAATAAGTTTGACTCTACTTCAGGTAAAATCCACTATCTAACTCTGTTAAGTTTCTATTCTGAGATTCTTGATACATGATGTGACCGGGTCGCATGGTGATGGTTTAAGAATCAAAGGAAAGTGAAGAAACTTAAAGGAAGAATATGCTGAATCTGATCGCATAGATGGATTTCTATCGCATAGTTTGAAAAATCGGATTCTTGAGCTACTTCTTAGGAGTTATGAGATATTGCTTAGGAATAGATAACAACAAGTTTTCATATGGATTGTAAGGTAAGTTTTTCCGCAAAGTTTTAAAATAAAAGGAAAATTTTTGATTTTATTTATTTTAAAATATCCTTACAATGGCATTTGAGGAAAAATTGTTGCTTATATAATTCCATTAAGAGCAAGAGTGGAAATATGAAATTGAGTCTTTCATTTGTGGTAATGTCTAGATTTACCAAATAAGGAAAGATTCTCATCACCCAAGTTTCAATTGGACCGGAACTTGGAATCATGCAAGTTGTATAGCATGATGAATGAGAATTTTCAAGTTTTGGAAAATTAAGACTAATTACTTGTTCACATGGATGTGTGAGTCAAGTAAAGGACTTAGGGATCGAGTACACATTCTTGTGCACTGATTAAGTCCACCACAAAAGAGCGAATAAGAAGAATCAAATATGGCAGAAGGATAAAAGTTTCTCAAATCTGAAAAGATGGGAGAGTACTTTAGTATCAGTTTTTGTGATCATCTTAATGATTAAGAAACCATAGCACAATTAGTTCTCTAAGGAAATCTTAGTGCATTCTTATGACTAAGAAGAGGGATCTTGAATTGTTGAAGTGGTTAAATCAAGAAGATGAGTCATACTTCGTTCCAATACAAGTCTTAAGAGTCATACTCTAAGATTGTATTTTGAGTGACATGTCTTAAAGAAGGTTAAAACACTTGTCAAATGTAAGAGTAAAAGTTTTCTACTCTTGTACATTTGAAATTGGTAAGTTGTGATGTTTTGGATAAAACAAAGACCAACTTAGGCCAATTGTGTGAAGTGTTTGTCTTGATTAGAATCCGCACTATCTCTTGGATATTTGATAAGGGAGTCTTATATGTCAAGAGGACAGTGGGAGTCTTAAAGGTCTTGAAAGTCTCAAGAAATAATCAAGAATAAAACCTGAAGTTCATCACTAGCACACGACTTGAGGTTTATAACCTATCGTGTTGACATATCTGTGCCCATTCCAGTTAAAGTTGGCTTTGCATATGAGTTCTTAGAGTTCTCAGTTTGTTGCATTACAACTTGGAAGCAATGGCAGGCCCTTGAGCTGCCAGGTGGCAAGAAGTTAAGATTGAGTTCAATCCATATGGTTTTGGATTTGTCATTATCTTTGTCTTGTGATTATGGTTTGACAAATTCATATGGGTAGGAACTCATACACCATATAAATCTAAGTGTCATAAGGTTTCTCTCCGATTCATGAAAATGATGGTGAGGAAACGCTTTCACTAAGTAGATTTTACGAAGATATCAATTGTGTTATTTGCATTTTCAAAAGTCGTTAGTGGAGCGCGTGTGGTTAACCGGCACACTAACATGGACTTGTGAGAAATGGCAAATGCCTAAGCAATTGAGACCATGATTACGGTATCCCTTTTCATGGTTCTTGAAATTGCTTAGACACACAGGTGAGCTATCTACGGAAAGGGTGTATGAATCTAAATTTTAGACTGTCCAGCTGATTTCTGAGTACATGTCAAAGCTAGTGGGAGCATAAGTGTTATGCTAATAATCATCATGTTAGTGGGAGCATGATAATTATGATAAGTATTGCAAGTTAGCAATGTTAATTATAGAAAATAAAAGTTTCAATTGGGAAAAATTTGTTTTGCTATAATTAAGGGAGAGGAAATTATGCTTCATCTCAAATCTATAAGCTTAGATCGTGAGGTTTTAATCATTTAGTCAAGGATATATATGATTTTCATGTTGGAATGGCTCAACATAAGGAAATTTTGTATATGGGTCCATTATTTGCGTTCTAAAATTCGATTATGATTACGGCATCCTTTTTCATAATCTGAATTATGAGAACTTGGCAAATTGAAATGGAAATATTATAGCAAAAGACTGGTTTAGTCTTTATGTAAGACATCATGAATCGTGTCCCATATGCTTCGGATATAGGATCGATTACATGTGCTATATTCATCCGTTCTAAAATTTTCCAAATGCCTGGGACATTAAGAAGGGAAAAGGTTTAGAACTGGATATGACTAAAAGGATTAAACAATTGTCGAGGACAATCTAAGGTTTACCAAAGATTGGTTGCTCAAGGACAATTGGAAGTATAGTGATAATTCTGGAAGGACCATATTGACATAGTCTGTAAGGAGGCTACTCTTGTTCAGAAGTGATAGTCAAAATGGAATCTGGAAATGTTTCAAAGTTAGAATTTTCAATCTGTTTAAGATTAGGAAACTTAATGCAAGAAGGATGTTTCCAAGGAGCTGATCTCCTTTGGAATACTCTTTAATGATTGTTGTCAAGTCTTTCTGACTTTGTGCATAATCGTTACAAGAGGATCAATGCATATAAGTTTAGAATCTAACAGATTTCTGTAAATGGCATGAATTTGGAATTCTTGCATTTGCAGTAAGGATTTGGGAGTGTGAAAAGAGAATCATTGAAGTTATGTTCAATTGATCTAGTTCACAAAGTAAAGATCATAGAAAAACATAGTATGCATACTTGGTGTGTGGCATGACTAGTGTTTTGAAAAAAAAAACATAGTGTACATGCTTGGAGCATGGGACAACTATTGTTTTAAATTCAAGAATAAAGTTGATAGCTGAAACAGTGTACAATGAATAATGTGTACTCATATGGTGATAAATAAAAGGTGTTTTATTTATGTTCAAAGGGTTGATACCATATTGGATTCAATTATCATTGTGTTTCACTTTGCATGTTTTGACTTCCCGAATAAACTGGGTTATTCTTCCGGAATGACTAAGTTATTCAAACCATCCACAGTCGGTCATATGTTGGAAGTAGATATGAATTAAGACTGTCATGATGGGTTGTAGAGGTCTAAGGTGTTGGACAAGGCTACAGCAATCATGAGTGCTCATAAGTTCTGAGTATTGGATTCAACCCGCGCTCATTGGAATCACTTCATGGATTTTATCACGAGTGATCATGAGATGATAATATCTTATATTCTTCAAACCTAGAGATATGAGTTGTTACTATGAGTTGATAGTACATTGATAGCACGAAAACGCATTTGGTAACTCGGTGCTATAAAACGTGCCTTTGTGTATGATTCAACAAGTAGTAGAACAAGCCATATGAGTCGAAGTTTATCCGTTCCTTTTACCTTCGGGATAAAAGCGATATCTGTGGGCCCCTCGATGATTTGATGATGACAAATGGAAGTGCTCGGCCGGGCCAGGACTGATTTGATTTGTTCAATTAGTCAGTTGTCATAAATCGGAAATCGGGAAACAACAAATGGACAGAGAGAATGATTATAATCCATGTCTCAGTCCATATGATATCTAGAATGGAGGAATATATGATCCCTTATCTAATGGACAAGTCACTGACAAAGGTCAGAGTTCATCTACAAGGTCAGAGTTCGACAGAAGCTTTTGAGAGCTACGATTGCCGGTTGGTTCCTGAAGTCATACGCAATAATAGTTTTAGACTTATCCAAGTGGGAGACTGTTGGATTAATGTCTAAGTCCATAACTATATTTGGTAAGACTTGACCCGACCCGGCATGGTCCATTTGGGTTGCATACCATCATGCACTTGAATGAGAGAAATAAGACACTTATGGTTATTAATATATTATAAGTTCTAGTATATTAATAATAAGAATAATAAGATTATTTAATTAGTATTGATCAAGAATTAATCTAGGATTAATTAAGTGATCAAAAGAAGACTAATTAAATATATGGGTTGATTGTGTAAATCATCCATACTTGTATAATGGGCTAATGCTCCATGGATAATCAAGTTGGGCTAAAACCCATAGGATGGTCCATGGATGCTCCATGGTGTATTTGTACCCATGGATCCAAGGAAATGGAAAGCCATGACAATTAAGAGTTTACCCTAATTGTGTAACTATATAAGCATCTTATTATTGAGGAAAAATCGGCCACTAGTAGTATTCAAGAAAGGGCTAGCCGATTTTGAAGAGTGTAGAATTCTCTCAAGTCATTCTAAGTGTTTTCATGATTGTGATTCCATTTGAGGTGTCACACTTGGGGCACTAAGCACTCAAGCTTCATGAAGACTTTCTACATCAAGAGGTATGTATTCTATCTTGTTACATTATTGTTTTGTATGCTAGATTAGGATAATACCTTGGAAGTTCTTATTTGCATGTATAAAAGAGAAAACATAGATCCAAGGTATTTAGGGTTGCATGTACACTTAGGAAGTGTTAGAATGCTCAAAACCCAACACTTTGGAGGAAGTTGGGACACCTATTTTCCCTTGGTTGAGTTTTGTTACAACAACAACCATCATTCGAGTATTGGTATGCCTCCCATTGAGATTTTTATATGGAAGGAGTTTTCGGACTCCCATATGTTGGGGAGAGGTAGGGCAGAGAGTTATTGGTGGCACTAAGATAGTGCTCAAGACGACTTAGTAGATTCAACAGGTCAGACAGAGGTTACTGACAACCCAGAGTCGCCAGAAGAGTTACGCAGACAGGCGACGATCCGATTTAGAGTTCCAGGTTGGAGATTTTGTCCTCCTAAATGTATCCCCATGGAAAGGGGTGATCCGATTGAAGAAACTGGGCAAGCTAGGCCCTAGATACATTGGTCCTTTCAGAGTGAATGACAGGGTGGGGAAGCTAGCTTATCGGTTGGAGCTACCTGGAGAGTTGAGCCAGATTCATAACACCTTCCACATGTCTCAGTTAAGGAAGTGTGTAGCTGATGAGATGGAAGTGGTACCCTTAGAGGATATTCAGGTAGATGCGAGCCTGAATTACATTGAGAGGCCGATAGCGATCTTAGATTGGAAAGCAAAGGTGTTGAAAAATAAAGAGGTGCCCCTGGTTCAGGTCTAGTGGCAACATCGGAAAGGATCCAAGTGGACTTGGGAGCCGGAGTCCAAGATGCACGAGTAGTACACAGAGTTATTTCCAGAGCATGACCTCGAAAGGAAGTATGATTCTGGTGGGGGAGAATTGTAACATCCGGAGTACCAAGTATATTATTTAAATATATTTACGTTGAGAATCTTTGAGCAAATCGACAAGTTGATGGCTAAACTCATCGAGTAGAGACGGATTCGATCACATGGGTTTTACCACCAACTCAACGAGTCGGAGAGACCAACTCGGCGAGTTGGCGCTGAGTGAGGAAACCCTAATACTTCGGGTTTGTGTCCTATTTAAGGGGCGTTAAGCCCTCATTTCTGTCTCACCAGCCACCCTACTCCCCTGTGTGAAACCCTAATCGTCCATTTGATCTAAAGAGTGAGAGGGAAGCTAATCTTGTGATTTTTAGAGCATTTTTGGGAAAACGTGGAGAGCACCAAAGCTTGGATCAAGAGGAGGCCTTTGGATCTAGAGGTTCTTCAGGGTTTTGCTGTAGTTGGAGGAAAAAAGATGCTAACTTGATCATTTCCGCATGAGATCATGGTTTAGGGATTTTTCAGGGTTTTCTCCCATCTTTTTTGAGTCATTGAGTCAATTGAGCATGACTTAAGGTTGAAACCTCAGATCTGGATTGTAGGAGGTCTTGTGAGTCCAAAGACCAGAACTTTATTGAGCAAGAGACAAGATCTTGTGCATCTAACCCTTATTTGAGCTTGTAATGGCATTATGAGCCTAATATGCCATGCATGAATGTAAAGCTTGCATCTTTATGTCATATTTGAGCCTTAGGAAGTCAGATCTAGAGTATGGGGCTTAAAGGAATTGACGAGTCGATGATACGACTCGACGAGTCGGTTGGGGTTTGTCCCGATGAGTCTGGACATGTTGTAACTCGGTGAGTTGAAGGGTCAACTCTGCGAGTTGAGTTGGACTTTCATGAGGGTTCTGAGGAAACGAAGGGACTCGACGAGTGCATAGATACACTCGACGAGTTGGAGCAATTGAGATCTCATACTAAAAGTACTTTAGGATTTTCCCAAAAGGGATATATCAATTTTGTAGTGAATATAAATAACATGCAACAACTATTCCATTTAATTGTTTCCATGGTTAAGAAGGCGTTTTTGGTTATTTCGATGACTAAAAACAGAGGTAGAATTAGATCAAATGAAGTTAATATATACTTCAATAGTTGGAAGATTTACATGTGTCTAAGTTTATACATATCCTGAAATGGATTATTTTACTAGCATGATGATACGACATCAATCAAATCACAGTCTAGATTACTAGAAAGCTGTCAAGAAAGGTTTATGATGGGACTAATAATTATGAACTTGTTTTGAAAAGGAAGTACTAACTTATTAGTGATATTATTTTCACCATATATAAAATCCGATGACTATATCAACTATGCTGGCAAAATTTGTTTTGATAAATAAAGAAACTTGTCATGGAATGTTGTTGACAAATTAAATCACATGACTTGTGATTGTAAATTATATTTCAATTCCATTAAAAGAAAAATTATTGCTCTAAACTTACCTCTATAATTTTCTCCACTAGCCATAAGTATAGTGGAATGAGTATTAACCTCGGTACAAAGTGCATGTTCGCTTAAGATCTGGTTTGCGAAATACTATTTGTATCAAACACATTAACACTGATAATATGCTAGCAATGTGATATGGAAAGGTCTACCACATAATTATTAGAACATGCCATCAGTATGAGTTTATTGATAGACTTAACATTATGTAATTCTAGCATAGTGCTTTATTGAAACTTTTAATTTTAATTGTTACAAGTACTCGATTACTAGTCCTCCATAATATGCAATTTGTCTATAGTAATAACTTATGCACAATTACTTTCTAAATAGATAAATATAATTCATGACTACTTAACTCTATAGTCATGTGGCTTAAATTAATCGTAAGTTTCATATGAAGTACCACAATATGATCGGTGGGGGGTCTCGTGTCTAAATGAATGCGTCAGGATATACTTTTTCGATTTTTATATTAATATGAAACATTACTAATTATTTTGGCCAAATAATTAAACATGTAAATGAGTAGTCACTACGTCAAGTGGGATAATATTGGAAAGTAACACAATAATGTGGCCTTAGGAGTATTTTGTAATGATTAGTACATGTTAGGTACAAGGAAATTATGTACCATAATATTTTTCATAATGACATGTTACGTCTCTAAGATTCATTATATGTGGTATGATGGATATGAAATTTATCCATAACTTGAGGGGCCAATTTTTTGTGGTTCTAATACTTTCACATATGGTGTAATTGATCAATTAAGCACACATTAAAAGAAGGTTTTACGTTTCATAGAATATGATCAGTTCTTCTCTTCACGTTCCCTTAATCCTTCCTATTTATCACCATTATATGTATGTAGTTCCATCCATCATAATAAATCTCTTAGATTCCATTATGTTAAGTGGAAGAATCATAATATGGAGTTAGTCATCTTTAACATCATTAAGATATCCTCTTCTCCAAGTAATTTTTTTTCAATTCACTTATTAGGGTTCTTAATATTTATGAACAAATTTATCTTGGATTATCCCTTTAATTTAAAATGCCCATGACACTAAAGTAATGAATGATACTACCATTAATGACCCACTCCCAACCATACTCTCGTATCATGATCCCCTGCCTAAGAATATAAGAAAAGAAAGTTGTGTCTCAATCTATATGATACTAGAGTTGATGATTGGTAACCCCAATGATCCATAGGCATGATAAACACGCAGTTCGCACTTATACCATGGTCACATGGCTAATGTGAAAATAAAAAAAGAAAGTGATGTGTCGTTCCATGACACTGGAGTGATCACTGATATTGCCAATGGTACATATCTATGACCCACAAACACCAATGGTACATATCTATGCTCCTATGGCTGAGAACATAAGAAAATAAAGTTGTGACTCATTTGATGACATTAGAGTGATGAATAGTACCCCTAGTGATCCATATCAATGAATCACACAAAGACCTACTCCCATATAATTGTATGTGAGCTAATAACTTTAGAAAAGTAAGCCATGTCTCTACCCATGATTATAAAGTCATGGCTTATACCCTCAATGACCCACACACATCCCCACACCTATATCATGGTCCCCATGGTGACATAAGAAGAAAACCAAGCTGTGTCTTGGACCATGAAACTAAAGTGATGAATGATATGATGGGTTATGAGAATTCTAACACTCTTAAGTGTACATGCAACCCTAATAAACATTGGATCTATGTTTGTCTAAGATTCATGCAAAATATAATTTCCAAGGTTCAAAAACCTATCTAGCGTACATGGGGTACTTTTAACATAAAAGATTGCTAGAGTAACATACCTTGTTGATGATTTGATTCATTGAAAACCTTGAGAGCCTAGCACCCCAAGTGCGATGCATCAAATGCTTCACACAACACCAAGTGCTTTTGGAGTAAACTTGTGAGAAATGTATAACACTCAAAAATCAGCCAAGCCCTCTTTTTGTTGTTGTGTTAGCCAATTTTGGGAGATGGGATGCTCTTTATATAGTGTCTTGCATTAGGGTTACACCATGTAAACCCTAATGTAACATGGCTCTTCATTTCCATGACCCATGGGTTTAACTCCATGGAGCATCCATGGATCATCATATGGGTGTAAGCCCAACTTGATAATCCATGGAGCTTCTAGCCCACTACATAAGTTATGGATGATTTACAAAATCAAGCCATATAGTTAATTAGTCATCTTTTGATCACTTAATTAATTCTAGATTAATTCTTGATCAATACTAATTGAATAATATTATTAATATATTAGAACTTATAATATATTAATAACTCACAAGTGTTATTTCTCTCATTTTAATCTATCCAAACATACGGTGACATGCAACCAAAATGGACCATACTAACTGGTCAAGTACATACCAGAAATAGTTATGGACTTAGACACCTGATCCAACAGTCTCCCACTTGGATAAGTCTAATAACTATGACTGCAAGTATGACCTCAAGAACCGATCAGCAATCGTAGCTCTTTCAAGGTTTCTGGGAACTGAGAAGATAATGATACGCCATTTAAGATAAGTGATGATATAATCCTCTGTTCTAGATATCAGCCGGACAAATACATGGAACAATGTCTTTCTTATTGTCTAGCAGTTTGTTTTCCAATTTCCGATTTGTTTGACAAAGAACTTAATCAAACACATCAATTTAGTTCTGATCGGTCCCGGTACATAGGTCAAAACAAAATCATTGAGGGGCCTAGATATCACTTCTAATATAAGAAGGAACATATAAACTTCAACTCATATGCTTGTTCTACTATTTGTTAAATCACACACAAAAGTACATTTTATAACATCGAATTCCAATGTGTTTTCGTACGATTAATGCATAACCAACTCATAGGCAACAAGACATATATCTAGGTTTGAAGACTTATATGATATTACCGCATCACAATCACTCGAATTAAATTCCATGATGTGATACAAGTGAGCGTGGGTTGAATCCAATGCTCAGAACTTATGAGCGCTGATGAGTGTTGTAGCCATGTCCAACAACTTGGACCTCTGCAACCAACTCATTATAGTCTTGATTCATACCTACTTCCAACGTATGACCGACTGTAGATAATTTGAATAATATGTATACCAAACATAATTATTCTGGAAGTCAAAACATGCAAAAGAAATATAGTAAACGATTGACAAGAGATAACAACACTTTACTCATAAATAAACACAACTTTTATTCATCATGAAATGTCAATTACACTTTACACATTTCAAAATTATCTAACTACTAAAACTAATATCATCCTGCAGTCCTATGCTCCAAGAATGTTGGAGATGCTTAACTAGAGTTAGTCCCTTCTTGAGGGGATCTGTTGGGTTCTCATCCGATGATACCCTCTTTGCCATGAGGAGTCCTTCTTCTATGCGATGTCTTATAAAATGATATTTTCGTTCGATGTGTCTGGATGTCCCGTGATCCCTTGGTCCCTTGGCTAAAGCCACAACACTTTCACTATCACATAAAATTTCCATAGGCTCCTTTATAGCTGGTACAACTCCAAGGTCTATATACTCTTATTCGCAAGTTGAATCAGCCATTGTCTCCTTCTTGGAACTCTTCCAAGTAATTTCTCATTCGTTTAAGGTAAAGACCCAGCCTGACTGAGAGCAGAAATTATTCATGTAAGTTTGAAAGCTAGCATCACTATACCCTACAACTCTCAAGTCGTCGTTCCCACCGAGGGTAAGGACCCAGTCCTTAGTCCTCCGCAGGTACTTGAGGATATTCTTTACCGCAATCCAGTGAGCCTTTCCAGGGTTCCCCTTATATATGCTAACCATGCTCGACGCAAAGGCTACATCAGGTCGAGTACAAGTCATAGCATACATGATCGAGCCTACAACAGAAGCATAAGGTACTCAACTTATTTCTGCTATCTCAGCCATAGTACTTCGGTTCTGAGTTTTACTCAATCTGGCGTTATACTGGATAGGTAACTCTCCTTTCTTGGAATCTTGCATGCTGAACCTCTTCAGAACTTCCCAAGCCAAGACTTAACTTCCTGCAGAGTTGGGATGTCATTTCCTATTAGTAGTATGTCATCCACATATAGTACCAAAAAGCTAACAGTACTCCTACTAGCCTTGACATATACACAAGATTCATCTTCACTCCTCGAAAAGCCAAACTCTTTGACTTTCTCTTCGAAGCAAAGATTCCATCTGCGAGGTGCTTGTTTCAATCCATAGATTGATTTCTCAAGATTACAAACTCTATTAGGGTACTCTATACTGACTAAACCCTCTGGCTGACTCAAGTAAACATCTTCAGCCAACTTTCCATTAAGAAAAGCGGTTTTGACATCCATTTGCGATATTTCATAATCATGAAATGCAGCTATCGCTAACATGACCCTAATAGACTTAATCTTGGCTACTGGTGAAAAGGTCTCGTCATAATCAACTCCCGAAGTTTGTGAAAAGCCCTTTGCCACCAGTCGTGCCCTATAAGTGTGTACATTTCCATCCATGTCGGTCTTCTTCTTGAAGATCCATTTGCACCCAAATGTCTTTCGACCTGGTACATTTTCAACCAAGTTCCAAACTTCATTGTCATACATGGAATATATCTCTCTGTCCATTGCCTCTTTCCACTTTGTAGACTCGGGGCCTACCATGGCTTCTGCAAAACTGTTAGGTTCATCCAGACTTACTAGTGTCTCATCACTAATAAGTGTATCTCCTTCCGCATATATATAAAAACCATAGTAATGCTCAGGTGGATTTCTAACTCTTGTGGAATGACTCAAAGGTACAGACTCGTCAATTGGCTCAACATGAGTTTCCTCCTCAGGTTGAGTGCTAAGGTTTGAAGTTCCTTCACCGCTTGACTCTTGAGTTTCTTCAAGGTCAATTTGCCTCCCAGTGTTTCCTTGGCTTATGAACTCTCTCTTTCTCTCTATCGAAAGACTCCCCTCCTTGCTACAAAGACCACATTCTCACTAGGTCTGTAGAAGAGGTAACCAAAGGATTTTTGTGGGTAGCCGATGAAAATACACCTCTCACTTCGAGGTTCGAGCTTATCATGAGCCTCGCGTCTCACGAATGCCTCGCAACCCCATATCTTGATGTGGTCTAGTTTGGGAACTTTATCAGTCCACATCTCATGAGGAGTTTTGGCAACTTTCTTTGTAGGGACCAGATTAAGGATATGGGCGGCAGTCTCTAAGGCATACCCCCAAAATGAGATTGGTAGCGAAGCTCGACTCATCATGGAACGAACCATATCTAACAAGGTTCGCTTGCGCCAACTGTGGTAACCTGGGAGGTGTTAATTGTGAGATAATCGCACATTCCTTGAGGTAGTCGAGGAACTCTAAACTAAGATACTCACTACCTCGATCAGATCGAAGCATCTTAATGTTCCTGCCCAATTGATTCTCCACTTCCTATTTAAACTCTTTAAACTTCTCAAAAGTCTCTGACTTATGCTTAATTAAGTAGACATATCCATATCTACTATAATCATCAGTACAAGTCAAATAATAATGATTAGCATCCCTTGTGGTAGTTTTGAAGGGTCCACACACACCTGTGTGCACTAGATCCAACAAACCTTCACCCCTATCACAAGAACCAGTGAAGGGTGAGTTTCTTATTTTTTCAAGTAAGCATGATTCACAACTATCATCTGAATTTATGTTAAATGACTCCAAGACTCCATCCTTTTCGAGTTGGCCTATGCGTTTATTGCTAACATGTCCAAGACGACAGTGCCATAATGATGCTTTATCCAAGTTATTATTATCAACATAATCAATACACATCACATTATTTCCTAAGTTATCAACCACAGATACAGCTTCATGCACACCATCACAAGGTAATGCATTAACATAAAGAACATTATTAAAGAAAGCATTTATTGAACCAATTTCATTATCAAAAGAAAAGGTGAAACCTTGTTTGTACAAAGCATGTAAGGAAATAATGTTTCTTGCCATTTTTGGTGAATAACAACATTTATTCAAATCTAATCTAAACCCACCACTTAGCAACAAAGAATAAACTCCAATCTTGGTGACAGGTGAAACTTTCCTATTCCCCATGATCAAGCTTATCTTTCCATGCTCCACATTCTCACTTCTTCTTAGTCCATGCAAATCAGAACACATATGAATACCATAACCGGTATCATGGACCCAAGAGTTAGAATAGGGTGATTTATTAGATAGAATAGTGTAAATACCTGCATGGTGGGGTTTGACTTTCCCATCCTTCACATCTTGCTGGTACTTTGGGCAGTTCCGCTTCCAGTGAGACTTCTCACAGCAATAGAAGCGTTCAGCCTCTTTTGGGTCAGAAGAAGGAGTGATGAAACCATTCTTGGTTCCACTTGAAGAAGAGCCATCAAGTGTCCTAGCCTAGGTACCCTTCGAACAGCTCTTCCTCTTCTTGCCTCTACCTTTCCCGATTGCCAAGACAGGGTCGGAGTTTAGAGTAGGAGTGGTAACAACCGACTTACCCTTAAGACCACTTTTGGCGGTCTTCAAGGGTCATTGATGTTTACTGAGGGTGACCTCGTCCTTATTCCTGTGGTATGTCATGCGGAATTGATCATAACACAATGGTAAGGAGTCCAGAATGATATATATTGCAAGCTCCTCGAGGAAGCTCACAATAAGCTTCTGCAAACGGTCCACATACCTTTGCGTTTTCTACATGTGGCCTGTGATGGGTTCTCCATCCTTCATCTTGTTTGTTATCATAGAGGAGATGATTTCATACCGCTTTTGACGAGCACTCTGATGTTATCTTTCCATCATTTCTTGGTGTATCTCAAAAGGTAGTAGTCCTCATAGGACTTCTGGAGTTCAGCTGTCTTGGTGGCCATCATGATGCATGCCACTTTAGTGGAATCTCTTTCATGAGTCTGGAAGTCAGCGATCTCCTCAGGAGTAGTAGTGGACTCATCGATTTCCTTTAGCTCCTTACCAAGGACATATTCCTTGTCCACGTAGCGAGTCACCATCCTGATGTTTCTGATCTAATCCATCAAACTGGATGCATCTAAGCAATAACATATTTGAAAGGTAGGTAAATGACGATTCACCAATTTCCACCATAAACGAAATATAAAATATTAGGTTTTAAATGGTCTTAGAAATTCCTAGATTCTTGTGAGATTCAATGATCTTTTCAAAGGCATGTTTCAATCTCAAGTGTGCCCTCCAAGTTTTGTGACTGGGATACCGAGGATCACAAAACGAGGTGTGAAGTAACCATGCAAAGTACTTGGTACCCTTAATGTTTATCACTCAATTGATGTGCCGGTTAACCACACACGCTCCACCGACCTATGATAAACCATAAGTCACCCTTTACCTACCTTGTTAAGTCCAGGTTAGTGTGCCGGTTAACCACACATGCTCTACTAAGAACTTAAACAAAGTGTAGAGTGTAATTTCATGGATTAGCACCTTATTCACATTTTCCTAAAGTAAGTAAGATTAAGAATTTAATAAAACATTTAGTTACATTATAATAATCATTATACTTTTAATGAGAATTTTATAAGTCCTTGTCCTACCCGTTCGGCTAACGACCCTCCACCAGTCAAGGAGGCGGTGGGTGAGAGTGGACACCCATTAAGCTGCCATTTTATAGGCAACAGCCTTATACCCCCCTTATAGACCGGCTTCGTCAATGATGCCTACTAACGGTAAGACGACTTGATCCTATACGTATATACATATATATATATATATATATATATATATATATATATATATATATATTATTAACTTATAATATTATAAAGTATAAGGGTTGAATTTTAACTTTTAAAATTCTAAGGGTTGGAACTAAAGTTTTAATGAAGACTTTACATGTTCCAAAACTTGAGGGCAAGTTTTGTAACTTTACAAAACTCTTTAATCCATAACTTATGAGATTAATGGGTTAATTAAAATGAGTGTCTTTTCATTTTCCATAACCTATGTGTTTTAGTGAACTTTAAAAGAAATAGACTTTTGGTAATCCATAACTTGAGGACAAGTTATGGATTCAATTAAAACACATAATGATGAAGAATTAAAACTAGCAAGAAGTTACAAATAATTCCTATGATCATCTAATCTCATAAGAACAAGAATATGAATATCAAAACTTCATGAACACATAAATTCATGAAATTTTGATATTAGCCATTGTAAATGGATTAGAACAACCATTACACCATCTAAAACAAGTTTTAAAACACCAAAACAGTTTAGGGTAATGTTTCTAGTCCATTTCCAGCAGCAAAAGTCGAAAGTCTGTCGTTAGAGCCTCCTACTCATCGAGTGAATGAACCTACTCGACGAGTAGGATGAATTTTGTCTTAGACTCGTCGAGTCCCCCCATGGACTCGGCGAGTCCACTGTCCAGACAGCAGGCAATTTCGTTTTTTAACACAATTTTGCACAAATAACAAACAAGCAAGCCTATGCTCTGATACCACTGATGGGTTATGAGCATCCTAACACTCCTAAGTGTACATGCAACCCTGATAAAACTTGTATCTATGTTTGTCTAAGATTCATGGAAAATATAATTTCCAAGGTTCGGAAACCTATCTAGTGTACATGAGGTACTTTTAACTTAAAAGATTGCTAAAATAAAATACCTTGTTGATGATTTGATTCCTTGAAAACCTTGAGAGCCTAGCACCCCAAGTGTGATGCCTCAAATGCTTCACACAACACCAAGTGCTTACGGAGTAAACTTGAGAGAAAAGTATAACACTCAAAAATCAGCCAAGCCTTCTTTTTGTTGTTGTGTTAGCTGATTTTGGGAGATAGGATGCTCTTTATATAGTGTGTTGCATTAGGGTTACACCTTGTAAACCCTAATGTAACTTGGCTCTTCATTTCCATGACCCATGGGTTTAACTTCATGGAGCATCCATGGATCATCCTATGGGTGTATGCCCAACTTGGTAATCCATGGAGCTTCTAGCCCACTACATAGGTTATGGATGATTTACATAATCAACCCATATATTTAATTAGTCACCTTTTGATCAATTAATTAATTTTAGATTAATTCTTGATTATTACTAATTAAATAATATTATTAATATATTAGAACTTATAATATATTAATAAATCACAAGTGTTATTTCTCTCATTTTAGTCTATCCAAATGCATGGTGCCATGCAACCCAAATGGACCATACTAGTCGGGTCAAGTACATACTAGAAATAGTTATAGACTTAGACACCTTATCCAACATAATATCCCTATTAATGACCCACACACAACACTACACTCATACCATGATCCCATGTTTCAGAACATAAGAAAAGAAAGTCGTGTCTAGACCCATATGTACTAAAGTTGATGACCGGTACCCCTAATGATCCATATCCATGACCCACACATATTTTTCACTCGTAAATGGTCCCTTAGCTGAGAAAATAAGAAAATCAAGACATGTTTCGGCCTATAACACTAGAGTGGTGATTGATACCCCTAATGAAGAATATCCATTACCCACCTATAGTTTCTACTAATACCATGCACCCATGGCTGAGAACATAAGAAATTATAGTTGTATCTCGTTTCATGACCCTAGAGTGATGACCAGTACCTTGAATGATCCATATCCATGTCCCAGACAGAGCCATGCACCCATACCATGGTCCTCATGCTGAGAACAAAAGATAAGCGAACATCATCTCATCCCATGACAATAAAGTGTTGGCTGATAACCCCAATGACCCATAAATAACCCCGCACCTATACCATGGTTACCAGAGTGAGAGCATAAACGGTCCGTGACACTAAAGTGATTGACTGATACCCTATTAATGACCCAAACATAGCCACATACTCATACCATGATCCCTTGGCCAAGAACAAAAGAATCAAAAGCTATTTATTGAGCTATATGATACTAGCGTTGATGACTGGTATTGTTGGATTAATGTCTAAGTCCATAACTATAATTGGTAAGACTTGACCCGACCCGGCATGGTCCATTTGGGTTGCAAACCTTCATGCACTTAGATAGACTATAATGAGAGAAATAAGACACTTATGGTTATTAATATATTATAAGTTCTAGTATATTAATAATAAGAATAATAAGATTGTTTAATTAGTATTGATCAAGAATTAATCTAGGATTAATTAAGTGATCAAAAGAAGACTAATTAAATATATGGGTTGATTGTGTAAATCATCCATACTTATATAGTGGGCTAATGCTCCATGGATAATCAAGTTGGGCTAAAACCCATAGGATGGTCCATGGGTGCTCCATGGTGTATTTGAACCCATGGATCCAAGGAAATGGAAAGTCATGACAATTAAGGATTTACCCTAATTGTAACACTATATAATGATCTTATTCTTGACAAAAATCGGCCACTAGGATTATTCTAGAGAGGGCTAGCCGATTTCATGAAGTGTAGAACTCTCTCAAGTTATTCTAAGTGTTTTGATAACTGTGATTCCATTTGAGGCTTCCACACTATTGGGGCTAGACACTCAAGCTTCATGAAGACTTTCTACATCAAAGAGGTATGTATTCTATCTTGTTATATTCATGTTTTGTATGATAGATTAGGATGATACCTTGGATATTCTTATTTGCATGTATAATAGAGAAAACATAGATCCAAGGTATTTAGGGTTGCATGTACACTTAGGAGTGTTAGAATGCTCAAAACCCAACAGTGGTATCAGAGCCTAGGCATGTTTTCTTGTTATACTTGCAAATGGAGCTGAAAAATCGAGTTGTGATGCTGTCAGCCCAGCAGACTCGCCGAGTCCATGAAGGGACTCGACGAGTCCAAGGCAAAATTCATCCAACTCGCCGAGTTATGTTCATGCACTCGACGAGTTGGACCCCAGACAGCATATTTTCGAGGTTTTTGGCTAGAAATGGACTAGGAACATTACCCTACGTTGTTTTTGAACTTATAAACTTGTTTTTAATGTGGTAATGTTCATGCTAATCCATTTTCAAAGATAATTGTCAATAGATTCATGTTTTGTATTAGTTTAAGGTTTAGACTAATTACATGAAGAAGTTTGATATGAATTATCTTGTTCTTATGAGTTGCTTAGATTAATAGAAAAGTTAATTGAAATAGTTGTTTTCAATCCATTTTAATCTAAGAGTTGAGTACAAAATGTGTTTGTGTAACTTGTCCTCAAGTTACATGAAGAGTCACATTAAAGACTCATAAAACTCATAAAAGTTGGTAAAGGTTACAAAATGAAGAGTCTTGTGTCATTGAATTTTTTTTTTATTTTATGACTCCATAACTTGTCCTCAAGTTATGGAAATTCAAGAGTCACTTCATTAATAAATAAATAAATAAATAAAGTGTAACCTTAATTAATTCCATAAGTTATAAAAATAAAGAAAAGATTAATTCTTTTATTAGTTTAAAGTCTTCCATAAGTTATGGAACTTGAAGAGTTTTTTGGATTAAAACTACTTTAAACACATAAGTTATGGAATTAATTAGTTTTGAATAGTTTCAAAACTTGCCCTCAAGTTTTGGAATTTGAAAAGTTTTCACTTATGAATACTTTAATTCCAAGTTAGCCCTTAGAATTTTAAAAAAAGTTAAAATTCAACACTTATACTATTTATAACATTAATGGTTAATTATTATATATATGTATAAGAACAAGTCGTTTTACCGTTAGTAGGCCTCATTCACGAAGCCGGTCTATAAGGTGGGTATAAGGTTGTTGCCTATAAAATGGCGACTTAATGGGTGTCTACTCTCACCCACCGCTTGCTTGACTGGTGGAGGGTCGTTAGCCGAACGGGTAGGACAATGACTTTAAATTCTCCCTTCATTAAAAGTATTAATGATAAATACTAAAGTAACTAAAATCTTAATAATTCCCAATCTTAGTTACTTTAGGAAAAATGTGAATTTGGTGCTAACCCATGGAATTCACACTTTGTACCTTACCAAGTCGTTGGTGGAGCGTGTGTGGTTAACCGGCACACTAACTTGGACTAGTAAGGACCACGAAGGGTGACTTAATGTTTGTCATAGATCAATAGAGCGTGTGTGGTTAACCGGCACATTGATTAGGTGATAATATTAAGGATACCAAGTGAATTGGTATGGTTATTCACACCTTGTTTTGTGATCCTCGGCATCCCAGTCACAAAATTTGAGAGGGCACACTCGAGATTGAAACATGCCATTGAAAAGTTCAATGAATCTCAAAAGATCTAGGAATTTCAAATCCAATTAAAACCTAATAAATTATTTCGTTTTTCATGGTGGAAATTGGTGAATCGTCATTCGCCTACCTTCAAATATTTTATAGCTTGGATTACGGCATCCCTCTTCTAAGTTATAAAATAGTTTGTTGGGTCCTAGCCTTAATATTTCATATTGGGTGTCATATTAAGGACTTTAAATCAACTATCTTGAATATCTCCCAAAACATGTCTGGTTTAGACATTTATGATCTTCCCAAATCTCTTGAAGATGATGTTCCTCAACATCATGCTTCACTTCCTTTATCTCCTCCAATTATTCTCCCTCACCCACAAGTTCTTGAAAAGTTTAAAGTCACTCAAGCCCTATTGGCAAGTTAAGGTCTTGGTGTGGTCACATCTTGGAGATGTAGTCACATATTGACAAGACGGGAGAGTTGGGTGTCAAAGTCTCGTGAAAGTTGGATGTTCAATCACTTTCTTAGTAACATAGCGGGTCACTTTGGGACTACTATGAGACAGACTATGACACGAGCCTTAATGATCTTATCTATTTGTTTTGTGCTGTGGAATCAGCAATGATTTGGAACACTAGTAAAGCAAATTTTGTTAGAAGATCAACTTCCCAAACCTTAAATAGACATTGGCAATGGTAGCATTGGATATCTAGAAAAGCATTTCTCTTCCCAATGGAAAGGGATCGGCCATAGTCAACTCGGTTGACCAAATGGTAAAGAGAAAGGCTAAGTCTGAAATAGTCTCATGTGCCATTATCAAAGGGTCTCAATATGTTTATATTGCCAAAGAGAGGGGCATTGGTTGCAAAGCTGCCCTATTTACCTGAAAGGTCATAAGGTTGATCAAGTCTGACTCTACTTCGGGTAAAATACACTGTATAACTCTGTTAAGTTCCTATTTGGAGATTCTTATTACATAATGTGAATGGGTCACATGCTGATGTCTTTTAAGAATCAAAGAAAAGATAGGAAGCTTAAAGTAAGTATATGCTGATTCTGATTGCGAAGATGGGTTTCGATCGCATGGTTCGGTAATCAGAATTTTGAGCTGTTGCTTAAGAGTTATAATATATTGCTTGTGAATAGATAACAACAAGGTTTTCATGTGGATTGTAAGGATAAGTTTTTCCGCAAAGTTTTAAAATAAAAGAAAAAAAGGTTTTAATTTTATTTATTTTAAAAATATCCTTACAATGGCATCGGTGGAAAATTGTTGCTTATATGTTTCCAGTAATAGCAATATTGGAAAGTGGATTTGATTCTTTCATTTGTGGTAGTGTCTGAATTTACCAAATGAAGAAAGTTTTTCATCACCCAAGTTTCAATTGGACAGAAACTTGGAATCATACAAGTTGTATTGTATGATGAATGAGAATTTTCATCTTTGAAAAATTAAGACTAATTCTTTGATCACATGTATATGTGAGTCAATTGAAGGACTAAGGAATTAGGTACACTGGGTGTGCGCTGGTCAAGGTCTACCACAAAGATTGATTTGTCATGATTTACTAAAGATTAGTAAATATGATTATACTTATAAGGTTAAGTATAATTTTGTAACATTGGAAAACGAATAAGAAGAATCAAATTAGGCAGAAAGATAAAAGTTTCTCAAATCTGAAAGGACGGGAGAGTACTTTAGTATCAGCTTTGTGATCATCTTAATGATTAAGAAACCATATCAAAATTTGTTCTCTAAGAAAGTCTTAGTGCATTCTTATGACTAAGAAGAAGGGATCTTGAAATTGTTGAAATGGTTAAATCAAGAAGATGAATCATACTTCGTTCCAATACAAGTCTTGGAGTCATACTCCAAGATTGTAATTTGAGTGACATGTCTTAAAGAAGGTTTAAAACACTTATCAAATGTAAGAGTAAAATGTTTTCTACTCTTGTACATTTGAGATTGGTAAGTTGTGATGTCTTGGATGAGACAAAGACCAACTAAGACCAATTGTGTGAAGTGTTAGTCTTGATAAGAATCCGCACTATCCCTTGAATATTTGTTTTATCAAGGAATGGTTCTTGACTAGGAAAACTTATATGTCAAGGGGACAGTGGGAGTCTTAAAGATCCTGAAAGAGTTTCAAGATTTAATCAAGAGTAAAACCTGTAATTTATCACTAGCACACGACTTAAGGTTTTCAACCTATCGTGTTGACATAATTCTTATTTCTGTACCTACTTCAAATAAGTTGAATTTACATGTGAGTTATCAGAGTTCAACTTGGAAGCATTGGTGGGCCTTGTGTTACCAAGGTGACAAGAAACTAAGATTGAATAAGTTTAATCCATGTAGGGCTGAATTTGTCACTAACCTTATCTTGTGATTATGGTTTTGACAAATTCGCATGGATAGGAACTCATACACTATTAAATCTAAGTGTCATAAGGTTTCTCTCCGATTCATGAAAATGATGGTGAGGAAATGCTTTCACTAAATAGATTTTAAGTAGATATCAATTGTGTCATTTGCATTTTCAAAAGTCATTAGTGGAGCGCGTGTGGTTAACCGGCACACTAACATGGACTTGTGAGAAATGGCAAATGCCTAAGCAATTGAGACTATGATTACGGCATCCTTTTCATAGTTCTGAAAATTGTTTAGACACACATGTGAGCTATCTAAGAAAGGGTGTATAAATCTAAATTTCAGAAGTCCAACAGATTTCTGGAAATGTGTCAGAGCTAGTGGGAGCATAAGTGTTATGCTGATAATCATCATGTTAATGGGAGCATGACTATTATGATTAGTATTGCAAGCTAGCAATGTTAATTATAGAAAACAAAGTTTCAATCCGTGAAGTTGCAGGGGTTGAAAAGTTGTTTTGCTATAATTAAGGGAGAGGAAATTATACTTCATGTCAATTCTAAAGCTTAGATTGAGATTTTAATCATCTTTAGTCAAGAATATATGTGAATTTTGTGTTGGAATGGTTCAACTTGAAGAAATTCTATATATATTGCATTTTCAAAATTCGATTATGATTACGGCATCCCTCTTCATAGTTAAATTTTGAAAACATGGCAAATAAAAAATATTGTAGCAAAAGACTGGTCTAGTGTCATGTCTTTATGTCAAACATCATGAATAGTATCCCATATGCTTCGGATATAGGATCGATTTCATGTGCTATAATATTCATCCTTTCTAAATTTTCCAAATGCTTAAGGCATTTAGAAGGGAAAAGTCTAGAACTGGATATGACTAAAGTGATTAAGCAATTGTCGAGGACAATCTGAGGTTCGCCAAAGATTGGTTGCTCAGGGACATTTGGAAGTCTAGTGTTAATTTTGGTAGGACCATATCGACATTTTCTGAAAAGAGGTAACTCTTGTTCGGAAGTGATAGTCAAATAGGACTATGGAAATGTCTCCATAGGTGGAAGTGATTCAATCTATGTAAGATTAGGAAACTTAATGCAAAAAGGATGTTCCCAAGGAGCTGATCTCCTTTGGAATGCTCTGTAATGGTTGTTGTCAAGTCTTTCTGACTTTGTGCATAATCATTACAAGAGGATCAATGCATATAAGTTTAGAATCTAACAGATTTCAGTAAATGACATAAATTTGGAATTCTTGCATTTACAATAAGGATTTGGGATTGTGAAATGAGTATCATTGGAATCATGTTCAATTGATCTACATCACAATGTAAGGATCATAGACAAACATAGTGTGCATACTTGGGGTATGGCATAACTATTGTTTAGAAAAACAAAGTGTACATGCTAGGAGCATGGGACGACTGTTGTTTTTATTCAAGTCTTAAGTTGATTATTTGAAACATTGAATAATGTGTAATCAATATGGTGATAAATAAAAGTGGTTTTATTTATATTCAAAAGGGTTCTGAGACCATATTAGATTCGATTATTATTGTATTTCACTTTGCATGTTTTGACTTCCAAAATAGCTAGGTTATTCTTTCCGGATGACTAAGTTATTTAAACACTCCACAGTCGTTCATATGTTGGAAGTAGGTATGAATCAAGACTGTCATGAATCGGGTTTGTAGATGGCTAAATGAGTTTAGTCATGGCAATGGTTGCTACAACATTCATGAGTACTCATAAGTTATGAGTATTGGAATAAACCCACGCTCACTTGTATCACTTCATGGAATTTATCTCGAGTGATCGTGAGACGATAATATCATATAAATCTTCAAACCTAGAGATATGAGTTGTTACCTATGAGTTGGTTGTGCATTGATTGCACGTAAACGCATCAGTAACTTGATGTTATAAAACGTGCCTTTGTGTACAATTCAACAAGTAGTAGAACAAGCATATGAGTCGAAGTTTATCTGTTCCTTCTAGAAATAGAAGCGATATCTGGGCCCCTCGATGATTTTGTTGTGACCTATGTACCGGCCGGTCAGAACTGAATTGATGTGTTCGATTAAGTTCTTTGTCAAACAAATCGAAAATCGGGAAACAAACTGCTGGACAATAAGTACGGCGTTGTTCCATGTATTTGTCCGGCTGATATCATGAGAACAGAGGATTATATGATCCCTTATCTAATGGACAAGTCATTGACAAGATCAGAGTTCATCTACAAGGTCAGAGTTCGACAGAAGCTTTTGAGAGCTACGATTGTCGGTTGGTTCCTGAAGTCATACGCAATAATAATTTTAGACTTATCCAAGTGGGAGACTGTTGGATTAATGTCTAAGTCCATAACTATAATTGGTAAGACTTGACCCGACCCGGCATGGTCCATTTGGGTTGCAAACCTTCATGCACTTAGATAGACTATAATGAGAGAAATAAGACACTTATGGTTATTAATATATTATAAGTTCTAGTATATTAATAATAAGAATAATAAGATTGTTTAATTAGTATTGATCAAGAATTAATCTAGGATTAATTAAGTGATCAAAAGAAGACTAATTAAATATATGGGTTGATTGTGTAAATCATCCATACTTATATAGTGGGCTAATGCTCCATGGATAATCAAGTTGGGCTAAAACCCATAGGATGGTCCATGGGTGCTCCATGGTGTATTTGAACCCATGGATCCAAGGAAATGGAAAGTCATGACAATTAAGGATTTACCCTAATTGTAACACTATATAATGATCTTATTCTTGACAAAAATCGGCCACTAGGATTATTCTAGAGAGGGCTAGCCGATTTCATGAAGTGTAGAACTCTCTCAAGTTATTCTAAGTGTTTTGATAACTGTGATTCCATTTGAGGCTTCCACACTATTGGGGCTAGGCACTCAAGCTTCATGAAGACTTTCTACATCAAAGAGGTATGTATTCTATCTTGTTATATTCATGTTTTGTATGATAGATTAGGATGATACCTTGGATATTCTTATTTGCATGTATAATAGAGAAAACATAGATCCAAGGTATTTAGGGTTGCATGTACACTTAGGAGTGTTAGAATGCTCAAAACCCAACAGGTATCCCCCAAATGATCTAGATGCATGACCCACACATGTTCACACCCATATGATGGCATAGGCAGATCCACAATAGATCCCGGGATACCCTTCAAAAAAATCGGTAGTATAATTTTTTTTAGAAATATTTTGTTTTATGTAGTGTACATATACATAATATTAATATGATTAGTGAGATAATAATACAAGATGTAATTGGTTCAGCTGGTTAACGTGTTAGAGGATGTTTCCGGAGGTTGGAAGTTCAAATCTTCTTGCAAACATTTATTTTCTTTTATTTTCGCAGCTCTTTTTCTATAGCTGTATATAGATTATACCTATTATATTATGATGTTGAGAGCATTATGCACAAGAATTGATTTGTCTAAGTGGATAAGTGTTGAACTTTTAAAGTTGAGGTCTCTATTCCGAATCTTGGTTGTTTACATTGGTTTATTTTATTTTGTTTACTAGTTTTTCAACTTGTTTTAAAAAAAATTTAAAATTATCCCACATCGGCCATTACATGAAACATAGCTCTTATACATTTGTTATATAAGCAGCACAAGCTTCTTAACTCTCAACAAGTTAAACTTTTGAATGGGTTTGGGTTTAAACCCAAAACCGAGTTTGGAAAATCGAGAAACTCGAACCCAATTTGGGATACCCCTCAACTTTGAACCTGGCTCCGCCATTGTATGATGGCCAATTGGCTGATGAAAATATAAAAAAAGAAAGTAGTGTCTCATTCCATGACACCAGAGTGATCTCTAATACCTGGATGATCCATATCCATGACCTACACATAGCCATACACAAATACCATGGTCCCTAGGCAAAGAACATTAAAGAAAGGCAATTTGTGTCTCAGGCAACGACATTATAGTGATGACCGATACCATGTAATCATCTATATCTATGAACCAAAAATAACTACATAGTCATACAATGATCCCTTATCTGAGAACATCAAAAAAAAATTTGTTTCTTGACCCATATGATACTCGATCAAGTTGATGACCGGTACCCCGAATGCTCCATATTTATGAACCACACACAGTTCACACTCATACCAGGGTCCCCTGGCTTAGAACAAAACAAAATCAAGTCGTGTCTCGTCCCATGAAACTAGCGTGGTGACTGAGACCCCCAATGATCTATATCAATTACCTACCTACAGTTCACACTAATACTACACTCCTATGGTTGAGAACATAAAACAATATATCTTGCTTCATGACATTAGAGTGATTACTAGTATCCCCAATGATCCATATCCATGGCCAACATATAGGCCGACACCTATACCAAGGCCCCCTGGCTGAGAACATAAGAAAAGCATGTTGTGTCTCGGCCTATGACAATAAACTGATGGTCGATACCCCCCCAATGACATAGACACTATCTCGTAGCCATACCATGGTCCCCAGGGTGAGAGCATAAGAAAAACAAGTTGTGTCTCATCCCATGACCCACATCCAACCCTACACTTATGCCATGATACCCTGGATGAGATATAAGAAAAGAAATATGTTTCTCGGCCCATATGGTACTAGAATTAATGATCTGTACCCCTAATGATCAATATACATAACCCACACACAATTCACACTTATATTAGAGTCTGTCGTTGATGAGAACATAAGATAGAAAGTCGTGTCTCATTCCATGACACTAGAGTGATCATTGATAAACTTAATGATACATATTCGTGACCCACACACAACCTCACACCCATACCATGGTGCCCAGGAAAAATATATATAAGAAAGGCAAGACGTGTCTCAGCCTATGACATTAGATTGATGATTGACGCCTCCTATGATTCTATATCGTTCAATGTTATAAATTAGAGTTAGTCAGCGATACCGCCCCTAAAAATTTTCAAATGTGGCTTTGACTTCCCGACGTTGAACTTTGTAAAATATCACTTTCACTCCCTTGACTTTCTAAACTTTTGTCTTTACCCCATCCACTGACGATTTTGTTAGTTGTGCGGAGAGGAGTTTCGTGAGCCTCAAATTTAAACACCTTCTTAAACAAAAACCACAATCTCTAAACAAAACATTCACAGTCGAGATTGAAAACGAAAAGGCAGAGAGCACCAATGACATATACATAGGCTGCACCCTCACACTAAACGATAACTCTTTCCCAATCAACCTTATGCCCGTCTCAATAAAAATTTTAGACGTCATCATCTACATAGATTGGTTAAGTCCTCACCGTGTTGATATACTATGCTACGAGAAGGTCGTTCGCCTTAATATGCCAAACGGAGAAACCCTCGTCATCTACTGTGACAAACCATATAGGAACCTTTGCATCATCTCTTGCGTCAAAGCCCAAAAATATCTACGCAAGGAGTACCACACGTTCTTATCTCATGTCGTGGATGAAAAACAACAAGTAATAGACATTGAGAGCATTCCCAAAGTCTGTAATTTCCCCGATGTCTTTCCTGAGGATCTTCCAGGAGTTCCTCCCGAACGTCAGGTCGAGTTCCGAATCGTCTTGACTCTCGGAGCTACCCCCGTAGCCAAATCCCTGTGTCGTCTAGCACCAGAAGAGATGCAGGAATAACCCAGGCAATTAAACGAACTGCTCTACAACGGATTCATTAGACTAACTGGGGAGCACTGGTCCTATTTGTAAAGAAAAAGGATGGATCGTTTTGAATGTGGATAGACTACTACGATCTAAGTTCTAGGACTCGGCGAGTTTGGTCTCGATTTCCAGGGTTCTGAGTTCTAGGACTCGGCGAGTTTGGTCAACCTGGAAGGTTGACTTTGACCGGGCTGTTGAATTTGACAAGGGGAAAAATGGTTGTTTTACCCTAAGAATAGTTATCAGTTTTTGACTAAGTGTTCTTACGAAATTTATAGCCGAAGAGTCACCGGAGCAGCAGATAGAGACTTCTCACCCAGAGTTCCAGCAGTGAGTCATACGTGGTGAGTTTTCTTCCAGTTGGAACGGGTCTACGGCACCAATATCAGCCTGTTAAAGTAATTATAGTATGTCAGGGTTTTCCCGATACAATTTATATGTTTCCAGACTTCGGTTCGATGCCGGGGCAAGCCTGATGTATTCTAGTTTATATATGTATGTTATATGTTTCGGGCTCTGGTCTGATGTTGGGTTAGCACGATGTAGCTTATGTGATTATGTTATGTGTTTGCGAGATATGCTATGTTGTGTATGTACCGAAGTAAGCCAGATGTCGGGGCAAGCCCGATGTTAGGGTGAGCCCGATGCCCGATAAGATCGGATGCCAGGGTGAGCCCGATGCTGGGCAGGAGTCTAATGCCAGGTAAGCTAATGTTGGGATTCATCATGATGTAGTTGGGAGTATTCCTAGAGTTGTGTGAAATGTTATATGTTATGTGTATGGTTTCAGGTACTTCAGCTAAGCTTCGTGCTTACAGTTGGGTTTAGGTACTTCAGCTAGCACAGGGAAGGGTTCGGGATGATAGCATGGCACCCACACCACAATCTTTTGGCCTGGGAGATTACTTTAATGTTTGTTTATGAGATTTTCATTTGAGACAGATACTATGATGTTTTATGATACATGAGCCACGATTTTACTTATGATTTTTGGATGACTTATGATTTTAGTAAAGATTGAAAACGAAGTTTTTGGGTCATATTTTTGAGATGTTTCAAGTTGGTATCATATCCTTGGTTTGAGGGATTCAGGCATGATTTCGAGTGTGTTTGAACTCAAACTAAGGAAATGATATAAAGAGTTTCAAAAGAGTTTTGAAAAAGCAAATGAATTTTTAAAAAAGAAAAAGTTTTGTAAAGAGAAAAAGGGTGTGGTGTATGCGATCAGCTGAGCTCAAGTTAGTATTCCCAAATTACCCATACAAGTTTTTGTTATGATATATTTATCAACTTTATGAGAACTGCATGATAGATTAGGACTAAGGATCTAGGGAGGATGCTTTATGTGTCTGTTATATATGTATCAGCTTCATGAGGAATGCGTGCTAGTACAGCTCAGTCAGTATGATAGCCAGAGTAGAATATGCTTGATTATATGTACTCAGTGCCTGAATGTTGTTTGCTTCGTGCTTTTAGGATTTCTAATTGTCTTTTACTAACTAGTAAACGAATATGTTAAGTTACATATTGTGAGGACTAAATAATTCCAAAAGTTTAGGTCTAGCTCTATTTCGCAACTCTTGTTTGAGTCCAACCGTAGTAGGGTAGGACCTCGCATTCGAAGAATTATTTAGTCTGAGTGATATGTAGTAGTATCCGCGAGCTAGTTAGGGGAAGATAGCAGGGACTTCTGATGGTTCTGATGGTGGAGAGTGAGATGGTGATCACCCTAGGGCGATCCTAGAATGAGAGTAGCATGTAAAGTAGTGGTAGTAGAAGGGACTTGGTGGAGTCAAGGCAGTTCTTGAGGAAAGTACGAATAGATATGGAAGGTAGTATGGGCCCGTACTACTGAAAGCAGAGGATCCGTACTCGAATCAAGGAAGGCTGCATTGAATCCAAGAAACTTGTAGTGTTTGAGATCCCTCCAGTTATGTTTGGTATTCTGACATTTGTTATGATGTGTTTTTCAGTATGGTAGTTTTACGCCCTAGACCAGCAGATGGCAATTCAGGAGCCGGAAAGGGATCAAGCTCAGGCTCTTGATGCAGCCAGTTAGATGAGCAGACAAGGGAGTTTCTCCCCTCAGAGATCACTGACATTATACTTGAGCAGACCCTTGTGATCTTTGGTTCGATCAAGGAGGGTATTCTGGAGCTTATGGATGAGAGATTGTATGCGTTCCGCACTGAGGTGGCGGTCATGATGGGGTCGCGCAAGCTCACCTTCAGGGAGTTCAAAGCATATGGAGCTCCCGATTACCATGAGGCTCGGGACCCCATTGCTAGTACTAGATGGTTGGCAGATGTCGCCAACGCATTCCGCACCAATAGATGTCCCGAGGGGGACAAGGTTAGGCTTATGTCCTGTCTTCTAAAGGATAGGGCACGTGACTGGTGGGAGGAGGTTGGGAGAGCCATTTGAGATGACACAGTTTTGGAAGCGATAACCTGGGGTGATTTCACGACCAGGTTCAGAGCCATGTTCGAACCTGTCATTGAGATGTAGTAGCTTGCTCGGGAGTTTCAGGACCTCCAGCAGACGACAGAGACAGTGGCGGAGATTACCGCTAGGTTTAGGGAGAAGGCCCTTCTTGTTCCGTAGTATGTGGCAGATGAGGAGATAAAGAAGGCCAGATACCATGAGATGCTTAGGAGTGATATTAGACCGTTTGTGAACCGCACCAGCTGCAAGATGCTGGAGGACATGATTGAAAGGGAGAGAGAGAGAGAGAGAGAGAGAGAGAGAGTTGGATTTAAAGATGGAGAGGAAGAGGAACCAAGAGGGAGTTTAGTCAGGAGGTTTGGGCAAGAATCTCAAGGCGTCAGATCAAAGATCTCGGAGCCAGCAGAGCCACGGTCGTTATGGAAAATGCGACAGGATGCACAAGGGGACGTGCAAGGCAGGGAGTTTGGGCTGCTACAAGTGCGGCCGAACGGGTCATATGAGGCGAGATTGCACAGCTACTACCACCACCACACCAGTATCAAACATGATTTACTTTCAGTGCAATCAGAGGGGACACAAGCAGTCCCAGTGCCCGAGCTTAGCAGCTGCAGGGAAGGTGGTAGCACCTTCTCCTGCCACATTGAGGATTTCAGATGGCCGTCAGGGTCGGGCTGAGGTGCCTATGGCATAGAGCAGGGATTTTCAGGCTACTGCAGAGGAGGCACGAGCACCTCCTGATGTGGTGACGGGTATGTATCTTTCTCTTATCTATTTATTGATATTGTTTATTACTCATGATTGCTTGTTTTGTTTTAGGATCGTTCCAAGTGAACGGTATATCAGCCTTAGTACTGTGCGATTCGAGTGCTACCCGATCATTTGTGTCGCTTGCACTTAGAGATCAATTCAGTAGAGCTCCGGAGGAGCTGGATTGCCCACTCGAAGTTGAGATAGCCGATGACAGGACCGTCAGGGTCGCGAGAGTTCATAGAGGATGTAGACTATAGTTATTTGATGAGTAGTTCTCAATGGATTTGGTTCCTATTCCCCTGCGAGGGAATAAGGTTATCATGGGTATTGATTGGTTGAGCCCCAACTAAGCAGTGATTGATTGTGAGCTTCAGCTAGTGAGGGTTCGCACTCCTACTGGGGGAGAGTTAGTGATTCAGGGCGAGAGGCCACAACGCAGACCGATTCTCTGTTCGGCGACTGTGCGAGGCGCCGATTCTCACCTTGCCAAAGGGAGTAGATGACTTTGTAGTCTACTATGATGCTTCGATCACAGGTACGGGAGCAGTGTTGATGCAGCGAGGGCATGTGAAAGCTTATGCCTCGAGACAGTTGAAGCCTCACGAGGCTGACAACCCAACACATGATTTGGAGATGGGGGCGGAGGTGTTCGCCCTCAAGATTTCGTAGCATTACCTCTACGGGATCTGGTGTACTATTTATACTGATCACAAGAGTTTGAGGTACCTCATGGATCAGCCAAATCTGAACATGAGGCAGCGTCAGTGGTTAGACATGGTTAAGGATTACGACTGTGAGATCCTTTACCGCCTGGGCAAGGCCAACGTAGTGGCCGACGCCCTGAGCCGCAATGCGGCATCAGCCTCGATACGAGATATATTTCTAAGGATGATAGTGATTACCCCACTGTTGGAGCAGATCTGAGGGGCGCAGATCGAGGGCCTGAAGGAGGAGCGCCGGAAGTGCGAGAGGATTATAGGCTAGGTATCCTCCTTCGATTACGACAACAGAGGGCTGTTAACCCTGCATGGGAGAGTCTGGTTGATGTATTGGGGTGGGGTGCAGTAGGTATTGATGGATGAGGCCTGCAATTCCAGGTTCTCCATCCATCTGGGAGCGACGAAGGTGTATCAGGACCTCCGCCCTGACTACTGGTGTCCCTGCATGAAGCGGGACGACGCATGGTATGTTGAGAGATGACTAGCCTGCAAGAAGGTCTAGGTGGAGCACCAGAGGCCGCATGGAAAGATGCAGTCATTGAATATCCCCGTGTGGAAGTGGGTGGATATTACTATGGATTTTATCACTATGCTTCCCAGGATCGCATGTAGGGTCGATTTGATATGGGTCATCGTGGATCAGTTGATTAAGAGTGCACACTTCATACCGATCCAGGAGAGCATCTCGGCCGAGAAGCTGGCCAAGATTTATGTGAGAGAGGTAGTAGCACGCCACGGGGTGCTTGTCTCGGTGGTGTCAGACCGAGATGTCCGTATTACTTCAAGGTTTTGGAAGCGTTTTCACGACAAGATGGGTACTTGTCTCCATTTCATCACCGCTTTCCACCCCCATATGGACGGACAGAGCAAGAGGATGATTCAGACTCTCGAGGACATGCTTCGAGCATGCGTGCTAGATTTCGGTTGTAGTTGGGATACGTACATTTCGTTAGCAGAATTTTAATATAACAACAACTACCACTCCAGTATAGACCAGCCTCCCTTCGAGATGCTTTACAGGAGGAAGTGTAGGACCCTAATCTGCTAGGGTGAGGTAGGTCAGAGGGTCATGGGGAGTATGGAGGTAGTACTCAAGACCATAGAGCGGATTCAGTAGGTTCGGATGTCACACCCCGGCCGTCAGCGGAAATATCGGGCAGGGTAACGTCATTTCTCGTATCATAGTTATCAACTTCCTGAAAACACATGCAATTTAAAATACGTCAACATAAAGTTGGTGAGTTCATAGGTTTTGACTCCATATAAAAATGACACTTTTTCTCAAGTTCAAAAGTATAGTTTTGAAAGTATTTTGACTCTCCAACGTTTACTATATGTATCCTAGGTATAAAATTTTACTTACCAAATAAGTATATACCTATAAGTCTCATATACTATGAATATAAGTGATTGTAATTCCATACAAATGAAAGTTGTTACATATAAATCTTATTTCAGTTCTATACGAGTAAAACCACTACGTATAAATCTATTTCAATTCTATATGAGTATGTGTGCTAGGTATAATTATCTACTTAATATACAAGTAGTACCTAGGGTATAAGTACGGGGAAACTTATACTTAACATTGATACTTGTATAACAACAAAGTATAATGCTTCTAACAATTTGCTAGCATGAGTCTGTAACCGCTACTTGACAACAAAACCTCTAACAAAATAATACACTCATGATTTACAATGAGAAACAATACACTCATGATTTACCAGTAGAAACAAACACCGCGCGCTTCATCGACGCCGGAATAAAAATAAAAGGAATGAATCGTCACTCGATTGTCTTGGGTTGTAATTAACAACCACGAGTGGGGTTTTCAACCTGTATCTTATTCATACACGACTTCCTCTCTCACACGGGATTAACAGTTACAGGTCAAATGACTTCCACTAAGATCCCCAATCTTAGTTGATGAATGAGGTAGCTCATGTAGACTTTGATGACTTCCTATAGCTCTAACAACAAAAGCATTTTCATGTCTAAAACCTTAAGTCACTAGACTATGCTTTTAAACATTACTCCTAACTTCATAACATTTAGGCAGTATAACAGCTATATCTTGAAGTAAAACCAGGTTTTATATTGACCTAAAACCAATAATAACAACATATAATGTTCCTAGTTTTATCTTGACATAAAATTATCAATAGCAATACTAAGTTTTATCTTAACATAAAACTAACAATAACAACAGATAACATATCCAGTTTTATCTTGACATAAAACCAATAATAACAACATACTTATCAATTCACATATAGAACTTCCGAGTATAACTCTGGAACTATATCGCACACAAAATATATATAGAATCCTAAGTATAACTCAAGATCTACATTAGTATGACAATAAAAAGCTAACAACTTTACCATAGTTGTATACTTTCAAATACGAAATAACTATATCCCGGTTATTATAACTATCTACGTTGATACTGATATATACTAACATATAGACATAATAATAACATATATGTAATATTTAACATGTGTTTCCCCCCGAAATATTAGAAAGTGGGGCCATGAAACTCACCTTAGTAGCGTGATTTTATGTAATCTAAGCAGAAACGATCAGCGTACAAGGTCGTCAGGGCTCGGGATGCAAGAGGGCTTCAGCAATGGAGAGAGGAGAAGTGGAAATGGTGTAAGGAAGTGTCAAGGTCGGACCTGCTATTTATAGGGAGGATTTTGGACCCTCACGATGTGAGAATCTCATTGTTCACGTCGTGAGTTTCGAGCTAATCTCTTCGTACATTTGCCATCCGTCTTGTAGCTTCCGAAGGTGGCAAAATGACTCCTCACGACGTGAAAAATGCCTTGTTCATGTCATGAGTTTAGATCTTATCCCCCGCAGCCTCGTCACACCTTCTAGATCCGAAATATGGCGGTTTGACTCCTCACATTGTGATTTTTTATGCTCACCTCGTGAGTTCAGTAAATTTAGGGTTTCTGACAGTGATATCTTCGGAAGGCCATAACTTTTGCACACGAACTCCGTTTTTGACGTTCTTTATATGCACGCGTAGGTAATTCCGAGTACTAAAACTCTCTAATACATTACAATAGCTAAATCTAAGCCTATTTTAAATTAAACTTGTTATAAAGATTTTATAGTGTTCGGTTTATCATAACTTCTTCACGCGAAGCCAGATTTCTACGTTCTCTACATTTTTGTAATCGTATGAGCGTATTCTTTGACTTGTATCATGAAAGTTCATATTTTAACATGAATTACATAGTAAGTTTATCACATTAGTAGTTTAAAAAAAATCAAATTACATGATTGGTATAATCACATGTGATTGTTATTGACCTAATTTTGACGGGTGTTACACCGGAGCAGGGTCCAGACTGCTCAGATCTGACAGAAGAGCGATGCCAACATGAGGCATTTGGATTTGGATTTTTAGGTGGGTGACATGGTCCTCCCAAAAGTTTCACCCTGGAAAGGTGTTATTAGGTTTCAGAAGCGGGGCAAGCTGGGCCCTAGGTTCATGGTCCTCCCACTAGCCTTGACATACACACAAGATTCATCTTCACTCCCAGAAAAGCCAAATTTCTTGACTTTCTCATCAAAGAAAAGATTCCATCTGCGAGGTGCTTGCTTTAATCCATAAATGGATTTGTCAAGCTTACACACTCTATTAGGGTACTCGTTACTGACAAAACCTTCTGGCTGACTCATGTAAACATCTTCAGTCAACTTTCCATTAAGGAAAGCGTTTTTGACATCCATTTGCCATATTTCATAGTCATGAAATGCAGCTATGGCTAACATAACCCTAATAGACTTAATCTTGGCTAATGGAGAAAAAGTCTCATCATAATCCAATCCAGGAGTTTGAGAGAAGCCCTTTGCAACCAGTCGAGCCTTATTAGTGTGTACATTACCATCCATGTCGGTCTTCTTCTTGAAGATCCATTTGCACCCTACAGTCTTACGACCTAGTACATTCTCAACCAAGTTCCAAACTTGATTGTCATACATGAATTGTATCTCGCTATCCATAGCCTCTTTCCATTTAGCAGACTCAGGGCCTGCCATGGCTTCCGTGTAGCTATTAGGTTCATCCGAACCTACTAGTGTCTCATCACTAATAAGTGTCTCACCTTCCACAGTAATATGGAAACCATAGTAATGCTCAGGTGCATTCCTAACTCTCGTGGAACGCCTCAGAGGTACAGACTCGTCAATTGGCTCAACAGGAGTTTCCTCCTCTTGAAGTTCCTTCACCAGTTGACTCTTGAAGTTCTTCAAGGTCAATTTGCCTCCCACTGTCTCCTCGGCTTATAAAATCTCTCTATCAAAAGACTCCTCTTCTTGCTACAAAGACCACATTATCACTAGGTCTGTAGAAGAGGTAACCAAAGGATCTTTGTGGGTAGCCGATGAAAATACACCTCTCGCTTCGGGGTTCTAGCTTTTCATGAGACTCGCGCCTCACAAAAGCCTCGCAACCCCAAATCTTGATGTGGTCTAGTTTGGGTACTTTACCTCTCCACATCTCGTGAGGAGTTTTGGAAAATTTCTTTGTATGGACTAGATTAAGAATATTGGAGGCAGTCTCTAAGGCATACCCCAGTATGAGATTGGTAGCGAAGCTCGAATCATCATGGAACGAACCATATCCAACAAGGTTCAATTACGCATCTCAGCCACACCATTCAACTGTGGTGTCCTGGAGGTGTCAATTGTGAGACAATCCCACATTCCCTAAGATAGTCAAGGAACTCTGAACTAAGATACTCACCACCTCGATCGAATCGAAGCATCTTAATGTTCCTGCCCAATTGATTTTGGACTTCCTGTTTAAATTCCTTAAACCTTTCGAAAGTCTCTGACTTATGCTTGATTAACTAGACATATCCATATCTAATGTAATCATCAGTAAAAGTCAAATAATAACGATTAACATCCCTTGTAGCATGTTTGAATGGTCCACACACATCCGTGTGTACAAGATCCAACAAACCTGCACCCCTCTCACAAGAACCTGTGAAGGCTGACTTTGTCATTTTTCCAAGTAAGCGTGATTTGCAACTATCATCTGACTTTAGGTCAAATAACTCCAAGAATCCATCCTTTTGGAGTTGGCCAATGCGTTTCTTGCTTATATGTCTAAGATGAAAATTCCATAATGATGCTTTATCCAAGTTATTATTATTAAGAGAATCAATACACAAAACATTATTTCCTAAGTTATCAACCACAGATATAGTTTCATAGACACCATCACAAGGTAATGCTTTAAAATAAAGAATATTATTAAAGAAAGCATTACTCGAACCAACTTCATTATCAAATGAAAAGGTAAAACCTTGTTTATACAATGCTTGAAAGGAAATAATATTTCTTGCCATCTCTGGCGAATAACAACATTTATTCAAATCTAAACTAAACCCACTACTTAGCGATATAGTATAAACTCCAATCTTGGTGACAGGTGAAGCTTTTCTGTTTCCCATGATCAAGTTTATTCTTTCTTGCTCAACATTCTCACTTCTTCTTAGTCCCTACATATCAGAACAGATATGAATACCACAACCGGTATCAAGGACCCATGAGTTAGAATGTGGTGAGTTATTAGATAAGATAGTGTAAATACCTGCATGGTTGGCTTTGACTTTCCCATTCTTCACATCTTGCTGGTACTTTCTGCAGTTCCGCTTCCAATGTGCCTTTTCATGGCAATAGAAGCATTCAGCCTCTTTTGGGTCAGAAGAAGGAGTGATGAAACCTTTCTTGGTTCCACTTGAAGAAGAGCCATCTAGGTTCCTAGCCTTGGTACCCTTCGAAGAACTCTTTTTCTTCTTCCCTCGTCCTTTCCCGATTGCCAAGACAGGGGTGGAGTTGGTAGGAGTAGGAGTAGTAACAACCGCCTTACCCTTAAGACCACTTTCCGCTATCTTTAAGAGTCCTTGAAGTTTGCTAAGAGTGACCACTTCCTTGTTCATGTGGTAAATCATGCGGAATTGATCATAACATGAAGGTAAGGAGTGCAAAATGATATCTATTGCTAGCTCCACGGGAAAGTTCACATTAAGCTTCAGCAAGCGGTCCACAAATCTTTGCATTTTTTACATGTGGCCCGTGATGGGTTCACCATCCTTCATTTGGGTTGTTATCATGGAAGAGATGATTTCATACCTCTCTTGTCTTGCACTTTGATGGTATCTTTCCATCAAATCTTGGTGCATTTCAAAAGGGTAGAAGTCCTCCTAGGACTTTTGGAGGTCGGCCGTCATAGTGGCCATCATGATGCATGCCACCTTGGTGGCATCCCTTTCATGTGCCCTAAAGTCAGCGATCTCTTGAGGAGTAGCAACTGTCTCATCAATCTCGTTAAGCTCCTTATCGAGGACATATTCTGTGTCCTCGTAGTGGGTAATCATTCGGATGTTTCTGATCCATTCATTAGAGTTGGATTCATCAAAAGTGACTTTCCCACACAAGTTGATTAGAGAAAAGGAGCCATTAGGATTAGAGCCAGAAGCAGCAGTGTTTGCAGACATCTGAAAAGAGGAAAAGTTTAGTTTAGATAAGAGATAGTCCTTAATAAAAACAACCAAATGTAGTATTAAGGCTAGGACCCAATCACAATATATTATACTTAGAAGAGGTATGCCGTAATCTAAGTAATAACATATTTGAAAGGTAGGTGAATGACGATTCACTAATTTCCACCAAAGCCGAAATATTAAAAATATTTAATTTGGTTCTTAGAAACTCCTAGATTCTTTTGAGATTCAATGAACTATTCAAAGGCATGTTTCACTCTCGTGTGTGCCCTCCAAGTTTTGTGACTGGGATGCCGAGGATCACAAAACGAGGTGTGAAGTAACCATGCAAATTACTTGGTACCCTTAATGTATTACCCCTCAATTATTGTGTCGGTTAACCACACATGCTCCATCGATTTTATGATAAACATTAAGTAACCCTTTACCTACCTTGTTAAGTTCAAGTTAGTGTGCCGGTTAACCACACACGCTCCACTAACGACTTAGACAAAGTGTAAAGTGTAATTTCATGGATTAGCACCTTATTCACATTTTTCCTAAAGTAACTAAGATTGGGAATTTAATAAAACATTTAGTTACTTTATAATTATCATTATACTTTTAATGAGAATTTATAAGTCCTTGTCCTACCCGTTTGGCTAACGACCCTCCACCAGTCAAGCTAGCGGTGGGTAAGAGTGGACACCCATTAAGTTGCCATTTTATAGGCAACAACCTTATACCACCTTATAGACTGGCTTCGTGAATGAGGCATACTAGCGGTAAGACGACTTTGATCTTATACATATATATATATATATATATATATATATATATATATATATATTATTATTAACTTATAATATTATAAGTATACGGGTTGAATTTTAACTTTTAAAATTCTAAGGGTTGGAACTAAAGTTTTAATCAAGACTTTACTTGTTCCAAAACTTGAGGGAAAGTTTTGTAAACTTTCAAAACATTTCATTTCTTGTAACTTATGAGTTAATTAGAATATTAAAAATGAAGACTCTTCATTTTTATAACCCATGTGTTCTTTTAATGGTTTTGAAAACAAAGTAATTTTTGGTTTTCCATAACTTGAGGACAAGTTATGGACTCCATTAAAACAAAAAATGATCATGAATTAATCTACCACATAGGTTACAACAAATTCCTATGATCATCTAAACATCATAAGATTAAGAACATGAATATGAACACTTTCATGAATCAAAAAATTACACTTAAAACATTGTATTTTTTGATAATTGTCATTGTAAAGGGATTAGCATGAACATTACACCATCTAAAACAAGTTTTCAAGTACCAAAACAGTTTAGGGTAATGTTTCTAGTCCATTTCCAGCAACAAAAGTCAAAAAGTTGCATTCTTAGGCTCCTACTCGTCGAGTGCACGAACCTACTCGGCAAGTAGGATGAAGATACACATGAACTCGACGAGTCTTCCCATGGACTCGGCAAGTTCATCAGGCAGACATCAAGATTTCGACTTTTTTCCAATATTTTGCATCAAGTATCAAACAAACAAGCCTAGGCTCTGATACCACTGATGGGTTTTGAACATTCTAACACTTCCTAAGTGTACATGCAACCCTAATAACCTTGGATCTATGTTTGTCTAATAATCATGCGAAGTTGTTTTCCAAGGTTATGAATCTATCTAGCATACATGGGGTGCAATTTTCTTTGTATAAAAGATAGAACTACATACCTTGTTATTGAAAGTGTTCCTTGAAACCTTGTGAGCCTAGCACCTCAAGTGTGATGCCTCTTGTTTCTTAGTGTAGCCAATTTTGGGGAGAGTTACATTGCTTATATAGTGTGTTGCATTAGGTAAACCCTAATTTTCCATGACTTCATTTCTTGATCCATGGGTTAACTCCATGGAGCATCTTATAGGTGGAACCCAACTTGATAATCCATGGAGCATCTTAGTCCACTATATAAGATATGAATGATTTACTTAATCTACCCATATATCTAATTAGTTATCTTTTGATCACTTAATTAATTCTAAATTAATTCTTTATCAAAACTAATTAAATACTATTAATAATATATTAGAACTTATAATATATTAATAAACCATAAGTGTTATTTCTCTCATTTAGTTTATCCAGTTGCATGGTGCCATGCAACCTAAATGGACCATGCCGGGTCGGGTCAAGTACTTACCAGAAATAGTTATGGACTTAGACACCTTATCCAACAGTCTCCCACTTGGATAAGTCTAATAACTATAACTGTAATACTTTAGGAACCGATCAGCAATCGTAGCTCTTTCAAGGTCTCTCGGAACTGAGAAGATGTTGATACACCATTTAAGATAAGTGATCATAATCCTCTGCTCTAGATATCAGCTACATAATTACATGGAAAAATGTCTTACTTATTGTCCAGCAGTTTGTTTCCCGATTCCCGATTTGTTTGACAAAGAACTTAATTAAACACATCGACTTAGTTCTGACTGGGCCTGCTACATAGGTCAAAACAAAATCATCGTGTGACCTAGATATCAGCTTCTAATCCAAGAAGGAACTGATAAACTTCGACTCATATGTTTGTTCTACTACTAGTTGAATTATACACAAAAGCACGTTTTATAACATCGAGTTACCAATGCGTTTTTGTACAATCAATTCATAGGCAACAAATCATATCTCTAGGTTTGAAGACTTATATGATATTACCGTCTCACGATCACTCGAGATAAAATTCCATGAAGTGATTCCAGTGAGCGTGGGTTGATTCCATACTCAGAACTTATGAGTACTCATGAAGTGTTGTCTTATATACTGACACCTACAACCAACTTCATGACAGTCTTACTTCATATCTACTTCCAACATATGACTGACTGTGAAAAGTTTGAATAATATGTGAAACCAAAACATACTATTCTAGAAGTCAAAACATGCAAAAGAAATTATAGTAAACGATTGACAAAAGATAGTAACACTTTACTCATAAATAAACACAAATTTTATTCATCATCAAATGTCAATTACACTTTAAAAATTTCATAATTTATCTAACTACTAAAACTTATATCATCCGTCAGCCCTATGCTCCGAGCATGTTGGAGATGCTTAACCCTACTCAGTCCCTTTGTGAGGGGATCTGCTGGGTTCTTATCCGATGATACCCTCTTTGCCATGAGGATTCCTTCTTCTATGTGATGTCTGATAAAATGATATTTTCTGTCGATATGTCTGGATCTCCCGTGATCCCTTGGTTCTTTGGCTAAGGCAACAACATTTTCACTATCACAGAAAATTTCCATGGGCTCCTTTATAGCGGGTACTACTCCAAGGTCTCCTATGAAGTTCTTAATCCATATAGCCTCCTTTTCTGCCTCGCTTGCTGCTATATACTCTGATTCACAAGTGGAATCAGCCACTGTCTCGTACTTGGAACTCTTCCAAGTGATTGCTCCTCCGTTTAGTGTGAAGACCCAGCCCGAATGAGAGCGGAAATTATCCCTATCAGTCTAGAAATGAGCATCACAACACCCTACAACTCTCAAGTCATCACTCCCACCGAGGGTTAGGACCCAGGCCTTAGTCCTCCGTAGGTACTTGAGGATATTCTTTACCACAGTCCAGTGAGCCTTTCCAGGGTTCCCCTGATACCTGCTAACCATGCTCAAGGCAAAGGCTACATAAGGTCGAGTACAAGTCATAGCATACATGATCGAGCGTACTGCCGAAGCATAAGGCACTCGACTCATTTCTGCTATCTCAGCCTCAGTACTAGGGCTTTGTGTCGTACTCAATCTGGCGTTACTCTGGATGGGTAACTCTCCTTTCTTGGAGTTCTGCATGCTGAATCTCTTCAACACCTTGTCCAAGTTGGTACTTTGACTAAGTCCAATTAGTATTTTACTCCGGTTTCTAAAAATCCTTATCCCTAGAATATAGGTAGCTTCTCCTAAGTCCTTCATAGAGAAACACTTCTCAATCCAGGATTTAACTTCCTACAGAATTAGGATGTCATTTCCTATGAGTAGTATGTAATCCACATACAATACCAATAACCTAACTATACTCCCACTAGCCTTGACATACACACAAGATTCATCTTCACTCCTAGAAAAGCCAAATTCCTTGACTTTCTCATCAAAGCAAAGATTCCATCTGCAAGGTGCTTGCTTTAATCAACAAATGGATTCCACAAGCTTGCACACTCCATTAGGGTACTCGTTACTGACAAAACCTTCTGGCTGACTCATGTAAACATCTTCAGTCAACTTTCCATTAAGGAAAGTGGTTTTGACATCCATTTGCCATATTTCATAGTCATGAAATGCAACTATGGCTAACATAACCCTAATAGACTTAATCTTGGCTACTGGAGAAAAAGTCACATCATAATCCACTCCAGGAGTTTGAGAGAAGCCCTTTGCAATCAGTCGAGCGTTATAAGTGTGTACATTACCGTCCATGTTGGTCTTCTTCTTGAAGATCCATTTGCACCTACAGTCTTACGACCTGGTACATTCTCAACCAAGTTCCAAACTTGATTGTCATACATGGATTGTATCTCGCTAACCATAGCCTCTTTCAATTTTGCAGACTCAGGGCCTGCCATGGCTTCCGCGTAGCTGTTAGGTTCATCCAGACCTACTAGTGTCTCATCACTAATAAGTATCTCATCCAGACTCGTCAATTGGCTCAACAGGAGTTTCCTCCTCAAGTTAAGGACTAGGGTTTGAAGTTCCTTCACCACTTGACTCTTGAAGTTCTTCAAGGTCAATTTGCCTCCCACTAAATCCTTGGCTTATAAACTCTCTCTATCAAAAGACTCATCTTCTTGCTACAAAGACCACATTATCACTAGGTTTGTAGAAGAGGTAACCAAAGGATCTTTGTGGGTAGCCAATGAAAATACACCTCTTGCTTCGGGGTTCTAGCTTTTCATGAGAGTCGCGCCTCACAAAAGCCTCGCAACCCCAAATCTTGATGTGGTCTAGTTTGGGTACTTTACCTGTCCACATCTCGTGAGGAGTTTTGGAAAATTTCTTTGTATGGACTAGATTAAGAATATTGGAGGCAGTCTTTAAGGCATACCCCAGAATGAGATTGGTAGCGAAGCTCGAATCATCATGGAACGAACCATATCCAACAAGGTTCGATTACACCTCTCAGCCACACCATTCAACTGTGGTGTCCTGGAGGTGTCAATTGTGAGACAATCCCACATTCCCTAAGATAGTCAAGGAACTCTTAACTAAGATACTCACCACCTCGATCGGATCGGAGCATCTTAATGTTCCTGCCCAATTGATTCTCGACTTCCTGTTTAAATTCCTTAAACCTTTTCGAAAGTCTTTGACTTATGCTTGATTAAGTAGACATATCCATATCTACTGTAATCAACAGTAAAAGTCAAATAATAACGATTAGCATCCCTTGTGGCACGTTTGAATGGTCCACACACATCCGTGTATACAAGATCCAATAAACCTTCACCCCTCTCACAAGAACCTGTGAAGGCTGACTTTGTCATTTTTCCAAGTAAGCATGATTCGCAACTATCATCTGACTTTAGGTCAAATGACTCCAAGACTCCATCCTTTTGGAGTTGGCCTATGCATTTCTTTCTTATATGTCTAAGACGACAATGCCATAATGATGCTTTATCCAAGTTATTATTATTAAGAGAATCAATACACAAAACATTATTTCCTAAGTTATCAACCACAGATACAGTTTCATACACACCATCACAAGGTAATGCTTTAAAATAAAGAATATTATTAAATAATACATTAATCGAACCAACTTCATTATCAAATGAAAAGATAAAACCTTGTTTATAAAATGCATGAAAGGAAATAATATTTCTTTCCATTTCTAGAAAATAACAACATTTATTCAAATTTAAACTAAACCCACTACTTAGCGACAAAGTATAAACTCCAATCTTGGTGACAGGTGAAGCTTTCCTGTTTCCCATGATCAAGTTTGTTCTTCCTTGCTCCACATTCTCACTTCATCTTAGTCTCTGCAGATCAGAACAGATATGAACACCACAACCGTTATCAAGAACCCATGAGTTAGAATGGGGTGATTTATTAGATAAGATAGTGTAAATACCTACATGGTTGGGTTTGACTTTTCCATCCTTCACATCTTGTTGGCACATTGGGCAGTTCCACTTCCAATGTGCCTTTTCATGGCAATAGAAGCATTCAGCCTCTTTTGGGTCCGAAGGAGTGATGAAACCTTTCTTGGTTCCACTTGAAGAAGAACCATCTAGGTTCCTAGCCTTGGTACCCTTCGAAGAACTCTTTTTCTTCTTCCCTCGTTCTTTCCCGATTGCCAAGACAGGGGCGGAGTTGGAAGGAGTAGGAGTAGTAACAACCGCCTTACCCTTAAGACCACTTTCCGCTGTCTTTAAGAGTCCTTGAAGTTTGCTGAGAGTGACCTCTTCCTTGTTCATGTGGTATGTCATGCAGAATTGATCATAACATGAAGGTAAGGAGTGCAAAATGATATCTATCGCTAGCTCCTCGGGGAAGTTCACATTAAGCTTCAGCAAGCGGTCCACAAATCTTTTCATTTTCTGCATGTGGCCCGTGATGGGTTCACCATTCTTCATTCGGGTTGTTGTCATGGAGGAGATGATTTCATACCTCTCTTGTCTTGCACTTTGATAGTATCTTTCCATCAAATCTGAGGGCATTTGAAAAGGGTAGAAGTCCTCGTAAGACTTTTAGAGGTCGGCTTTCATAGTGGCCATCATGATGCATGCCACCTTGGTGGCATCCCTTTCATGTCCCCTAATGTCAGCGATCTCTTGAGGAGTAGCAACTGTCTCATCAATATCCTTAAGCTCCTTATCGAGGAAATATTCCTTGTCCTCGTAGCGGGTAATCATTCGGATGTTTCTGATCCATTCATTAAAGTTGGATCCGTCAAAAGTGACTTTCCCACACAAGTTCATTAGAGAAAAGGAGCCATTAGGATTATAGCCAGAAGCAGTAGTGTTTGCAGACATCTGAACAGAGGAAAAGTTTAGTTTAGATAAGAGATTGTCCTTAATAAAACACCCAAATGTAGTATTAAGGCTCGGACCCAATCACAATATATTATACTTAGAAGAGGTATGCCGTAATCTAAGTAATAACATATTTGAAAGGTAGGTGAATGACGATTCACCAATTTCCACCAAAGCCGAAATATTAAAAATATTTAATTTGGTTCTTAGAAACTCCTAGATTCTTTTGAGATTCAATGAACTATTCAAAGGCATGTTTCAATCTCGAGTGTGCCCTCCAAGTTTTGTGACTGGGATGCTGAGGATCACAAAACGAGGTGTGAAGTAAACATGCAAGTTACTTGGTACCCTTAACGTATTACCCTTCAATTGATGTGCCGGTCAACCACACACGCTCCATCGATACTATGATAAACATTAAGTCACCCTTTACCTACCTTGTTAAGTTCAAGTTAGTGTACCGGTTAACCACACACATTCCACTAACCACTTAGACAAAGTGTAAAGTGTAATTTCATGGATTAGCACCTTATTCACATTTTTCCTAAAGTAACTAAGATTGGGAATTTAATAAAACATTTAGTTCCTTTATAGTTATCATTATACTTTTAATGAGAATTTATAAGTCCTTGTCCTACCCGTTCGGCTAACGACCCTCCACCAGTCAAGCAAGCGGTGGGTGAGAGTGGACACCCATTAAGTTGCCATTTTATAGGCAACAACCTTATACCTACCTTATTGACTGGCTTCGTGAATGAGACGTACTAGCGGTAAGACGAATTTGATCTTATATATATATATATATATATATATATATATATATATATATATATATATTAACTTATTATATATATATATATATATATATATATATATATATATATATATATATATATGTAGGAGTAGGAAAAACATTTTTACCTTTGAGACGACTTTCAACAGTCCTCAAAAGTCCTTGAAGTTTTCTAAGAGTGACCTCCTCTTTGTTCATATGACAGGTCATATGAAACTGATCATAACTGGGAGGCAATGAGTGTAGAATGATATTTATGGCCAACTCTTCATCAAAGTTGACATTCAACTTTAGCAAATAGCCCATAAACCTTTGCATTTTCTACATGTGGCCCGTGATGGACTCTCCATCCTTCATCTTAGTTGTTATCATGGAGGTGATGATGTCATACCTCCCTTGACGAGCACTCTGATGGTATCTTTCCATCGGGTCTTGGTGCATCTCAAAAGAGTAGAAGTCCTCATAGGACTTTTGAAGTTCACCTTTCTTAGTGGCCAACATGATACAAGACACCTTAGTGGCATCCTTCTCATGAGTCCTATACTCAGCAATCTCCTCAGGAGTAGCAGAAGATTCATCAATTTCCTTAAGCTCCTTATCGAGGACATATTCCTTGTCCTCATAGCGAGTGAGCATCCTGATGTTCCTAACCTATTCATTGAAGTTGGTACCATCAAAGATGACTCACCCACACAAGTTCATGAGAGAGAAGGATCCACTAGGGTTTGAGCCAAAAGCGGTGCTAGAATACATCTGAAAAAGAGAGACAAAGTTTAGATAAGATAATAATCCTTAATATAACACCAAAATGAAATATTAAGGTTAAGACCTGACACAATATTTTACAATTTGGAAGAGGGATGCCGTAATCTAATTGCAAAAGTATTTGAAGGTAGGTAAATGACGATTTACCAATTTCCACCATGAAAAACAAAATTGATTATTAAGTTTAAATGAATTGAAATTCCTAGATTCTTTTGAGATTCATTGAACTCTTCAATGGCATGTTTAAATCTCGATTATGCCCCTCAAGTTTGTGACTGGGATACCGAGGATCACAAACAAGGTATGAATAACCATGCAAATGGGCATGGTACTATTGATGTCATATATAACCTAATTAATGTGCTCGTAAACCACATGCGCTCCATCGATCTATGATAAACATTAAGCCACCCTTTTCCACCCTTATGTATCATCCCGAAATTCAGGTAAGCTATTTAACCCTTCCATTATGTCAAGTTGTCAAGAGTGGTCCCTTGAGAAAGAGTTGTTGAAGCAAATGAGTACGTTGGGCGTACTGGGTAGGACGCTGCGCGTACTCATGCACTTATTTTGGACGTGGAGTCGCCTGGGTACGCTGGGCGTACCCAGGGTTACGCTAGGCGTAACGGCTCCAGATGCAAACCCTAAATGATTGGCTTTTACACAATTTGAAGGATGCTAAGGCTAATTCTCAGCCTCCATATCAGAGAGTAAAACCCTAAGAGAGAGCCTTCCATCGTCCTTAGCTTGAGTGTGTGTGTTTTGGAGCTAAAGTTTCTTGGTGTGTTAGTGAAGAAGAAGGAGAAGAGCTTGTGGAGGCTAGGGCTTGAAGTGCAAGTTTGGATCTAAGATCTACAGAGAAAGGAGCTTCATCTAGAGGTATAAAGTTCCAAACTTTCCTCTTTATTTGGTTTGATGTTGCATCGACCATTTCTAGGGTTAAAAGACCCAAAGGTGGAGACTTTATGAGTGTAATGTACTCCATGGACCTAGATCTGTCCCATTTCAATGATATTTGTGTTATAAATCCATAAAGTTTCCATCTTCGTCGTTTTTATGAGGTCATGTTTTAGTTATGAGCTTTCTGAATTTGGGAAATGAAATGTTATGCGTGTCACTGACTTGTCCAGCCATGCAAAGGCTTAAAGTCGACAACTTTATGGATTAAGAGGCTTAGAAATGGTCAGATCTAGAAGTTGGACATGGGTCTTAACTATTTAAGACCTCAAGAGCTTAGAGTTTGAAAGTGGGAGTTACGCGGGGCGTAATCCTAGTACGCACGGCGTAAGGGGTCGCGCACCCCATTTCTGTGAGGACGTCGGGTACGCCTAGCGTACATGTTTGGTACGCGCAGCTTAACCCGGAGAGTTGAATTTTGTTGATTTTTAGGGTTTGGTCATCTTTAGGGTCTTTGAGCCATGAGAGGGGTAAAATGGTCTTTTACCCTTCGGAGAGTACTAAGAGAGGGAAAAGTCTAGCCTTGAGAGATGCATTGATTTAGAGTGTTTATTTCACATGATTAGGCGGAGACTAGACCAGATTGTTACAGAGTTCGATATTATTGCGTTACCCGAGGTGAGTCTTCTCACTATACTTTACCTAGAGTGGTAATTAGAGTTCTGTGACAGAGTATTTTGTATGCTTTAGCATGATTTGATTTCTATGTGAATTATGTTATGTATGCTACAGAGTTTACAGAGTTAGGACCGGAAGGTCCACAGACTTAGGGCCAGAGGGCCCACAGAGTTATGGGACTGGAGGGTCCCACTGAGACACATTGACCAGAGGGTCAAACAGAGTTATAGCCTCGAGTGGCTAATAAGTATTGTGTGTCGTATTTTGGGAAACTCACTAAGCATTTATGCTTTCAGTGTTATGTTATGTGTTTCAGGTACCAGTGAGGATCGAGGGAAGGCGCCGGCTTGATCAGTACTGTAACAGCCCGGAATTTCAGATATTGATATAATTATGTTTTTGGGGGTGATTTAAGAGGGGACTCGGCGAGTTGGAGCCTAGACTCGCCGAGTAGGATCGCAGACTTGGTCGCGGGTTCGCGACTGGACTCGACGAGTCCAGATATGGACTCGGCGAGTCGACGCTGTTCAGCAGAAACCCTAACCGTTCGGTTTTGGATCGTATATAATGCCCCTTAGGCCGTCATTGTCCGTCTTTTGGTCGATTGAGAAGAACCCTAATCGTTGTGGACGTCTAGAGCAAGGGAGAAAGCTATTGGAACTTGGAAGAACTTGTTAGGCAAGAAGAAGAAGAATTTGGCCAAAGGAATATCAAGGAGGATCGAGTCCTGAGGTTTGGGGGACACAGAGAGTGCGTTTTCAGGTAACACTCGGACCATTTCTGTTATTTTGATGTGTATACGAATCTAGGGTTTATGAAACCCACTTAGTGATTAGATGGGTTATTATGTTATTACCCAGACGTTTATACCCCAGTAATAAGATGTTTAGAAGTCCAGAAAGTCCCATGATTGTATATCTCGGGACCATACGTAATTCAGGAAGCAGTTGCTCGTCTGCATGACATGGACTCGCCGAGTTGTTCTTCAGACTCGGCGAGTAGCTTGAAGATTAACTGGGACTCGTCGAGTCGTTCTTCAGACTCGGCGAGTTGAGTCGGGGTGGCCCCACGATTCTTCCAGGAGGAACTCGTCGAGTAAAAAGGGGATACTCGACGTGTAGAAAGGGAATCTTAAGGAATCGGTGAGTCAAGGGCGAGTGGACTCAGAGTCGTTGAACTCGGCGAGTCTTGGGGTGACTCGGCGAGTTAGGTCGCGGGTTACGCGAAGTTCTGAGTATGGGGACTCGGCGAGTCATAGGGTTGACTCGGCGAGTAGGGTCAGTCAGGGGTTGACTTTGACCTTGTCTTTGACCAAGGATTTGACCAGTGGTTCCAGGGGTATTTTGGTAATTGTTGTTTATTGTTTGAGTTCAGTGCATTGGTGGCTGTCCAGGGGTGGAGATCGTATCAGTGATCGGAGCAGCTTGAGCTATCTGTTCAGTCGGCAGTTTCGAGGTGAGTTATCCTCACTATATCGCTAGGGTTTATGGCACCAAGGCCGACCCTTTTTATCGGATGGAAATCCGGGTAGTTGTCATTACATGTTATGGGCCGGAAGGCATTGCTATGTGGACCGGAAGGTCATGGCCTGGAAAGGCGTATGTATGCATTTAGTATGTTGACTGATTCATAGGGTAATGTTATGCTAGTGACCGGCCAGACCGGTATCTTGTTTAGAGTAATGCTATGGTATGTGATCTGTTGATCGATTGTTGTCTATGAACTGCTATATGATTATTTGTTATGTTATGTATGCACAATATGCTTATGGGCCGGAAGGCAATATGTTATGGGCCGGAAGGCGATTATGTTGTGTGATGGACCGGAAGGTCGGCGTGGGTAGGACCGGAAGGTTTACCCAGCAGGGACGGAAGTCCCCTGAGACACATGGACCGGAAGGTCAGGGCCTGGAAAGGCGTATATGTGGTTGGTATTTTGGGGGTATCTCACTAAGCTTTCGGGCTTACAGTCGTGGTTTTATGTTTCAGGTTCTCAGGAGTCTGTGGCAAGGCAAAGGCGTGATCGTACCGTTCCTCGCGTTAGTGTTTTATGATATGAACCTGGGAAATTACTCTGTTAAATAATGTATTGAAAACCTTTTTGTAATAATGTTAATAAAATGGATGATTTTGAAAAGTTTTAATTGTTTTGAAATTTTGGATGTTACAAGTTGGTATCAGAGCCTTGGTTTGAGTGAATTGGGGAAACATTCGTGTGACTCCAGTCTCAAATCGAGGAGGATTTTAAAAAGAGAAATTAAAATGAGAAATTAAAATGGTTTTCAAATTAAGTAAAAGGAGGACGCGGAGGTACGATCAGCCGGAGCCAGTAAGTAACCCCAAGATACCATACATGATATTTGTTTATTTGAGCTTGATAGCACAGCATGCTAGAGTTAGGCTAGGGATCTTCAGGAATTCATGATAATGTTGCCTGATTTGTGATGCCTGTAGCCTAGGGTCCCTTATGGGATATTCTCAGTGTTCCTCTAGTGGTGAGGGTTGATAGTTGTTATGCATGTTCTCTAGGGTATTGTGGTAGTACTTCATACAAATATGGGTAGGTGTGGAAGGTAGTATGGGCCCGTACTACTGAAAGCACAGGACCCATACGCGTATCAGGGAAACCATGGTCTCTAAGGTAGGGTTGCGAGAGTTGGATCCCAGGATTTTGGGAAGTGTCGGAGATTGGTATGGTGTTTTTGGTATGGAGATTTCGAGGCATGATGATAGTGGATCCGGATCAGGATCGGGAGCTGGAGAGCAAGTTCCGGGTGGATTGGTGCCGTCGAAGGTTATCGATCGGACGAGCACGAGCGAGCGGGATGCGAGGATTCGCGAGATCCTGCGTGAGGAGGTCGCTGCATTGTTACAGGCTGAGTCGCCAGAATTGTTTGGGTCGATCAGGACCGCCATGGTTGAGTAGTTTGATGAGCGATATGCGGCTCTCGCAGAGATGGCTGCCGCGGCAGTTACAGCGGCTGTAGCAACGACAAAGAGAGGAGCTAGTCGGGGTTTTCAGTATCGGGACTTCTATTGTACGAAGCCTCCCACATTCGATAGAGTTCAGGACCCGATTGTTGCTATGAGATGGTTATCAGACGTGGAGGGGTATTTCTCCACGAGTTTATGCCCCTGCTGATCAGAGGGTGAGGTGTGCTCTGAACCTATTGAGGCTAGGAGCGAAGGATTAGTGGAGATTGACCACGATGTCATTTTCCGATGCGCAGAGGGCTGCGGTTTTATGGGATCAATTCATAAAGATGTTCAGTACTCGCTATGTTCCGCGAGATGAAAAGGAGAGATTGGCTCGGGAATTCCTTGAGCTGAAGCAGGATTTGGAGTCAGTGACTGAGATCACCAGGATGTTTATTGGGAGGGCGATGTTTTGCCCTGAGTTCGCTTAGGAGCAGGCTCAGATGCCCCGATATCTGAGTATGCTCAAGGGGGTATCAGACAGTTCGTGTCTGCGCGGAGGTGTGAGACCCTGTTGGAGTTGCAGGAGGCCGCCATGTGGCGTGAGTTAGAGGTTGAGTTGCAGTTGCGTGAGCTGAGGCAGGCCCCGATGCAGTCGCAGTCGGCGCCGAAACGGTTCAGGACCGTAGACGTTGGAATGGGGGATCGGAGCGGCCACACTTGTGGGAAGTGTGGGAGGAGTCACACCGGAGTTGCTGGTCCGGTGGTGCATGCCGCAAGTGCGGAAAAGAGGGGCACTATGCGCGGGATTGTCGGCAGTCAGTGCCGATTCGGGATTTGAGGATTTTTCATCATTGTCGGCAGGTTGGACATTTGAGGGTCAACTGTCCACAGCTTTTTGCAGGATCGGTGCAGGCTCTAGCACCGGCCACCTTGAGGAGTTCAGGAGGAGGACAGGATGGAGCAGAGCCCAAGGGCTCAGGGTTGTGCTTATCGGCTTGCGGCAGAGGGAGACGGAGCAGTGCCGGAGGCGGCTGCGGGTATGATGCTGTCTTGATGTCTTGATTAGCTTGCGTTGATTGTGGCGTATTGTTTGTGCTGGTAGTGTGGATTTCGATGCGGTATTCGTTGTTTCGCGGGATTGGCATGGTTATGGATTGGTGCTTCAGGTTTCGCTTTGGCATTCGTTGTTCCCTGATGGTTTAGTATGGTTATAGTCTGGTGTTTTAGTGCCGGTAGCTTTGTGCGGTTTTCGATGTGGTATTCATCCATTGGCAGATTGTGGGTTTGGTTACGGGTTATTGTTGAGAATTCAGTTGGTTATCGTTCGTGGGGGTTGTTAGTGGAGATGCGGCACTGGGTTGAATGTCAGGTAGCATCTGCAATCGTGGAGTGGATGATTGAAAGACAGGGTTCTTTTGGGTGGATTGATCAGGGAGGAGATGTGTTTTGCTGAGGGTTGCTTATGCTTGTGGGAAGCAGTCAGTGGGTAAATGTTCTCTTTGTGCAGGATTGTTCTGAGAGGTCGTTAATGACGATCGGTGGCAGTTATTCAGTGCTTTAGTGGGGGAGAATTGGAGAATTTTCCGGGAAATCGATGAGTATGGGAGGGTGCTTAGCTGTTGGGATTCAGCAGTGGTTGTCAGCGCAGAGTATAGGCCGACGAGAGCGAGTGTCGAGTATGCGGGGCGGGATACAGACCTAGGGCATTCGATTGTGGAGGCCTGAGAGAAGGCCGGGATCAAGCTTGAGTAAGTAACCGGGGTTATGTGATCAGAGTATTGGTATGTTTGAGGTACGTGATGGGTTGTACTGCATTAATCCCACGGGATTATGTTGTGCATGTTTCTAGAGCTGGAACCGGAAGGTTCCAGAGTTAGAACCTAAGGGTTCGCAGAGTTGGGTGTACGGACCCACAGAGATATAGCCTCGAGTGGCTGGTATGTGTTATGAGAGTCGGTCCAGTCATGCTGGAGACTCTGTTGGTATTGCTGGATCAGTTTGAGATTACGGATGATGTATGTGCAGTGTGATTGCATTGGAAGGTCTGGCCCCGGGTTAGTGATCTTGTTTAGCTGAGGCAGTGATTTTGATGAGTGGAGAGAGTGCATGGGATTGAGAGCCCCTGCAATGGGAACCAGAGTATGTGAATAGCGGTTACGCAAAAAGGGTGGTGTCGCCTGGGGCGAGCACTGTGGCACCGGTTGGAGTGGCATTATGGCCAAGAGGGTTCCTTGGAAAAAGGAAAAGAGGAAGGTGTGTAACTCCGAAGGGGTGCAAGTTCACGAAAGTGAAAGCTGCAGAGCAGAGTTATGGTTAGAGTATTTCAAGTATGGTTTCGAGCATCGTGTTCGCGGCAGTGAAGTAGGAACCCATCCGGGTTGGGATGACTGTCGAGACTCGGAAGGGATGCAGGGGGAGAGAGAATCTTGAATTCTCAGTGTGATTCTGATCAGGGTATAGGACGGATATTAGTGGTTCGTCTTGGGAGATGTTCGAGGATATCATCAGTGTATCGGGTTTTTCAACCTGTGAGTGTTGGGACTAGTTCAGTATGTGTATGTGATGGCAAGAGGGAACTTGTGAGAGTTGCTCTGAGAGGGAGAATGGATCTCTCAGTCGGTCCGGAATGGACAAAGTGGGCTTTGGATCGGGGATCCGGTGGTTCAGGGTTTCCTAACCCTTATGGGTCGAGTGATCGTTGAGATTTAGAGCAGGGTTGCATCTTGGGTAATTTTCAGTTGCAGGGAGTGATGGGCAGTACAGAGAGCGTGCTTCAGTCGACAGAGCAGATTCAACAGATTAGACAGAGGTTATTGACCGCTCAGAGCCGACAGGAAAGTTATGCAGTCAGACGTCGGTCCGAGCTTGAGTTTCAGGTCGGTGACTTCGTATTCCTGCAGGTCTCTCCTTGGAGAGAAGTGATTCGATTCAGGAAGAAGGGCAAGTTGGGGCCCCGGTATATTGAACCTTTTCATGTGATTGCGGGGGTAGACCGGGTGGCCCATCGGTTGGAGTTGCCCACGGATTTGAGACAAATCCACGACATTTTCATGTGTCGCAATTGAGAAAGTGTATAGCCGATGAGTCGGCAGTGGTTCCATTAGAAGACATTCAGGGGGATGGGAGCCGGAATTATGCCGAGAAGCCAGTGGCAGCACCGGAGGGGATCGGAAATGAACTGTGATCTGGAACGTGAGAGATGGGAGCAGCATCCGGGGCTATTTTCAGAGTGAGACTTCGAGGGCGAAGTCTAGTTCTAGTGGGGGAGAGTTGTAACAGCCCGGAATTTCAGATATTGATATAATTATGTTTTTGGGGGTGATTTAAGAGGGGACTCGGCGAGTTGGAGCCTAGACTCGCCGAGTAGGATCGCAGACTTGGTCGCGGGTTCGCGACTGGACTCGACGAGTCCAGATATGGACTCGGCGAGTCGACGCTGTTCAGCAGAAACCCTAACCGTTCGGTTTTGGATCGTATATAATGCCCCTTAGGCCGTCATTGTGCGTCTTTTGGTCGATTGAGAAGAACCCTAATCGTTGTGGACGTCTAGAGCAAGGGAGAAAGCTATTGGAACTTGGAAGAACTTGTTAGGCAAGAAGAAGAAGAATTTGGCCAAAGGAATATCAAGGAGGATCGAGTCCTGAGGTTTGGGGGACACAGAGAGTGCGTTTTCAGGTAACACTCGGACCATTTCTGTTATTTTGATGTGTATACGAATCTAGGGTTTATGAAACCCACTTAGTGATTAGATGGGTTATTATGTTATTACCCAGACGTTTATACCCCAGTAATAAGATGTTTAGAAGTCCAGAAAGTCCCATGATTGTATATCTCGGGACCATACGTAATTCAGGAAGCAGTTGCTCGTCTGCATGACATGGACTCGCCGAGTTGTTCTTCAGACTCGACGAGTAGCTTGAAGATTAACTGGGACTCGTCGAGTCGTTCTTCAGACTCGGCGAGTTGAGTCGGGGTGGCCCCACGATTCTTCCAGGAGGAACTCGTCGAGTAAAAAGGGGATACTCGACGTGTAGAAAGGGAATCTTAAGGAATCGGTGAGTCAAGGGCGAGTGGACTCAGAGTCGTTGAACTCGGCGAGTCTTGGGGTGACTCGGCGAGTTAGGTCGCGGGTTACGCGAAGTTCTGAGTATGGGGACTCGGCGAGTCATAGGGTTGACTCGGCGAGTAGGGTCAGTCAGGGGTTGACTTTGACCTTGTCTTTGACCAAGGATTTGACCAGTGGTTCCAGGGGTATTTTGGTAATTGTTGTTTATTGTTTGAGTTCAGTGCATTGGTGGCTGTCCAGGGGTGGAGATCGTATCAGTGATCGGAGCAGCTTGAGCTATCTGTTCAGTCGGCAGTTTCGAGGTGAGTTATCCTCACTATATCGCTAGGGTTTATGGCACCAAGGCCGACCCTTTTTATCGGATGGAAATCCGGGTAGTTGTCATTACATGTTATGGGCCGGAAGGCATTGCTATGTGGACCGGAAGGTCATGGCCTGGAAAGGCGTATGTATGCATTTAGTATGTTGACTGATTCATAGGGTAATGTTATGCTAGTGACCGGCCAGACCGGTATCTTGTTTAGAGTAATGCTATGGTATGTGATCTGTTGATCGATTGTTGTCTATGAACTGCTATATGATTATTTGTTATGTTATGTATGCACAATATGCTTATGGGCCGGAAGGCAATATGTTATGGGCCGGAAGGCGATTATGTTGTGTGATGGACCGGAAGGTCGGCGTGGGTAGGACCGGAAGGTTTACCCAGCAGGGACGGAAGTCCCCTGAGACACATGGACCGGAAGGTCAGGGCCTGGAAAGGCGTATATGTGGTTGGTATTTTGGGGGTATCTCACTAAGCTTTCGGGCTTACAGTCGTGGTTTTATGTTTCAGGTTCTCAGGAGTCTGTGGCAAGGCAAAGGCGTGATCGTACCGTTCCTCGCGTTAGTGTTTTATGATATGAACCTGGGAAATTACTCTGTTAAATAATGTATTGAAAACCTTTTTGTAATAATGTTAATAAAATGGATGATTTTGAAAAGTTTTAATTGTTTTGAAATTTTGGATGTTACAAGTTGGTATCAGAGCCTTGGTTTGAGTGAATTGGGGAAACATTCGTGTGACTCCATTCTCAAATCGAGGAGGATTTTAAAAAGAGAAATTAAAATGAGAAATTAAAATGGTTTTCAAATTAAGTAAAAGGAGGACGCGGAGGTACGATCAGCCGGAGCCAGTAAGTAACCCCAAGATACCATACATGATATTTGTTTATTTGAGCTTGATAGCACAGCATGCTAGAGTTAGGCTAGGGATCTTCAGGAATTCATGATAATGTTGCCTGATTTGTGATGCCTGTAGCCTAGGGTCCCTTATGGGATATTCTCAGTGTTCCTCTAGTGGTGAGGGTTGATAGTTGTTATGCATGTTCTCTAGGGTATTGTGGTAGTACTTCATACAAATATGGGTAGGTGTGGAAGGTAGTATGGGCCCGTACTACTGAAAGCACAGGACCCATACGCGTATCAGGGAAACCATGGTCTCTAGGGTAGGGTTGCGAGAGTTGGATCCCAGGATTTTGGGAAGTGTCGGAGATTGGTATGGTGTTTTCGGTATGGAGATTTCGAGGCATGATGATAGTGGATCCGGATCAGGATCGGGAGCTGGAGAGTAAGTTCCGGGTGGATTGGTGCCGTCGAAGGTTATCGATCGGACGAGCACGAGCGAGCGGGATGCGAGGATTCGCGAGATCCTGCGTGAGGAGGTCGCTGCATTGTTACAGGCTGAGTCGCCAGAATTGTTTGGGTCGATCAGGACCGCCATGGTTGAGTAGTTTGATGAGCGATATGCGGCTCTCGCAGAAATGGCTGCCGCGGCAGTTACAGCGGCTGTAGCAACAACAAAGAGAGGAGCTAGTCGGGGTTTTCAGTATCGGGACTTCTATTGTACGAAGCCTCCCACATTCGATAGAGTTCAGGACCCGATTGTTGCTATGAGATGGTTATCAGACGTGGAGGGGTATTTCTCCACGAGTTTATGCCCCTGCTGATCAGAGGGTGAGGTGTGCTCTGAACCTATTGAGGCTAGGAGCGAAGGATTAGTGGAGATTGACCACGAGGTCATTTTCCGATGCGCAGAGGGCTGCGGTTTTATGGGATCAATTCATAAAGATGTTCAGTACTCGCTATGTTCCGCGAGATGAAAAGGAGAGATTGGCTCGGGAATTCCTTGAGCTGAAGCAGGATTTGGAGTCAGTGACTGAGATCACCAGGATGTTTATTGGGAGGGCGATGTTTTGCCCTGAGTTCGCTTAGGAGCAGGCTCAGATGCCCCGATATCTGAGTATGCTCAAGGGGGTATCAGACAGTTCGTGTCTGCGCGGAGGTGTGAGACCCTGTTGGAGTTGCAGGAGGCCGCCATGTGGCGTGAGTTAGAGGTTGAGTTGCAGTTGCGTGAGCTGAGGCAGGCCCCGATGCAGTCGCAGTCGGCGCCGAAACGGTTCAGGACCTTAGACGTTGGAATGGGGGATCGGAGCGGCCACACTTGTGGGAAGTGTGGGAGGAGTCACACTGGAGTTGCTGGTCCGGTGGTGCATGCCGCAAGTGCGGAAAAGAGGGGCACTATGCGCGGGATTGTCGGCAGTCAGTGCTGATTCGGGATTTGAGGATTTGTCATCATTGTCGGCAGGTTGGACATTTGAGGGTCAACTGTCCACAGCTTTTTGCAGGATCGGTGCAGGCTCTAGCACCGGCCACCTTGAGGAGTTCAGGAGGAGGACAGGATGGAGCAGAGCCCAAGGGCTCAGGGTTGTGCTTATCGGCTTGCGGCAGAGGGAGACGGAGCAGTGCCGGAGGCGGCTGCGGGTATGATGCTGTCTTGATGTCTTGATTAGCTTGCGTTGATTGTGGCGTATTGTTTGTGGTGGTAGTGTGGATTTCGATGCGGTATTCGTTGTTTCGCGGGATTGGCATGGTTATGGATTGGTGCTTCAGGTTTCGCTTTAGCATTCGTTGTTCCCTGATGGTTTGGTATGGTTATAGTCTAGTGTTTTAGTGCCGGTAGCTTTGTGCGGTTTTCGATGTGGTATTCATCCTTTGGCAGATTGTGGGTTTGGTTACAGGTTATTGTTGAGAATTCAGTTGGTTATCGTTCGTGGGGTTGTTAGTGGAGATGCGGCACTGGGTTGAATGTCAGGTAGCATCTGCAATCGTGGAGTGGATGATTGAAAGACAGGGTTCTTTTGGGTGGAGTGATCAGGGAGGAGATGTGTTTTGCTGAGGGTTGCTTATGCTTGTGGGAAGCAGTCAGTGGGTAAATGTTCTCTTTGTGCAGGATTGTTCTGAGAGGTCGTTAATGACGATCGGTGGCAGTTAGTCAGTGCTTTAGTGGGGGAGAATTGGAGAATTCTCCGGGAAATCGATGAGTATGGGAGGGTGCTTAGCTGTTGGGATTCAGCAGTGGTTGTCAGCGCAAAGTATAGGCCGACGAGAGCGAGTGTCGAGTATGCGGGGCGGGATACAGACCTAGGGCATTCGATTGTGGAGGCCTGAGAGAAGGCCGGGATCAAGCTTGAGTAAGTAACCGGGGTTATGTGATCAGAGTATTGGTATGTTTGAGGTACGTGATGGGTTGTACTGCATTAATCCCACGGGATTATGTTGTGCATGTTTCTAGAGCTGGAACCGGAAGGTTCCAGAGTTAGAACCTAAGGGTTCGCAGAGTTGGGTGTACGGACCCACAGAGATATAGCCTCGAGTGGCTGGTATGTGTTATGAGAGTCGGTCCAGTCATGCTGGAGACTCTGTTGGTATTGCTGGATCAGTTTGAGATTACGGATGATGTATGTGCAGTGTGATTGCATTGGAAGGTCTGGCCCCGGGTTAGTGATCTTGTTTAGCTGAGGCAGTGATTTTGATGAGTGGAGAGAGTGCATGGGATTGAGAGCCCCTGCAATGGGAACCAGAGTATGTGAATAGCGGTTACGCAAAAAGGGTGGTGTCGCCTGGGGCGAGCACTGTGGCACCGGTTGGAGTGGCATTATGGCCAAGAGGGTTCCTTGGAAAAAGGAAAAGAGGAAGGTGTGTAACTCCGAAGGGGTGCAAGTTCACGAAAGTGAAAGCTGCAGAGCAGAGTTATGGTTAGAGTATTTCAAGTATGGTTTCGAGCATCGTGTTCGCGACAGTGAAGTAAGAACCCATCCGGGTTGGGATGACTGTCGAGACTCGGAAGGGATGCAGGGGGAGAGAGAATCTTGAATTCTCAGTGTGATTCTGATCAGGGTATAGGACGGATATTAGTGGTTCGTCTTGGGAGATGTTCGAGCATATCATCAGTGTATCGGGTTTTTCAACCTGCGAGTGTTGGGACTAGTTCAGTATGTGTATGTGATGGCAAGAGGGAACTTGTGAGAGTTGCTCTGAGAGGGAGAATGGATCTCTCAGTCGGTCCGGAATGGACAAAGTGGGCTTTGGATCGGGGATCCGGTGGTTCAGGGTTTCCTAACCCTTATGGGTCGAGTGATCGTTGAGATTTAGAGCAGGGTTGCATCTTGGGTAATTTTCAGTTGCAGGGAGTGATGGGCAGTACAGAGAGCGTGCTTCAGTCGACAGAGCAGATTCAACAGATTAGACAGAGGTTATTGACCGCTCAGAGCCGACAGGAAAGTTATGCAGTCAGACGCCGGTCCGAGCTTGAGTTTCAGGTCGGTGACTTCGTATTCCTGCAGGTCTCTCCTTGGAGAGAAGTGATTCGATTCAGGAAGAAGGGCAAGTTGGGGCCCCGGTATATTGAACCTTTTCATGTGATTGCGGGGGTAGACCGGGTGGCCCATCGGTTGGAGTTGCCCACGGATTTGAGACAAATCCACGACATTTTCATGTGTCGCAATTGAGAAAGTGTATAGCCGATGAGTCGGCAGTGGTTCCATTAGAAGACATTCAGGGGGATGGGAGCCGGAATTATGCCGAGAAGCCAGTGGCAGCACCGGAGGGGATCGGAAATGAACTGTGATCTGGAACGTGAGAGATGGGAGCAGCATCCGGGGCTATTTTCAGAGTGAGACTTCGAGGGCGAAGTCTAGTTCTAGTGGGGGAGAGTTGTAACAGCCCGGAATTTCAGATATTGATATAATTATGTTTTTGGGGGTGATTTAAGAGGGGACTCGGCGAGTTGGAGCCTAGACTCGCCGAGTAGGATCGCAGACTTGGTCGCGGGTTCGCGACTGGACTCGACGAGTCCAGATATGGACTCGGCGAGTCGACGCTGTTCAGCAGAAACCCTAACCGTTCGGTTTTGGATCATATATAATGCCCCTTAGGCCGTCATTGTCCGTCTTTTGATCGATTGAGAAGAACCCTAATCGTTGTGGACGTCTAGAGCAAGGGAGAAAGCTATTGGAACTTGGAAGAACTTGTTAGGCAAGAAGAAGAAGAATTTGGCCAAAGGAATATCAAGGAGGATCGAGTCCTGAGGTTTGGGGGACACAGAGAGTGCGTTTTCAGGTAACACTCGGACCATTTCTGTTATTTTGATGTGTATACGAATCTAGGGTTTATGAAACCCACATAGTGATTAGATGGGTTATTATGTTATTACCCAGACGTTTATACCCCAGTAATAAGATGTTTAGAAGTCCAGAAAGTCCCATGATTGTATATCTCGGGACCATACGTAATTCAGGAAGCAGTTGCTCGTCTGCATGACATGGACTCGCCGAGTTGTTCTTCAGACTCAGCGAGTAGCTTGAAGATTAACTGGGACTCGTCGAGTCGTTCTTCAGACTCGGCGAGTTGAGTCGGGGTGGCCCCACGATTCTTCCAGGAGGAACTCGTCGAGTAAAAAGGGGATACTCGACGTGTAGAAAGGGAATCTTAAGGAATCGGTGAGTCAAGGGCGAGTGGACTCAGAGTCGTTGAACTCGGCGAGTCTTGGGGTGACTCGGCGAGTTAGGTCGCGGGTTACGCGAAGTTCTGAGTATGGGGACTCGGCGAGTCATAGGGTTGACTCGGCGAGTAGGTTCAGTCAGGGGTTGACTTTGACCTTGTCTTTGACCAAGGATTTGACCAGTGGTTCCAGGGGTATTTTGGTAATTGTTGTTTATTGTTTGAGTTCAGTGCATTGGTGGCTGTCCAGGGGTGGAGATCGTATCAGTGATCGGAGCAGCTTGAGCTATCTGTTCAGTCGGCAGTTTCGAGGTGAGTTATCCTCACTATATCGCTAGGGTTTATGGCACCAAGGCCGACCCTTTTTATCGGATGGAAATCCGGGTAGTTGTCATTACATGTTATGGGCCGGAAGGCATTGCTATGTGGACCGGAAGGTCATGGCCTGGAAAGGCGTATGTATGCATTTAGTATGTTGACTGATTCATAGGGTAATGTTATGCTAGTGACCGGCCAGACCGGTATCTTGTTTAGAGTAATGCTATGGTATGTGATCTGTTGATCGATTGTTGTCTATGAACTGCTATATGATTATTTGTTATGTTATGTATGCACAATATGCTTATGGGCCGGAAGGCAATATGTTATGGGCCGGAAGGCGATTATGTTGTGTGATGGACCGGAAGGTCGGCGTGGGTAGGACCGGAAGGTTTACCCAGCAGGGACGGAAGTCCCCTGAGACACATGGACCGGAAGGTCAGGGCCTGGAAAGGCGTATATGTGGTTGGTATTTTGGGGGTATCTCACTAAGCTTTCGGGCTTACAGTCGTGGTTTTATGTTTCAGGTTCTCAGGAGTCTGTGGCAAGGCAAAGGCGTGATCGTACCGTTCCTCGCGTTAGTGTTTTATGATATGAACCTGGGAAATTACTCTGTTAAATAATGTATTGAAAACCTTTTTGTAATAATGTTAATAAAATGGATGATTTTGAAAAGTTTTAATTGTTTTGAAATTTTGGATGTTACAAGTACACACATGAGGAGATTTTACATTTTTATGATCTTGGGATGCGATGTTACGAACTGATTATGTGGTAGAATGATATTTTTATAGCAATTACGAATGAAAGTGTGTTTTTAAAATGTGAAAAATTATTTGAAAATTTGGGTGTTACAAGTTGGTATTAAAGCCTTGGTTTGACGGATTCGGGTGCACCTTCGGGCGTACCTGAACTCAAACTGAGGATTTGAGGGAATTTCAAAATAAAATTCACAAAATTTTTCTCAAGGGTAAAAAGTTTTTTAAAGAGCAGAGCAGAGCAGTGTGTACGATCAGCCAGCACCCGAACGGTGATTTCCCAAAATACCCTTACATTATGAGTTATGAGATATGTTATGAGATGATATGCATGCTAGAGTAGGCTAGGTATTCTTATTAGGTCAAGAGTGGCCTGATTTGTGATGCCTTAGCCTAGGGATTTTGCTGCTAGGAGATGCTTGAGAGTGAATAGATAGCAGCGAGGAGCTTATGAGAGACCTACTAGAGAGTAGGCTATGTATAGAGAGAGTAGAGTACTTAGGACTTTGGGTCCTAGGAGGAGGACTTGGGGTGAATATTGATGCGGTGTGGACTGTCACTATTGGGCCCGTACTACCGAAGACACCGGATCCGTGCACAGCCCAAGTAAGAATCCTTAGGGTACCAGGAATGAGTAGGATTGGGATATTGAGTGTGTGTACACTCGAGCGAGTCTCTGATATCTTGTGTTGTATTTCAGAGAGACATCATGGTTAGGACACGCCACAGGCCAGGGACTAGCGAGGGGGGTGTGAGCGATGAGGAGCTTCACCAGATGATTCATGATGAGGTGGTTGCATCCATCCCTGCCGAGATTCCAGAGATGTTCGGGTCTATCAAGACCACACTAATTGAGACTTTTTATGAGTGGTATGCTGCCCTTACTGATGTTGCTGTAGCTGCAGCCACTACAGCCGTTGCTGCTGCCAGGCCGCAAGAGGGTGACGCGTTGCTGTACCGGGAGTTCAGAAACACAAAGCCACCAGAGTTTGATGGGACTCAAGATCCGATAGTCGCGATGAGGTGGATCTCTGACATTGAGGGGTGCTTCTACACATGTTCGTGTCCGGAGCATCTGAGAGTTCGGTTCGCGTTGAACCAGCTTCGCTTGGGGGCGAAGGACTGGTGGAAATTTGTGACAACGCAATATTCTTCTGTAGTGCTTGCTGCGGTGACCTGGGAGAGTTTCATCACTATGTTTCGTGATGTGTACGTTCCCCCAGTGGAAAGGGAGCATTTGGCTCAGGATTTCTTGACCCTCAAGCAGGGTACTGAGTCTGTTACTGTGTTCACCAGGATGTTTCATGAGAGGGCGATGTTCTGCCCTGAGCACGTGTCTTCCGAGCAGGCAGGTATGAGTCGGTATTTGAGTATTTTGAGGAGAGACATCCACGAGTTCGTGGCGAACTCGAGGTACCGGACATTTGCTGAGCTTTAGGAAAATGCACGAAAGAGGGAGATTGAGCTAGAGACTTAGGCCAGGGAGGAGGCGGAGTCTCTGGGGAGGGATCGGTGACCAGCACAGTCCCAGCCGGATGCCAAGCAACTAAGCCCGCCGACTCGATATCAGGGAACCAGAAGGGCCACACTTGTGGCAAGCACGGCAACAGTCATGAGGGGGTGTGCAGAGCAGGGTCTTGCTACAAGTGTGGCAAGGAGGGGCACATGGCCAAGGATTGCCCCAAGGGGTTTGCAGTTTGTTTTCACTGCAACCAGACCGGACACTGGAAGGCTGAGTGTCCGCAGTTACGAGGTTCAACTCAGGGAGCTTCTCAGGGATCTGTCCCTGCTGCTGTTCGAGCTACAGAGAGTCAGCCGGTGAAGGCCGAGGCGCCGAAGGCTCACGGGAGAGCCTTCCAGTTGACAACGGAGGAGGTTCGCGTAGCACCCGATGTTGTGGCTGGTATGTATTCTTTCATATGTTTATTTTGAGTTTGTGGTGTTATGCATATATTGTGATATGCGTGGGTACATTTCTTGTGTGTTCTGTACCTACTTTGGTGTTATTTGAATCGGGTGCGAGTCGGTCTTTTGTGTCATTAGCCTTTAGTCAGCATATCAGTATTCGTCGAGAGGCGCTGAGTCGACCTTTGTGAGTGTTCATAGCTGACAAGAGAGCAGTGTATGCCACTGATGTGATTCGAGGATGTGTACTCGAGATTTTCGGCGTTGAGTTTCCGATTGATTTGGTCCCGATTGCTATGGGAGATGTCTGTGTCATTGTGGGCATGGACTGGCTGAGCAGATTTGGAGTGGTTATCGACTGCGAGCGATAGTTGGTGACCATACGAGACCCTAGTGGGGGAGTTCTTACGGTTTAGGGCGAGGGTACCCGTTCTGGGTCAGCATTTTGATCAGCCGCGAGAGCGAGGCAGAGTCTACAGTCGATGAGGTCCCGATAGTGCGTGAGTTCCCGGATGTTTTCCCTGAGGAGTTGCTGGGTGTGCCTCCCGAGAGGCAGGTGGAGTTCCGTATCGATTTGGTTCCGGCGGCAGCACCTATCGCCAAGGCGTCCTATCGCCTTGCACCTCCAGAGATGCAGGAGTTATCCTTGCAGCTTTAGGAGCTGCTGGGAAAGGGGTTAATACATCCGAGTAGCTCGCCGTGGGGGGCGCCGATCCTTTTTGTCAAGAAAAACGATGGTTCACACCGGGTTTGCATTGATTACTGGGAGTTGAACAAGCTGATGCTCAAGAACCGTTACCCATTACCGAGGATCGACGATTTGTTCGATCAGTTGCAGGGAGCGTCTTGGTTCTCCAAGATTGATTTGAGGTCTGGATATCATCAGATGCGGGTGCGGGATGAGGATATCTAAAAGACAGCGTTCAGGACTCGTTATGGGCATTACGAGTTCGCGGTGATGCCTTTCAGGATCACCAATGCACCAACGGCGTTCATGGATCTCATGAACAAGGAGTGCAGGCCGATGTTGGATCGTTCGGTGATTGTGTTCATCGATGATATATTGGTGTATTCGAGGTCCAGAGAGCAACATGAGGAGCATTTGAGAGAGATCCTCGGAGTTCTGAGATCGGAGAGGCTTTACGCCAAATTCTCCAAGTGTGCTTTCTGGTTACGAGAGATCCAGTTTCTAGGACACCTCGTCAACCAGAATGGGATACTGGTCGATCCGGCCAAAATTGAGGTGGTGAGGAGTTGGGAGGTGCCGAGATCCCCTTCGGAGATCAGGAGTTTCCTAGGGTTGGCCGGTTATTATCGGAAATTCATCCAGGATTACACTAGGATTGTTGTTCCTCGCACCAGGCTGAACCGGAAGGGCGTGGCTTTCAGTTGGGGCCCGGAAAAGAAGGCCTCATTCGAGACACTTTGCCAGAGATTGTGCGAAGCCCTAATGTTGGCCCTTCCGGAGGGAATGGAGGACTTTGTGGTATATTGTGACGCGTCGATATCGGGACTGGGTGCGGTGCTGATGCAGAGAGGGCATGTGCTAGCATACGCATCGAAGCAGCTGAAGCCTCATGAGACGAGGTATCCTACTCAAGATCTGGAGTTGAGGGTTGTGGTGTTCGCTCTCAAGATCTGGCGTCACTATTTGTATGGGGTTCGGTGTACCATGTACACAGACCACAAGATCTTGAAGTATCTGATGGATCGGCCCAACCTGAACATGCGTTAGAGGAGATGGTTGGACAAGGTAAAGGATTATGAGTGTGAGATCCTGTACCACCCGAGAAAGGGTAATGTGGTAGCCGATGCCTTGAGTCGCAGGGCAGATAGTGCCCCTTTGCGAGATGTTTGTATGAGCGGGTGATTGGTCATATATATGAGTTCACTGTCGATAGCTGGGGGCTTATGACCTTCCAGGCTGGATTTGGGTGCCATTTGAGGGTGGGGCACGTGCTATTTTGATGGAGGAGGCGCACAGGTCGAGGTTTTCGATCCATCCCGGGGCCACTAAGATTTATTTGGACCTGAAAAGAGATTATTGGTGGCCCAGTATGAAGAGGGATGTATCGTGGTTTATAGAGATGTGCTTGACCTGTCGCATGGTTAAGGTCGAGCACCAGTGTCCGCATGGCAAATTGCAGCCGCTTGAGGTTCCCCATTGGAAGTGGGAACATATTTCCATGGATTTTATCACCAAATTGCCGAGGACTACGAGAGGCATCGATGCAATTTGGGTGATCGCCGACCGGCTAACAAAGAGCTCTCATTTTCTTGCTATCAGTGAGAGCTCTTCCGCAGAGAGACTGGCAAAGGTGTATGTGAGGGAGGTGGTGTCGCGACATGGTGTACCAATCTTGATTGTGTCAGATCGAGATGTGCGTTTCACTTCAAGGTTCTGGAAGAAGTTCCATGAGGAGTTGGGTACTAGGCTGTATTACAGTACCGCTTACCACCCAAAGACAGACGGACAGAGTGAGTGGACGATTCAGACGCTCAAAGACATGCCTCGGGCATGTGTGTTGGACTTCAGAGGAAGTTGGGACACGTATCTGCCTTTGGCTGAGTTTTCCTATAATAACAACCACCATTCGAGCATTGGTATGCCTCCCTTTGAGTTGCTGTATGGGAGGAGGTGTCGGACTCCCATTTGTTGGGGAGAGGTATGGCAGCGAGTGATGGGTAGCACTGAGATAGTACTTCAGACGACAGAGCAGATACAACAGGTTAGACAGAGGTTGCTGACACCCCAGAGTTTCCATAAGAGTTACGCAGATGGGCGTCGATCCGATCTCGAGTTTCAGGTTGCAGATTTTGTACTCCTGAAAGTGTCTCCTTGGAAAGGAGTGATCCGATTCAGGAAAAAGAGCAAGTTGGGGCCCCGGTACATTGGTCCGTTTAGGGTGATCGCGAGGGTGGGTAGGGTAGCATATCGATTGGAGCTACATGCAGAGTTGAGCCAGATCCATGATACCTTCCACATGTCTCATCTGAGGAATTGTGTAGCTGACGAGGCGGTAGTGGTACCGTTGGAGAATATCCATGTGGATGTGAGTCTGAATTATGTTGAGAGACCAGTCGTGATCTTGGACCGGAAGCTCAAGGTTCTGAGGAACAAGGAGGTTCCTCTGGTTCAGATCCAGTGGCAGCATCGAAGGGGGTCTGAGCTGACTTGGGAGCCAGAGTCAGAGATGTGGGAGCAGCATCCGGAGTTGTTTTCGGCATGAGACTTCGAGGGTGAAGTTTGGTTCTAGTAGGGGAGAATTGTAACATCCCGAAATTCAGGTAAGCTATTTAACCCTTCCATTATGTCAAGTTGTCAAGAGTGGTCCCTTGAGAGAGAGTTCTTGAAGCAAATGAGTATGCTGGGCATACTGGGGAGTACTTTGCACGTACTCATGCGCTTATTTTGCACGCGGACTCACTTGGGTATGCTAGGCGTACCCAAGGTTAAGCTGGGCGTAACGGGTCCAGATGCAAACCCTAAATGATTGGCTTGTGCACTATTTAAAGGATGCTAAGGATCATTTCTCAGCCTCCATATCAGAGAGTGAAACCCTAGGAGAGAGCCTTCCATCGTCCTTAGCTTGAGTGTGTGTGTGTTTTGGAGCTAAAGTGTCTTGGTGTGTTAGTAAAGAAGAAGAAGGAGAAGAGCTTGTGGAGGCTAGGGCTTGAAGTGAAAGTTTGGATCTGAGATCTACAGAGAAAGGAGCTTCATCTAGAGGTATAAAGTCCAAAACTTTCCTCTTTATTTGGTTTGATGTTGCATGGACCATTTCTAGGGTTAAAAGTCCCAAAGGTGGAGACTTTATGAGTGCAATGTACTCCATGGACCTAGATCTGTCCCATTTCAGTGATATTTGTGTTATAAATCCATAAATTCTCCATCTTGGTCGTTGTTATGAGGTCATGCTTGAGTTATGAGCCATCTAGAGTTGGGAAATGAAATTTTCTAGGTGTTAGTGACTTTCCAGCCATGCAAAGGCTTAAAGTCACCAACTTTATGGATTAAGAGGCTTAGAAATGGTCAGATCTAGAAGCTGGACGTGGGTCTTAACTATTTAAGACCTCAAGAGCATAGAGTCTGAAACTGGGAGTTACGCCGAGCGTAATCCCAGTACGTGCGGCATAAGGGTCGCGCACCCCATTTATGTGAGGACGTCGGGTACGCCTAGCGTACATGTTTGGTACGTGTAGCGTAACCCGAAAAGTTGACTTTTGTTGACTTTTAGGGTTTGGACAACTTTAGGGTCTTTGAGCCATGAGAGGGGTAAAATGGTCTTTTACCCTTCTAAGAGTACTAAGAGAGGGAAAAGTCTAGCCTTGAGAGATGCATTGATTTAGAGTGTTTATTTCATATGATTAGGCAGAGGCTAGACCAGATTGTTACAGAGTTCAAGATTACTACGTTACCCGAGGTAAGTCTTCTCACTATACTTCACTTAGAGTGGTAATTAGAGTTATGTGACAGAGTATTTTGTATGCTTTTGCATGATGTGATTTCTATGTGATTTATGTTATGTATGCTACATATTTTACATATTAGGACCGGAAGGTCCACAGAGTTAGGGCCAGAGGGCCCACAGAGTTATGGGACTGGAGGGTCCCACTGAGACACATTGACCAGAGGGTCAAACAGAGTTATAGCCTTGAGTGGCTAATATGTGTTGTGTGTAGTATTTTGGGGAACTCACTAATCATTTTTGCTTACAGTGTTGTGTTATGTGTTTCAGGTACCAGTGAGGATCGCGGGAAGGCGTCGGCTAGATCAATACAAACATGAGGAGCTTTTACATTTTTATGCTCTTGGGATGTGATGTTATGAACTGATTATGTGATACAATGATATTTTTATAACAATTACGAATGAAAGTGTGTTTTTAAAATGTAAAAATTATTTGAAAATTTGGGTGTTACACCTTACTAGTCCATGTTAGTGTGTTAGTTAACTACACACGCTCCAATAACGACTTGCCAAGGCGCCATGTGCAATTTCTTAGATTAGCATCAATTCACATTTTCCGAAAACGACTAAGATTGGGGATTTAATAAAAGTTTAGTTACTTTATAATTATCATTATACTTATAATGAGAATTAATGTCCTATCCTACCCGTTCGGCTAACGACCCTCCACCAGTCAAGAAAGTGGTAGGTGAGAGTGGACACCCATTAAACCACCATTTCATAGGCAGTAACATTATACCCCCTTGTAGACCGACTTCATGAATGAGGTCTTATATATATATAATTATTGAACTTTTAATATTATAATAGTATTAGGGTTGAATTTTAAGCTTTTAAAATTCTAAGGTTTGGAATTAAACTATTTATAAGTGTGACTTTACGAATTCCAAAACTTGAGGGTAGGTTTTGAAACTCTTCAAAACTCTTGGTTTCCATAACTTATGAGTTTAATGCATTTTGAAATTGAGAGTTTTCATTTTCCATAACTTGAAGACAAGTTATGGAATTCATTTAAAGACATTTAGATCAACAATTAACTAACAAAATTATCAAGTAATTTATCTATGATCTAATTAAACTCATAAGTCTAGATAATCCATATCAACAATTTACAAGAAACTAATACAAATCTTGAAAATTTTGACAATTATCTTGGAATTGGATGAGCATTATCACTACCGTATCAAAAAACAAATTTTATGATTAAAAAAAATAGTTTGTGCTAATGATCCTAATCCAATTCTAGCCAAAAACTCAAAATTCTGCAAAAAGAGCCATGGAATCGATGAGTGCATGAACCTGACTCGTCGAGTAGCCCTTTTACTGAGTGGACTTGGCAAGTTCATCAGTCAGAGGCCAGAAAATCAATTTTTTCAACATTAAAAATTAACAAGCATCAAGTATAACAGAAAACAATCCTAGGCTCTGATACCACTGAAGGGTTTTGAGTTCTCTAACAACCTTATTGTGCACATGCAACCCTACATGCTTTGGATCTAAGTTTTCTCTAATTATACATCTAATTTTGATTTTCCAAAGCATTCATCCTAACTAGCATACAAAGCTTAGGTACTTGAACAACAAAACTAGTTGAATAACATACCTCTTGTTGTAGCTTGTTAATTTGGACCTTTAAGAGTTTGGCACCCCAAATGTGATGCCTCAAATGCTTTAAAAAACCCCACCAACAATGAAGGACTTGAAAGAGAATGACTTGCACAAAATTTGGCTCTTATGAGCTCTTAGAACACATAGGCCAATTTTAGAGGCTAAAGGACTCCTTTTATAGTGTGGTGAAGACTAGGGTTGCATCCATGCAAACCCTAATGCACATGACCTTTCATATTACTTAGGGTCCATGGGTTAAACCTCCACGGACTATCCATGGACTATCATATTGGTTTAGCCCAACCTAAACCACCATTGGCCCACACAATAAGAATCATTAATTTACTAAATCAGTCCCCGTATATTTAATTCGTCTCTTTTGATCACTAAATTAATTCCAAATTAATTCTTGATCAATACTAATTAAATAATATGATTTTATATTAATATATTAGAACTTATAATATATTAATAAATCATAAACAACCTTTTCTCAAAAGTCCATCCTATCAGATTGTTCCAGTAAAATGCAACCCAAATGGACCATGCTATTCTCGGGTCAAGTACAATCCAAATATAATTATAGACTTAGACACCTTATCCAACAAACACTACCATCCCCAACTCTAAATCGTGGGTGGCCAACCTCGTCTCATGAGGCTACATATGCATTAATGCATATGCTATCACGTTCCCCCTCTGCATCAACACCGCACCCATCCCTGATATAGATGCATCACAATAAACTACGAAGTCCTCCACTCCCTCGGGAAGGGATAACACTGGGGCTTCGCACAATCTCTAGCAAAGTGTCTCGAATACGACCTGCTGCTCGGGCCCCAAGCAAAAGTAACACCCTTCTAGGTTAATCTGGTAAGAGGTACGACGATTTTGGAGATATCTCTGATAAATCTCCGAGAGTAGCCTACCAGGCCAAGGAAACTCTTGATCTCGGATGGGGACCTCGACACCTCCCATCGCATAACTTCCTCAATCTTGGTTGGGTCGACCAAAATCCCATTCTGGTTAACGAGGTGTACTAAGAACTGAACCTCTTGTACATAGAAATCACACTTAGAGAATTTGGCATAAAACCTCTCCATCCTCAACAACCCAAGAATCTCCCGAAAATGCTCCTCACGCTGCTCTCTGGACCTTGAGTATACCAATATGTTGTCGATGAACACGATCACCAACATGTCCAACATGGGCCTACACACCCAGTTCATGAGATCCATGAATGTTCCCGAAAGGCATCAATAACGAATTCTAAATGTCGTCTTCTGGATATCCCCCTTGCAAACTCTCATCTGATGATACCTAGATCTCAAATCAATCTTGGAGAACCAAGATGCCCCTTGCAACTGATCGAATAAATCATCGATCCTCAGTAATGGATAACGGTTCTTGACTGTTAGCTTGTTCAACTCCCGGTAATCGATGCACATCCGGTGTGAACCTTCCTTCTTCTTGACAAAAAGCATCGGTGCTCCCCATGGTGAGCTACTTGGTCTGATGAAACCCTTCCCCAGCAGCTCCTGGAGCTGCAAGGATAACTATTTCATCTCAGATGACACAAAGAAATAAGGTGCCTTGGTAATAGGCGCCGCACCCTGAATCAAATCGATCCAGACCTCTACCTGCCTTTGAGGAGGCACACCCTCTAGGAAAACATTTGAGAACTCGCACACTATCGGAACCTCGGAGATAGAACCCAGCCTCTCAGTGACAACTCATGTATCCGACACGTACGCTAAAAAGCCCATATGTCCCTGTTGTAGGCTCTGCCTTGCCCTGGTGGCGAAACAGAAAGCTGATCATGATCTGGTCCCCACACCCTAGTGGCGAACCGACTTAACCAATCCATGCCCACTATGACACATACATCACCCATGGCCATCGGCACCAGATCTATCGAAAACTCAACACCAAAAATCACTAGTACACATCCCCAGTATACATCAGTGGAAAAAACCACATGCTCGTCGGCTATAGAAACCCTCAGAGGTCAACTCAACACCTCGCATCTAACACTAATGTGTCGACTAAAGGATAATGACACGAAGGACCGACTCACACCCGAGTCAAATCACACCAAGGCAGGTACATAACTCACAAGAAATGTACCTATATACAATACACTATAAGCATAAACAAATCTCAAAATACAGGAATAAGGAAATACGTACCAGCCACGACATCAGGTGTTGTGCGGACCTACTCCGCTGTAAGCTGGAATGCTCACCCACTAGCTCTCGGGGTCTCGGCCTTTGCCGGCCGGCTATCAGTAGTATGCAGGGCAGCGGGAGTGGAAGCCTGAACTGATCTCTAAGTAAGCTAAGGACACTGGACCCTTCAATGGCCCATCTGATTGCAATGAAAACAGAATCAGAATCCCTTGGGTCAGTCCTTCGCCATATGCCCCTCCTTGCCACATTTGTAGCAAATTCCCGCTCGGCAAGACCCCTCTTGGCTCTTGCCGCACCTGCCAGAAGTGCGGCCCTTCTAGCCTCATGCTCTCACATGAGCGGGCTTAGCCCGCTTCGTCATAGTCTGCGACTGCACTGGTCTCCGGTTTCTCCCCTAAGACTCTCCCTCCTCCTTAGCCTGTAACTCTAGCTTAAACACCCTCGCCAAGCATTGGTCTAAAGATCAGCCAATGTCCGGTATGACCAGTTCACTACAAACTCCCATATACCCCTCCTCAGTATGCTCAGACACTGACTAACACGTGGCTGCTCAGAAGACACATGCTTAGGGAAAAATAGGACCCTCTCATGGAACATTCTCGTGATCTCGGTCACAGTTTCTGTCTTCTGCTTGAGAGACAAAAACTCTTAAGCTAACCGTTCCCTCTCCAACGGGGGAAAATAATCATCTCGGAACAACTGTGTAAACCTCTCCCATATCAATGCCGCATGATCCGTAGGAGTAAAGCTGGCAGTCACAAGCTTCCACCAGTCCTTCGCTCCCAAGCGAAGCTGGTTCAGTGCGAACCGAACCCTCAGGTGCTCGAGGCATGAAAATGTGTGGAAACACCCCTCAATGTAAGAGATCCATCTTATAGCAGCAATCAGATCCTTAGTTCCATAAAACTCTGGTGGCTTCGTGTTGCTGAACTCCCATAGCAACACAGAGTCACCTCCTTGTGGCTTAGCATCAGCTACGGCTGCGGTGGCTGCAGCAGCAACAACCTCAGTAACAGCAGCATATCGCTCATCAAATGTCTCAATCAACATGGACTTGATATACCCAAACATCTATAGTATATTCCCTATGATAGTTGTGGCCATGGGCCACCTCATCATGAATGATCCTGCGGATCTCCTCATCACTAGTCTCACTGCTCCTAGGGTTGTGGCATGTACCCACCATAATCTCTCTAAAACACAACACAAAAAATCATCAGAGACTCGCTCGAGCATACTCACACTCAATTTCCCGTCAGTAAATGCTCCTTAGTATCCTAAGGATTCTTACTTGGGTTGCCTATAGATCCAATGCTTTCAGTAGTACGGGCCTAATACTACCTTCCACACCAACCTGTAGTCACCCCAAGTCCTCCTTGTTGGATCCTAATTCACAAGTACTCTTTCAATCGCAAATACCAAACTACTCTCTCAGTAGGCTCCTCATATGCTCATCTAGGCATCTCTCCTAGATTATCCCTCGTCTCAAACTCTCTCTAAGAGATTCCTACTACATACTCCTACTCAGCATATACTCAGGACAAATAACAGGTAGCGACATCTCCTAGGCTAAGGTATCACAAATCAGGCAACTCTAGCCCTAAAATATGAAATACCTAGCCTATTCTCTAGCATGCATCCTTAGCATCTCATAAATATCTCATAATATAAACAAGTAAGGGTATTTTGGGAAATCCCCGTTCGGGCTCTAGCTGATTGTACATACTGCTCCTTCTCCTTTTTCTCTTAAAGCTATTACTCGTTTTTGAAAAATCATTTCTCTTGAAATTTTTTCTCAAATCCACGGTTTGAGTTCAAACATACCCAAAGGTGCATCCGAATCCCTCAAACCAAGGCTCTGATACCAACTTGTAACACCATCAATTTTCAAACAATTTATTTGTTTTTAAATCATAATTCTAATAAAAACAATTCATGAAAAAACCCCAAAGTGTTAAATTATCCAAATAGACAAATTCATAAATCGTTTGAATAAAATCTAGGATCCAGAAAAACATGACTTCATCTTGTGTGTACAATCAAGCCGGTGCCTTCCCGCGATCCTAAGAAGTACCTGAAACACATATCACATAACATGGAAAGCAAGAATCTTAGTGAGTTCCCCAAAATACCACACACATCTCCTTAGCATCCCATGGCTAAAACTCAATAAAGACCCTCTGATCAATGTGTCTCAGTGGAGACCCTCCGGTCCCACAACTCGGTTTGGACCCTCCAGCCCTAACTCAATAAAGCACAACATAATACACAACATAAATCACAAAGACATAATGCAGGATATCACAACACTCAATAATAGCATATAAGACCCTCCAATCACACAGAATTACCTCTCCTGGTAAGTATAGTGAGAAGACTCACCTCGTAAGTAAGCAAAGAAATCGCGTACCCCTCGAATGGTCTAATCCCTGCCTACATGTCATAAGCATCTCTAATTAACACTTAAATCACAAATCTAGATAAACTAAGCTATTCTCTATCTCTAACTCTTGGGATGGGTAAAAGACCATTTAACCCCTCCATGGTCTCCATAATCCCTGTCTTGACCCAGCCCTAAAGACAATAGAAGTCAACACATGAGTCAACAGTCCATGTTGACCTGACTCATCAAGTGCATCTATGTGACTCGCGAGTTCATTTTGCTTCTTCATCAATGTCGTGAAAATCCAACTTAACTCGTCGAGTTTTCTGATCAATGTCATGTCCAGACTCGTCAGGGAAAACCCCAACCGACTCATCGAGTTGGCTCATCAACTCGTCGATTCCCTTAAGTCTATTCTCTCATTCAGATGTTTTAAGGCAGATTTACAACCCGAAACTCTAGATCTAGCCTCCCAAGGCTGAGATACCACGTACATCTACAAGCTTTACGTCAATGCATGACACTTAGGGCTTGAAATGCCAAAACAAGTTCCTTTTAGGGTCTTAAGCATAAAAGCTCTTCTCTAGTTGGATAAAGCTGGGACCTTTTGGGCTCTAGGGACCTAATAAGGTCCAGATCTGAAGTCTCAATCTCTTGGCAAGCTCAAAACACTCAAAGTCTCAAGGAAGGGTGGAAAAGCCCTAAAACTCCACAAAAATGAGATCTAATGATAATAATGGATCCAACAGTCCCTTCTTGTTCCAAGCCTTTATATTTTTCTCTTCTCTTCCAAAGGTACACTAGAATGCCCAAAGTTAGCTCTTCTTTCTCTCTTAAATCACTCTAAACGATTAGGGTTTCATACAGGGGAGTAAGGTGTCATGGGAGGCGGAAATGAGGGCTTAATGTGCTTTAAATAGGAAAAAAAAACCTGAAAATTAGGGTTTTCTCATTCAGCTCCTACTCATCGAGTCAGGTTCCTCTGACTCATCGAGTAGACTCTAAAAATCACACGGCCATAATATTCTCTACTCGGCGAGTTGGGGCCTCCAACTCGTCAAGTTGCTCAGACAAAGGAATAAAATAAATTAAATATTATACCTGGGAGTCAGGATATTACATTAAATACTTCATGAATACAATCACATGCATCAAATCTTAGATAATCCTTCGAGTTAAAGACTCATCCGTACAAACGTTAGAATCAAACGAGAGTTGTGCAGCAGGGTCAAATATGTCACTCTAAGATTATTTAACCTATGCTACATGTGACTTAACATATTCACTTAATAGTTAACTCACATAATCATGAGTCCCACAAAGCACGAGGAAGCAACGTTCATGCAGCAACACTCGAAGTTACAACCAAACACATGACACCTCAATATCACTTCCTACCAAGAATGATTTCAAATCTAGCATAAAATCCAATTCCTCTTATGCTATAAGGAATCATATATCAGGTCAATCCATCCACTAAACATTTCTACAATTGAGAGACGTGAAACGCGTTACGGATCTAACTAAACAACTCAGGAAGATCCAGGCAATAAACAACCCGACTCATCCAGGCTAAAACCATGAAAAGGACCGATATACCTGGGGCAACTTCCACACTACTCTCCGCCATCAGTTGCATAAGGAACTCCCCCTAACATCCTCTAACTACACAAATACAATTACATATCACCGACAGTAGATAATTCTTCGAATGAAAGGTCTCACACTATAACGGTTAGACTAAAAAAAGTGTTGTGCAATAGAGTTAAAACCTAACCTTCTTAAATTATCGAGTCTCAACAACATGTAACTTAATATAATCGCTTACTAGTTACCTGAGGTTAATGGAAACTCCTAAAATCACAAAGCAAATAGCATTCGAGCATTGAGTAATCGGAACAAACATAACCTAAACAAGTCATTCTATCACTGACTGATCAGTACTAGCATGCAAGTCTACAAGCTTATACAATAGGCATATAAATGCATCTCTCCTAGCATTCTATCATGAAAATCCTGAGCATATCCTTAGCCCTAACTAGCATGTGATTCCCAGATTCACTAATCAAATCACATCATAAATCATGCATGGGTATTTTTGGAAAACTTACTTGAGCTCGGTCAATTGCATGCACCACAAACTTTTTCTTTTATTAGAAAACCCCTTTTTTAACATTTCTTTTTGAAAATCTACCAAACCCTCAGTTTGAGCTTAGAAACATCCGAGAGTATGCCTAAATCCCTCAAACTAAGGCTCTGATACCGACTTATAACATCCCAAAATTCAAGACTAAAAATTTAGATTTTAAATTAATAAAACCATTATTCAAGACAACATTATCAAAACCATAGTGAATCAAAGCATTTCAACAACATCCAAATATATCAGAGTAATATAAAATGCGGAGCAATGTGGTACGTGCATTACAATCATCCCGGGCTCTTCCCCTTCGAACCAGAAGTACCTGAAACATAAACTGAAGATCGTAAGCACAAAGCTCAGTGAGTTCCGTAAAGTACCACATACCATACAAACGTACTGTTAAGCGTATTTGGGTACTTGCCTACTCCTCCAGTCTATTTCAACCAGATACTACCAATTATATATGGGTGCTTACCTACCCCTTCAATCTATTTCAATCGGATACTATCAAGCATATATGGATGCTTGCCTACCATTCGGTCTATTTCAACCGAATACTGGGTCTATTTCGCCCCTACTACTACCACATAATATCATAATAGGAATCATAGAGTCATCAAGCAAATACAAGAATAACTGACAATTATCACAAAGACAATCATCACACTACATCATAAACTAGTGAGCCGGTGTTGGTACCTTCGACACATGGAAACAGTGAAGGAAAACTCACCTCAATCCACTGAATTTCTCAAATAAAATCTCGACCTGTTGATTCGAAAAATCCCCTTGTGCTAGCACCATCAAATAATATTTAATTAATAACTGGACCTCAACCCATAATCAAGAATCTAAATTATTTTTCCAATGTCCAAGATAAAAGACCATTTTACCCTTTTCTTACTAGGCTCAAAACCAAGGCCCAACCCATTCACTCAAAAAGCCCAATTTCCTAAATGGCATCCCAAGGCTACATATGAGCCATCTTCCTAATTGGGCCCAAAAACCATCATGGACATAATTCCAAGAAATCCCACACACTATCTATGACCCAAGGTCAGAAGTCTATTAGCCCAACAAGGCACAAACCCTAAAAGGCCCAAAATTAACATGTTGGGGAGTACGCCCCGTGTAACAGAAGTGTAACCCCCACATACTCACTCAAATAGTCCAATGTACAAGCTTTTATGCACGGAATCAACTTTACGTTGAGTGTACTCCTATGTAGATCCAGCGTACTGATCAGAGGTCTAATAATCTGAAATAAGCTCTCAATGGTTAAGACAAAAGCATCCAAACACTTATCTGACCCCCAAATTGTCACACCCCCAAACCGGACGGTGGAAACGTTCAGGGGTGGAGGACGTCATGTACAGTATCACAACCATTGCATAATAGTAATCAAAGTAAACACAACCATTATATTGATAAAAATAGTATTTACATCTGTTCGATACATGATTTTCATGACTTCAAAAGTATATTACAAAATGTATAGAGACATGACTCTAAAATCTCCGACTTCTAAAAAACCTATGGGTGTACCTGTCTACCGGTTCCCTGAGAATACATGTGATTTTGAAAGTGTATCAACATTTAAGTTGGTGAGTTCATAAGTATGTTTTTGTAATGAAATCTTGTACTTTCTCTTTGAAATCGTTCATATGTTCCTCAAGAAAATACAATATTTTCTTTAGTAATGAAAAGTAGTCTTAGGCCTTAAGACTAAAATGTATGTTTGTTACTGAAAATTTAATAGTATTTCGTAGTATTGTTTGTGATGAAACCCTTGTATGAAAGCTTTTGTCTGTATGTCTGGATACCACCAGCTGTAATGTACTTGTATGAAAACCTTTGTATGAATCCCTGGATACAACCAGTAGTAATGTATAGTAATGTATTGCAATTTCATTAATTAAAATAAAACTGATTGTTTGTATCCCTAGAATCCTCTAGTTGTAATGTATAGTAGTTTTATTAATTATAATAAAATTGTTTGTATGTATCCCTGGAATCCTCCAGTTGTAATGTATATTAGTTTTATTAATTAAAATAAAACTGGTTGAATAGTTGTAATCCCGTAAATAAATGTTTATTTTATACAGTTGTGAGTTTCATACAACCATGCTTGATATGACCTAGTGACCTCTACGACGTTCTTCAGGTGTTGGATGTTATGACATTAGTCACCCTAGGCCTACCGGCCTAACTGTAGCTAGCAGTTCAGGTGTGGGATTGTCAGTCCTGTATAGATCTATACATAAATCTCACGCTCTCCCTCCAGGAAACTTTGGTTATACTATATATGATTTACTTCTGTACCTTGTAGGATACAATTGAAGTAGTGCCTCGCAACCCTGTATTAACTAGTTTACGTGTAGTGTTTTAGTGTTCTCTCGTACTTGAAAATTTATGTATAACCTTGTAATAATATACTTTGTAATGTAAAATAATTATACTTAAATAATTATTTCGTGTTGTACTCTTATAGTCGGTAAATAGTACAGTATTCAATAAACTCTACCACAATTTATATCTTCGTTTCTGAGTAATGTTCTTGAGTTAGTAACACAGTGTAATGTATCCTAAACTATACCTATTGTAATTTGTTTGTATGTTATTGTTTCGTGTATTGACTCTGTAAAAGTAAAGTAATGTTCCCAAACTATTGTTGGACTAATGTCTAAGTCCATAACTATAATTGGTAAGACTTGACCCGACCCGGCATGGTCCATTTGGGTTGCATGGCATCATGCATTTGGATAGACTATAATGAGAGAAATAACACTTAAGGTTTGTTATTATATTATAAGTTCTAATATATTAATAATATTATTTAATTAGTATTGATCAAGAATTAATCTAGGATTAATTAAGTCATCAAAAGAATACTAATTAAATATATGGGTTGATTGTTTAAATCATCCATACTTGTATAGTGGGCTAATGCTCCATGGATTATCAAGTTGGGCTAAAACCCATAGGATGCTCCATGGATGCTCCATGGTGTATTTGAACCCATGGATCCAAGGAAATGGGAAGCCATGACAATTAGGGTTTACCCTAATTGAGACACTATATAAAGATCATATTCTAGGGAAAAATCGGCCACTATGTGTGAGGAAAAAGGGCTAGCCGATTTTCATAAAGTGTGGTTTTCTCTCAAGTCATTCCATGTGTATTTGGTGTTGTGTGAACCATTTGAGGTGTCACACTTGGGGCACTAGGCACTCAAGCTTCATGAAGACATTCTACATCAAAGAGGTATGTAATTCTAACTTGATATATTCATATGAATCAATGTTATTATGCTAGTTAGGATGAATACCTTGGAAAGTTCATATTTGTCTGTATAATAGAGAAAACATAGATCCAAGGTATTTAGGGTTGCATGTACACTTAGGAGTGTTAGAATGCTCAAAACCCCAATAGTGGTATCAGAGCCTAGGCTTGTTTTCAATTATACTTGATGCAAATTGCTGAAAAAAGCTGAAAAAAACGATTTTCTGGCTTTCTGGGCATTGGACACGCCGATTCCACTGATGAACTCGCCAAGTCCATGAAGAAAATCATCCTACTCGTCGAGTAGGTTGATACACTCGACTAGTAGGAGCTCCAGACAGCATATTTTCGAGTTTTTTTTGCTAGAAATGGACTAGGAACATTACCCTAAGATGTTTTTGGACTTATAAACTTGTTTTTGATGTGGTAATGTTCATGATAATCCGATTTCAAAGATAATTGTCAATAGATTCATGTTTTGTGTTTGTTTAAGGTTTAGACTAATTACATGAAAAAGTTTTATTTGAATTATCTTGTTCTTATGAGTTGCTTAGATTAATAGAAAGGTTGATTGATTATGTGTCTTTGATCCATATTAACCTAAGAGATGATTCTAAAATGTGTTTGTGTAACTTGTCCTCAAGCTATATGAAAAGTCACATTTAAGTTTCATAAAAATCATAAAAGTTGGCAATGGTTACAAAAAACGAAGAGTCTTGTCCTCAAGTTATGGAGGTTCAAGAGTCACTTCATTAAGTAATAAAATATGTAACCTTAATTAATTCCATAAGTTACAAAATAAAGAAAAGTTACATTCTTTTATTAGTTTAAAGTCTTCCATAACTTGTCCTCAAGTTATGAAACTTGAAGAGTCTTTTAATTAAAACTACTTTAAACACATAAGTTATGGAATTAATTAGTTTTGAATAGTTTCAAAACTTTCCCTCAAGTTTTGGATTTTAAAAAAGTTTTCACTTATGAATACTTTGATTCCAAGTTAGCCCATAGAATTTTAAAAGTTAAAATTCAACCCTTATACTTTATAATATTATAATTTAATAATATTGACAAGCGGGGAGAGTTGGGTGTCAAAGTCTAGAGAAAGTTGGTGGCTCAACTACATAGTGAGTTGCTTTGGGACTCCTATGAAACAGACTATGAAAAGACCCTTAATGATCTTATCTATTTGCTAAGATCAACTTCCTAAAACTTTATAGACATTGACAATGATGACACTGGATATCCAGTAAAGCTCTCTCTTCCCAATGGAAAGGGTTTGGCCATTGTCAACTCGGTTGACCAAATGGTAAAGAGAGAGGCTAGGTCTAAGATAGTCCCATTATCAAGGGTCCATTTCCAAAGGAAGGGGCATTGGTTGTGAAGCTGCCAAATTTACCTAAGGATGTTAAAGTCAATAAGTTTGACTCTACTTCAACTAAAGTCCATTGTCTAACTCTATTAAGTTTCTATTCTGAGATTCTTGATAAATGATATGACTGGGTCACATGTTGATGTTTTAAGAATCAAAGAAAAGTGAAGAAACTAAAAGAAAGAATATGTTGAATCTGATCGCGTAGATGGATTTCTATCGCATAGTTTGAAGATCGGATTCTTGAGCTACTTCTTAGGAGTTATGATATATTGCTTAGGAATAGATAACAACAAAGTTTTCATGTGCTTTTGCACTGTAAGGATAGTTTTTCCGCAAAGATTTAAAATAAAAGGAAAAATATTTGATTGTATTTATTTTAAAATATCCTTACAATGGCATTTGTGTAAAGTTTTTTTGCTTATAAGATTCCATTAAGAGCAAGAGTGGAAATACGAATTTGATTCTTTCATTTGTGGTAGTGTCTAAATTTACCAAATAAGGAAAGATTCTCATCACCCAACTTTCAGTTTGATAGAAACTTGGAATCATGCAAGTTGTATAGCATAATGAATAAGAACTTTCGAGCATTAGAAAAATTAAGACTAACTACTTGTTCAGATGGATGTGTGAGTCAAGTAAAGGACTAAGGGATCGAGTACACATTCTTGTGCACTGGTTAAGTCCACCATAAAAGATCGATAAGACTATTCATCATAATTTACTATAGCTCAGTAAATATGGTTATACTTACAAGCTTAAGTATAATTCTGAGACATTGGAAAAGGTTCCAATGTATGGCAGAGCGAATAAGAAGAATCAACTTAGGCAGAAGGATAAAAGTTTCACAAATCTGAAAAGATTGGAGAGTACTTTAGTATCATGTTATATAATCATCTTAATGATTAAGAGACGTTATCATAATTCATCCTCTAAGTGCATTTTGGTAGCAAAGAAGAGGAGCTATGAATTGTTGAAGTGGACAAATCAAGAAGATGATTCATTCTTCGTTCCAAAACAAGTCTTAGAGTCATACTCCAAAACTGTAAGTTGAGTGACATATCTTAAAGAAGGTTTAAAACACTTGTCTAATGTAAGAGTAAAGGTTTTCTACTCGTGTACATTTGAAATTGGTAAGTTGTGATGTTTTGAATAAAACAAAAACCAACTAAGGCCAATTGTGTGAAGTGTTTGTCTTGATTAGAATCCACACTATCTTTTGAATATCTGACAAGAAAGTCTTATATGTCAAGAGGACAGTGGGAGTCTTAAAGGTCTTGAAAGTCTCAAGAACTAATCAAGAATAAAACCTGAAGTTCTTCACTAGCACATGACTTGAGGTTTATAACCTATCGTGTTGACATATTCTGTGCCCATTCCAATTAAAGTTGGTTTTGCATATGAGTTCTTAGAGTTCTCAATTGGTTGCACAACAACTTGGAAGCAATGGCAGGCCCTTGAGCTGCCAGATGGCAAGAAATTAAGATTGAGTTCAGTCCATATGAGTTTGAAATTGTCATTATCCTTGTCTTGTGACTATGGTTTTGATAATTCACATGGATAAGAACACATACACTATTAAATCTGAGTGTCATAAGGGTTCTCTTCGATTCATGAAAATGATGGTGAGGAAACACTTTCACTAAGTAGATTTTAGCTAGATAGCAATTGTGATATTTGCATTCTCAAAGTCATTAGTGAAGCATGTGTGGTTAACCGGCACACTAACAAGGACTTCTGAGAAATGAAAATGGTCTAAAAATTGAGACTATGATTACGGCATCCCTTTTCATAGTTCTTAAAATTGTTTAAACACACCTGTGAGCTATCTAAGGTAAGGTGTATGATATTGATAAAATTTTATCAAAGCAATCTAGTATCAGAAATCTGAACTTTGGTAAGAAATTCAATAAAGTATTGTTTTTCTAGAAGTTCAGCTGATTTCTGAGTACATGTCAAAGCTAGTGGGAGCATAAGTGTTATGCTAATAATCATCATGTTAGTGGGATCATGATAATTATGATAAAGCATGCAAGTTAGCAATGTTAATTATAGAAAACAAAAGGTTTCAATTGGGAAAGAGTTGTTTTGCTATAATTAAGGGAGTGGAAATTATACTTTATCTCAAATCTAAAAGCTTAGATTGAGGTTTTAATCATATTTAGTCAACGATATACATACATATATATATATATATATATATATATATATATATATATATATATATATATATATATATATATATATATATATATATATATATATGAATTTCATGTTGGAATGGCTCAACAAAAGAAAATTCTATATATGGGTCCATTATTTGCGTTCTAAAACTCGATTATGATTATGGCATCCCTTTTCATAATTTAAATTATGAGAACTTGGCAAATTGAAATGGAAATGTTATAGCAAAAGACTGGTTTAGTCTTTATGTGAGACATCATGAACCGTGTCCCATATGCTTCGGATATAAGATCGATTACATGTGTTATATTCATCCTTTCTAAAATTTTCCAAATGCCCGGGGCATTAAGAAGGGAAAAGGTCTAGAACTGGATATGACTAAAAGGATTAAACAATTGTTGAGGACAATCTATGGTTTACCAAAGATTGGTTGCTCAAGGACAGTTGGAAGTTATGTTAATTGTTGGAAGGACCATATTGACATATTCTGAAAAAAGGAAACTCTTGTTCAGAAGTGATAGTCAAAATGGTATATGGAAATGTTTCAAAGATAAAAATTATTCAATCTGTATAAGATTAGGAAACTTAATGCAAGAAGGATGTTTCCAAGGAGTTGATCTCCTTTGGAATGCTCTGTAATGTTTGTTGTCAAGTCTTTGCGACTTTATGCATAATCATTACAAGAGTATCTATGCATATAAGTTTAGAATCTAACAGATTTCAGTAAATGGCATAAATTTGGAATTCTTGCATTTGCAGTAAGGATTTGCGACTGTGAAAAGAGGATCATTGGAGTTATGTTCAATTGATCTAATTCACAAAGAAAAGATCATAGACAAGCATAGTATGCATACTTGGTGTGTGGAACGACTAGTGTTTAGAAAACATAGTGTACATGCTTGGAGCATGGGACAACTAGTGTTTTAATTCAAGTATAAAGTTGATAACTGAAACAGTATAAAATGAATAATGTGTAATCATATGATGATAAATAAAAGGTGTTTTATTTATACTCAAAAGTTCTGAGACCATATTGGATTCGATTATTATTGTGTTTCATTTAGCATGTTTTGACCTCCAGAATAACTAGGTCGTTCTTCCTGAATGACTAAGTTATTCAAACCATCCACAGTCGGTCATATGTTGGAAGTAGATATGAATCAAGACTGTCATAGGTTGGGCTTGTAGAGGTTGAAGATGTTGGACAAGGTGGTGCTACAACAATCATGAGTGCTCATAAGTTCTGAGTATTGGATTCAACCCGCGCTAATTGGAATCACTTCATGGATTTTATCACGAGTGATCATGAGACGATAATATCTTATATTCTTCAAACCTAGAGATATGAGTTGTCACTATGAGTTGGTTATACATTGATTGCACGAAAACGCATTGGTAACTCGATGTTATAAAACGTGCCTTTGTGTATGATTCAACAAGTAGTAGAACAAGCCATATGAGTCGAAGTTTATTCATTCCATTTACCTTCGGGATAAAAGCGATATGTGGGCCCCTCGATGATTTGGTAATGACAAATGTAAGTGCTCGGCCGGGCTAGGACAGGTTTGATTTGTTCAATTAGTCAGTCATCATAAATCGTAAATGGGGAAACAACAAATGGATATAAAGAATGATTATAATCCATGTATCAGTCCATATGATATCTAGAATGGAGGAATATATGATCCCTTATCTAATGGACAAGTCATTGACAAAGGTCAGAGATCAATGCAAGGTCAGAGTTCGACAGAAGCTTTTGAGAGCTACGATTGCCAGTCGGTTCTTGAAGTCATACTTGCATTAATAGTTTTAGACTTATCCAAGTGGGAAACAGTTGGATTAATGTCTAAGTCCATAACTGTAATTGGTAAGACTTGACCCGACCCGGCATGGTCCATTTGGGTTACATGGCATCATGCATTTGGATAGACTATAATGAGAGAAATAACACTTAAGGTTTGTTAATATATTATAAGTTCTAATATATTATGTAGCACCTGGCTCTTGGTACGTATTTCCTTCATTAGCTATTTATATATTTTTTGCATTTTGGCCATGGACTCGGCGAGTTGAAGAACCAACTCGCCGAATAGAAGCGGGACGGAACGCGGGACTTAAGTGATGAACTTGGCGAGTCAGATTCTAGACTCGGTGAGTAGGTACCGTTCGGACAAAAACCTTAATCCGAGGGTTTGCACCCTATTTAAGCAATGATATGACGGCCATATTGTCCCTTATGCCCCCAAAACACTTCTCATTGAAACCCTAGCTGTTTGTGCTTTGTTGAGGCCATTTTTGGTGTTCTTGTGTGGTTGTAAAGCTTGGAAGGAAGGAAGGAGCTTGGAACATGAGTTGGGGATAGTAGATCCAGGGATTTTACTTCTTTTTCAGCAGCTTCAAGGTATAATGCCCCTGTCTTGACTCATTTATGTGTTTATTCATCTTTAACTTGGGATCTCTTGGGATTGCTAAGTCATGTTTCGGAATTGGAAGTGTTGAGTGGTTTTGACTTCAAATCTGGACATTAAGAGGGGTCTCATGGCATAAAGGTGCCAACTTTAGGGCCATAGGAGCCCCATGCACATTGTAGGACACTTTATGTGGATTTTTTAGCTAAAATCCCCATGCATGTTCATCAAGTTTGGAACTTTACATATAAAGTGGACATTAGGAGGCCATATCTATGGTTTTGGTGTATTAGATCTCATTTAAATCGACTGTATGGAATTGGTCAAGACTGGACTCGGCGAGTCCGTTCTTGGACTCGGCGAGTCCAAGGCATAAAGTCCCATATTTGATAAGAGTCTAAAGAACTTAGTTGGGTGTTAAAGGGACTGTAGAAGGTCAGAAAGAGTGACCCAACACATTGGACTTGGTTTTAGACCTGGAGTTCATGGGACTCGAAGAGTGCTACAACAGACTCGGTGAGTCCAAGACAATCTCCTTAAGATTGAAGATGAAATCGACGAGTTGTTCATACAACTCGGTGAGTCAAGGTTAGACTTGTTCTTCGGATGAAGGTGAACTCGACGAGTTGTTCATACAACTCGGCGAGTCGGATGAGTTTCATGCATTGTTCATATAAGAGAGGAACTCGTCGATGCGAAGCCAAACTCGAGGAGTCAGGACGTGGATAAGGATGAGTAAAGGATGAGGGAATCGGCGAGTTAACGGCCCAACTCGGTGAGTCGGGTCAACTTGAAGTTGACTTTGACTTGGACTTGTTTGGGGGTGAAGTAGTTATTTTACCATAAGAGTACATATCAGTTCCGACTGAGTGTTTTGTGGGGATCATAGCCGGAGGATTTCCGGAGCGGCAGCAGGAAGAGACTTCCCACTCAGTTTGACAGCAGCTACTTGATTGAGGTGAGTTACCTTTCAGTAGCGGTGGGTCTACGACCACAATGTCGGCCCACCAGTAGGAGTTGTATGTTAGATGATTGTCTTTGTGATATCATCTTGGTTTGCTACTACATGATATGTTATATGTGATAGAAGTAGTGTTCGGTTGTTAGGACCAAAGGGTAGGTCAGGCACCCCAGATATGTGTGACAGTATGTGATTATATGTTTACATGCTGGCATGGTATGTTATATGTTATAGCGGTAGTAGGAGGGGAATAGTCCCCAAGTTTGGTTGTTAGGACCGATGGGTAGGTCGGCACCCCAGAATGGCTTGACATGGGTAGGTCAGCTATCCCAGAATGGCTTGACACGGGTAGGACGGCACCCTATAATGGTCGTACAGGTAGGTCAGCACCCCAGAATGGTCGTACCGGGTAGGTCTGGCACCCCAGAATTGCCCAGCAGTATGTATGTTACGTGATTGTATGGTATGTGGTACGATGGGGGAACTCACTAAGCTTTGTGCTTACGGTTTACAGTTTTGGATTCAGGTACCTCTTCAGCAAAGGGGAAGGAGCTGGCATGGTAGCGGCACATGATACACACACATGTTGGTTTTCCACATTAGAGTTTCTTTGGATTGTACTCTGACATTGTTTTATTTGTTGAGTGGTTTTCAGACATGAGTTGTGGATTTATGAAATGTTATTATTAGCTTGCGTTTTCTTATAAATGTTTCTATAAATCAATTAACTAAAAATGAAATTTTTGGACTTGAATTTTGGGACGTTACAAGTTGGTATCAAAGCCCTGGTTTGAGGGATTCGGACACACCTTCGGGGGTGCCTGGACTCAAACCAAGGGATTAAAAGATTTTTTTTACAAAGAAACTGACTTTCTAAAAGCTAGGATAAAAGAGTTTTGAGAAGGAACAAGTGTGTGATGTGCGCAACCGGCCGAGCTCAAGTAGGTATTCCCCATACTACCCATACAAGTTATCTTATGTTTATTAGTTGCAGTAGAATAGCATGCTAGAATAGGACTAAGGATCTAGAGATGATGCCTTATGTGCCTGCTTTATGTGCTTCAGCTTATTAGAATTGCATGCTAGTATTGAGTAGACAGTAATAGGATAGCATGTTTAGGTTATGCCTGGTAGTATGAGCTCAGCATTATATGCTAGTTCAACTTTTCATTATAAGAACAGATTAGTTTGAATTGTTTTCCTGCGTTTGAATGTCGCTTACTTTGTGCTTTGTGGGACTCTGAGTGATGAGAGTTATCTATTAGGTGAATACGTCACGTCACATGTGATAAGGGTTGAATAATCTCAGAGTGCTGGATTTGGCCCTATTGTGCAGCTCACGTTTGAGTCTAACCGTTGTAGGGACGAGTCTTTTACTCGAAGGATTTTCTGAGCCTCATCACATGTGATGGTAGTCAGGCAATGGCTAATTGGCATTACAAGGAGGCCTTCAGCAGCTGAGGACCGGTTTGGGTGTAGTCAGAGATTTTCCTTAGGGTAAGCCTAAAATGGGAATGGTAGAGAATCAGCAGTGATAAAAGAGGACTTGGTGCATTCAAGGTAGTCCTTAAGGAAGGTACGGATAGATGTGGAAGGTAGTATGGGCCCGTACTACTGAAAGCAGAGGATCCGTACCTAAATTGAGGAAGGATGAGACAAGACCAGGGAACTTGTAGTGGATGTGATCCCTCTAGATGTATCAGTATCACTAATGGTTGGTATTACGTTTTGCAAAATGGTGGTACTACGTCAGAGGCCAGTGGTGGGCAGCTCAGGAGAGGGATCGGGTTCGGGTTCAGGCTCCAAACCAGTGGATGAGAGACTACGCGAGTTCATCGCGTCTGAGATCACTAGAGGCATCCTTGATGCGACCCCGATCATCTTTGGGTCGATCATGGAAGGGATTGTGGAGCTGATGGAGGATCGCCTTATGGCGTTCTGGAGTGACATGGCATCTGGCTACTAAGGATCTCGCACACTATCCTTTAAGGACTTCAGGGGCAGTGGTGCGCCAAATTTCCATGGGGCGAAGGACCCCATTGCTACCAGACGATGGATTGCAGACATTGAGTCTGCACAGCTGACCAGCTTCTGCCCCGAGGGGTCGAAGTTATGATTTGCAGCAGGGTGTTTGAGGGATCAGGATATGGATTGGTGGGAGTCGGTTGGTGACACTCTGGGAGCCTCGGCTGTTGAGGCTATAACATGGTCGGATTTTGTGACCCGGTTCCGAGCAGAGTTTGCGCCAGCTGTAGAGCTTCAGCAGCTGGCCAGGGAGTTTTTGGACATGAGACAGACTACGGAGACTGTGGGGGAGATTACCGCCAAGTTCGGGGAGAAGGCATTGCTTGTGCCCCAGTATGCGGGGGATGAGGATATGAGGAGGACCCGCTATCATGACATGTTGCGAGCCGAAATTCGGGAGCATGTTAGTTTTTCAGCTTGCCCTACCTTGGATTCCATGATTGCCAGGGCAAGGGAGAGGGAGATCGATTTGGAGCATGTCCGGAAGAGGAAGATAGAGGAGGGTCAGAGGACTGGGGCTTCGGGGAAGAAGCCCAAGGGATCAGATGGTAGGCCGAAAGGCCAATCAGGATCAGGCCGATGCAGGAAATGCGGCAAGCCACATGAGGGGGCGTGCAGATTGGGATCGTCGGGCTGCTACAAGTGCGACAAGACGGGGCACTTCAGCAGGGATTGTACTGCCCCTGCACCGGTTATTCAGGCATCTGAGTTGCTATGTTTCCACTGCAACCAGAGGGGCCACAAGAAGGCCAACTACTCCCAGTTGATAGCGGCATCAGCGCTAGCTCCAGCAACCCTACAGATCACCGATGGCCAGCAAGGCAAGGCGGAGGCTCCAATGGTGAGGAGCCGGGCATTCCAGTTGACTACCGAGGAGGCATGCGCTGCACCCGATGTGGTGACGGGTATGATTTCTTATCCTTTTGATTTTCTGATATGCTACTGTGATTTTGATATGTTATGTGTGTGCTCTGTTTAGGATCGTTCCATGTGAGCGGTATCCTAGTTCAAGTATTATTTGATTCGTGGGCTACCCGATCATTTGTGTCTCTTGCGCTTAGCAAGAAGTTTCCTCAGTCTTCGGACATGCTGGATTGCCCTTTAGAGGTAGAGATTGCTGATGACCGATCGTTGCAAGCATCGGCGGTATTCCGAGACTGTGTGCTGAGATTATTCGAGGAGCGTTACCTGGTGGACTTGGTTCCTATTCCGTTGAGAGGGAACAAGGTGATTATAGGCATGGAATGGTTGAGCTCCAATGGGGCAGTGATAGATTGTGCACAACAGCTGTTCGGATCAGGACCCCAAGTGGGGGAGAGTTGGTAGTTCAGGGCGAGAGGCCACAGCAAGAACCAGCGGTATGTTCAACAGCAAGAGCTAGGCGTTACCTTCAGCAGGGTTGCGCAGGATATGTCGCTTATGTCATGGACATCCGGGAGGAGGTTAAGGCGACAGTGGGCAATGTGCCCGTGGTACGAGAATTTACGGATGTATTCCCTGAGGTGTTGCTTGGGATACCTCCGGAGAGGCAGGTGGACTTCAGGATCAACCTTGTCCCTAGGGCAGCTCTGATGCCTTGGCTCCTCCCGAGATGCAGGAATTGTCTACACAGCTGCAGGAGCTGTTAGACAAGGGATTCATTAGACCAAGTAGTTCTCCTTAGGAAGCCCCGATTCTGTTTGTGAGGAAGAAGGACGGGTCGCATCGGATGTGTATAGATTATCGGGAGCTGAACAACGTAACGGTGAAGAACCGTTACCCACTCTTGAGGATTGATGACCTCTTTGACCAGCTGCAGGGAGCATCTTTGTTCTCCAATATCGATATGCATTCAAGGTACCACTAGATGAGGGTCAGAGAGGAGGATGTACATAAGACTGCATTTTGGACACGCTATGGCCACTACGAGTTTGTGGTGATGCCCTTCGGGCTCGCCAACACTCCTGCCGTGTTCATGGACCTCATGAACTGCGTGTGTAGACCGATGTGTTGGATTAATGTCTAAGTCCATAACTATAATTGGTAAGACTTGACCCGACCCGGCATGGTCCATTTGGGTTGCAAACCTTCATGCACTTAGATAGACTATAATGAGAGAAATAAGACACTTATGGTTATTAATATATTATAAGTTCTAGTATATTAATAATAAGAATAATAAGATTGTTTAATTAGTATTGATCAAGAATTAATCTAGGATTAATTAAGTGATCAAAAGAAGACTAATTAAATATATGGGTTGATTGTGTAAATCATCCATACTTATATAGTGGGCTAATGCTCCATGGATAATCAAGTTGGGCTAAAACCCATAGGATGGTCCATGGGTGCTCCATGGTGTATTTGAACCCATGGATCCAAGGAAATGGAAAGTCATGACAATTAAGGATTTACCCTAATTGTAACACTATATAATGATCTTATTCTTGACAAAAATCGGCGACTAGGATTATCCTAGAGAGGGCTAGCCGATTTCATGAAGTGTAGAACTCTCTCAAGTTATTCTAAGTGTTTTGATAACTGTGATTCCATTTGAGGCTTCCACACTATTGGGGCTAGGCACTCAAGCTTCATGAAGACTTTCTACATCAAAGAGGTATGTATTCTATCTTGTTATATTCATGTTTTGTATGATAGATTAGGATGATACCTTGGATATTCTTATTTGCATGTATAATAGAGAAAACATAGATCCAAGGTATTTTGGGTTGCATGTACACTTAGGAGTGTTAGAATGCTCAAAACCCAACAGTGGTATCAGAGCCTAGGCATGTTTTCTTGTTATACTTGCAAATGGAGCTGAAAAATCGAGTTGTGATGCTGTCAGCCCAGCAGACTCGCCGAGTCCATGAAGGGACTCGACGAGTCCAAGGCAAAATTCATCCAACTCGCCGAGTTATGTTCATGCACTCGACGAGTTGGACCCCAGACAGCATATTTTCGAGGTTTTTGGCTAGAAATGGACTAGGAACATTACCCTACGTTGTTTTTGAACTTATAAACTTGTTTTTTAATGTGGTAATGTTCATGCTAATCCATTTTCAAAGATAATTGTCAATAGATTCATGTTTTGTATTAGTTTAAGGTTTAGACTAATTACATGAAGAAGTTTGATATGAATTATCTTGTTCTTATGAGTTGCTTAGATTAATAGAAAAGTTAATTGAAATAGTTGTTTTCAATCCATTTTAATCTAAGAGTTGAGTACAAAATGTGTTTGTGTAACTTGTCCTCAAGTTACATGAAGAGTCACATTAAAGACTCATAAAAGTCATAAAAGTTGGTAATGGTTACAAAATGAAGAGTCTTGTGTCATTGAATTTTTTTTTTTTTATGACTCCATAACTTGTCCTCAAGTTATGGAAATTCAAGAGTCACTTCATTAATAAATAAATAAATAAATAAAGTGTAACCTTAATTAATTCCATAAGTTATAAAATAAAGAAAAGATTAATTCTTTTATTAGTTTAAAGTCTTCCATAAGTTATGGAACTTGAAGAGTTTTTTGGATTAAAACTACTTTAAACACATAAGTTATGGAATTAATTAGTTTTGAATAGTTTCAAAACTTGCCCTCAAGTTTTGGAATTTGAAAAGTTTTCACTTATGAATACTTTAATTCCAAGTTAGCCCTTAGAATTTTAAAAAAGTTAAAATTCAACACTTATACTATTTATAACATTAATGGTTAATTATTATATATATGTATAAGAACAAGTCGTTTTACCGTTAGTAGGCCTCATTCACGAAGCCGGTCTATAAGGTGGGTATAAGGTTGTTGCCTATAAAATGGCGACTTAATGGGTGTCTACTCTCACCCACCGCTTGCTTGACTGGTGGAGGGTCGTTAGCCGAACGGGTAGGACAATGACTTTAAATTCTCCCTTCATTAAAAGTATTAATGATAAATACTAAAGTAACTAAAATCTTAATAATTCCCAATCTTAGTTACTTTAGGAAAAATGTGAATTTGGTGCTAACCCATGGAATTCACACTTTGTACCTTACCAAGTCGTTGGTGGAGCGTGTGTGGTTAACCGGCACACTAACTTGGACTAGTAAGGACCACGAAGGGTGACTTAATGTTTGTCATAGATCAATGGAGCGTGTGTGGTTAACCGGCACATTGATTAGGTGATAATATTAAGGATACCAAGTGAATTGGTATGGTTATTCACACCTTGTTTTGTGATCCTCGGCATCCTAGTCACAAAATTTGAGAGGGCACACTCGAGATTGAAACATGCCATTGAAAAGTTCAATGAATCTCAAAAGATCTAGGAATTTCAAATCCAATTAAAACCTAATAAATTATTTCGTTTTTCATGGTGGAAATTGGTGAATCGTCATTCGCTTACCTTCAAATATTTTATAGCTTGGATTACGGCATCCCTCTTCTAAGTTATAAAATAGTTTGTTGGGTCCTAGCCTTAATATTTCATATTGGGTGTCATATTAAGGACTTTAAATCAACTATCTTGAATATCTCCCAAAACATGTCTGGTTTAGACATTTATGATCTTCCCAAATCTCTTGAAGATGATGTTCCTCAACATCATGCTTCACTTCCTTTATCTCCTCCAATTATTCTCCCTCACCCACAAGTTCTTGAAAAGTTTAAAGTCACTCAAGCCCTATTGGCAAGTTAAGGTCTTGGTGTGGTCACATCTTGGAGATGTAGTCACATATTGACAAGACGGGAGAGTTGGGTGTCAAAGTCTCGTGAAAGTTGGATGTTCAATCACTTTCTTAGTAACATAGCGGGTCACTTTGGGACTACTATGAGACAGACTATGACACGAGCCTTAATGATCTTATCTATTTGTTTTGTGCTGTGGAATCAGCAATGATTTGGAACACTAGTAAAGCAAATTTTGTTAGAAGATCAACTTCCCAAACCTTAAATGGACATTGGCAATGGTAGCATTGGATATCTAGAAAAGCATTTCTCTTCCCAATGGAAAGGGATCGGCCATAGTCAACTCGGTTGACCAAACGGTAAAGAGAAAGGCTAAGTCTGAAATAGCCTCATGTGCCATTATCAAAGGGTCTCCATATGTTTATATTGCCAAAGAAAGGGGCATTGGTTGCGAAGCTGCCCTATTTACCTGAAAGGTCATAAGGTTGATCAAGTCTGACTCTACTTCGGGTAAAATACACTGTATAACTCTGTTAAGTTCCTATTTGGAGATTCTTATTACATAATGTGAATGGGTCACATGCTGATGTCTTTTAAGAATCAAAGAAAAGATAGGAAGCTTAAAGTAAGTATATGCTGATTCTGATTGCGAAGATGGGTTTCGATCGCATGGTTCGGTAATCAGAATTTTGAGCTGTTGCTTAAGAGTTATAATATATTGCTTGTGAATAGATAACAACAAGGTTTTCATGTGGATTGTAAGGATAAGTTTTTCCGCAAAGTTTTAAAATAAAAGAAAAAAAGGTTTTAATTTTATTTATTTTAAAAATATCCTTACAATGGCATCGGTGGAAAATTGTTGCTTATATGTTTCCAGTAATAGCAATATTGGAAAGTGGATTTGATTCTTTCATTTGTGGTAGTGTCTGAATTTACCAAATGAAGAAAGTTTTTCATCACCCAAGTTTCAATTGGACAGAAACTTGGAATCATACAAGTTGTATTGTATGATGAATGAGAATTTTCATCTTTGAAAAATTAAGACTAATTCTTTGATCACATGTATATGTGAGTCAATTGAAGGACTAAGGAATTAGGTACACTGGGTGTGCGCTGGTCAAGGTCCACCACAAAGATTGATTTGTCATGATTTACTAAAGATTAGTAAATATGATTATACTTATAAGGTTAAGTATAATTTTGTAACATTGGAAAACGAATAAGAAGAATCAAATTAGGCAGAAAGATAAAAGTTTCTCAAATCTGAAAGGACGGGAGAGTACTTTAGTATCAGCTTTGTGATCATCTTAATGATTAAGAAACCATATCAAAATTTGTTCTCTAAGAAAGTCTTAGTGCATTCTTATGACTAAGAAGAAGGGATCTTGAAATTGTTGAAATGGTTAAATCAAGAAGATGAATCATACTTCGTTCCAATACAAGTCTTGGAGTCATACTCCAAGATTGTAATTTGAGTGACATGTCTTAAAGAAGGTTTAAAACACTTATCAAATGTAAGAGTAAAATGTTTTCTACTCTTGTACATTTGAGATTGGTAAGTTGTGATGTCTTGGATGAGACAAAGACCAACTAAGACCAATTGTGTGAAGTGTTAGTCTTGATAAGAATCCGCACTATCCCTTGAATATTTGTTTTATCAAGGAATGGTTCTTGACTAGGAAAACTTATATGTCAAGGGGACAGTGGGAGCCTTAAAGATCCTGAAAGAGTTTCAAGATTTAATCAAGAGTGAAACCTGTAATTTATCACTAGCACACGACTTAAGGTTTTCAACCTATCGTGTTGACATAATTCTTATTTCTGTACCTACTTCAAATAAGTTGAATTTACATGTGAGTTATCAGAGTTCAACTTGGAAGCATTGGTGGGCCTTGTGTTACCAAGGTGACAAGAAACTAAGATTGAATAAGTTTAATCCATGTAGGGCTGAATTTGTCACTAACCTTATCTTGTGATTATGGTTTTGACAAATTCGCATGGATAGGAACTCATACACTATTAAATCTAAGTGTCATAAGGTTTCTCTCCGATTCATGAAAATGATGGTGAGGAAATGCTTTCACTAAATAGATTTTAAGTAGATATCAATTGTGTCATTTGCATTTTCAAAAGTCATTAGTGGAGCGCGTGTGGTTAACCGGCACACTAACATGGACTTGTGAGAAATGGCAAATGCCTAAGCAATTGAGACTATGATTACGGCATCCCTTTTCATAGTTCTGAAAATTGTTTAGACACACATGTGAGCTATCTAAGAAAGGGTGTATAAATCTAAATTTCAGAAGTCCAACAGATTTCTGGAAATGTGTCAGAGCTAGTGGGAGCATAAGTGTTATGCTGATAATCATCATGTTAGTGGGAGCATGACTATTATGATTAGTATTGCAAGCTAGCAATGTTAATTATAGAAAACAAAGTTTCAATCCGTGAAGTTGCAGGGGTTGAAAAGTTGTTTTGCTATAATTAAGGGAGAGGAAATTATACTTCATGTCAATTCTAAAGCTTAGATTGAGATTTTAATCATCTTTAGTCAAGAATATATGTGAATTTTGTGTTGGAATGGTTCAACTTGAAGAAATTCTATATATATTGCATTTTCAAAATTCGATTATGATTACGGCATCCCTCTTCATAGTTAAATTTTGAAAACATGGCAAATAAAAAATATTGTAGCAAAAGACTGGTCTAGTGTCATGTCTTTATGTCAAACATCATGAATAGTATCCCATATGCTTCGGATATAGGATCGATTTCATGTGCTATAATATTCATCCTTTCTAAATTTTCCAAATGCTTAAGGCATTTAGAAGGGAAAAGTCTAGAACTGGATATGACTAAAGTGATTAAGCAATTGTCGAGGACAATCTGAGGTTCGCCAAAGATTGGTTGCTCAGGGACATTTGGAAGTCTAGTGTTAATTTTGGTAGGACCATATCGACATTTTCTGAAAAGAGGTAACTCTTGTTCGGAAGTGATAGTCAAATAGGACTATGGAAATATCTCCATAGGTGGAAGTGATTCAATCTATGTAAGATTAGGAAACTTAATGCAAAAAGGATGTTCCCAAGGAGCTGATCTCCTTTGGAATGCTCTGTAATGGTTGTTGTCAAGTCTTTCTGACTTTGTGCATAATCATTACAAGAGGATCAATGCATATAAGTTTAGAATCTAACAGATTTCAGTAAATGACATAAATTTGGAATTCTTGCATTTACAATAAGGATTTGGGATTGTGAAATGAGTATCATTGGAATCATGTTCAGTTGATCTACATCACAATGTAAGGATCATAGACAAACATAGTGTGCATACTTGGGGTATGGCATAACTATTGTTTAGAAAAACAAAGTGTACATGCTAGGAGCATGGGACGACTGTTGTTTTTATTCAAGTCTTAAGTTGATTATTTGAAACATTGAATAATGTGTAATCAATATGGTGATAAATAAAAAGTGGTTTTATTTATAGTCAAAAGGGTTCTGAGACCATATTAGATTCGATTATTATTGTATTTCACTTTGCATGTTTTGACTTCCAAAATAGCTAGGTTATTCTTTCCGGATGACTAAGTTATTTAAACACTCCACAGTCGTTCATATGTTGGAAGTAGGTATGAATCAAGACTGTCATGAATCGGGTTTGTAGATGGCTAAATGAGTTTAGTCATGGCAATGGTTGCTACAACATTCATGAGTACTCATAAGTTATGAGTATTGGAATAAACCCACGCTCACTTGTATCACTTCATGGAATTTATCTCGAGTGATCGTGAGACGATAATATCATATAAATCTTCAAACCTAGAGATATGAGTTGTTACCTATGAGTTGGTTGTGCATTGATTGCACGTAAACGCATCAGTAACTTGATGTTATAAAACGTGCCTTTGTGTACAATTCAACAAGTAGTAGAACAAGCATATGAGTCGAAGTTTATCTGTTCCTTCTAGAAATAGAAGCGATATCTGGGCCCCTCGATGATTTTGTTGTGACCTATGTACCGGCCGGTCAGAACTGAATTGATGTGTTCGATTAAGTTCTTTGTCAAACAAATCGAAAATCGGGAAACAAACTGCTGGACAATAAGTACGACGTTGTTCCATGTATTTGTCCGGCTGATATCATGAGAACAGAGGATTATATGATCCCTTATCTAATGGACAAGTCATTGACAAGATCAGAGTTCATCTACAAGGTCAGAGTTCGACAGAAGCTTTTGAGAGCTACGATTGTCGGTTGGTTCCTGAAGTCATACGCAATAATAGTTTTAGACTTATCCAAGTGGGAGACTGTTGGATTAATGTCTAAGTCCATAACTATAATTGGTAAGACTTGACCCGACCCGGCATGGTCCATTTGGGTTGCAAACCTTCATGCACTTAGATAGACTATAATGAGAGAAATAAGACACTTATGGTTATTAATATATTATAAGTTCTAGTATATTAATAATAAGAATAATAAGATTGTTTAATTAGTATTGATCAAGAATTAATCTAGGATTAATTAAGTGATCAAAAGAAGACTAATTAAATATATGGGTTGATTGTGTAAATCATCCATACTTATATAGTGGGCTAATGCTCCATGGATAATCAAGTTGGGCTAAAACCCATAGGATGGTCCATGGGTGCTCCATGGTGTATTTGAACCCATGGATCCAAGGAAATGGAAAGTCATGACAATTAAGGATTTACCCTAATTGTAACACTATATAATGATCTTATTCTTGACAAAAATCGGCGACTAGGATTATCCTAGAGAGGGCTAGCCGATTTCATGAAGTGTAGAACTCTCTCAAGTTATTCTAAGTGTTTTGATAACTGTGATTCCATTTGAGGCTTCCACACTATTGGGGCTAGGCACTCAAGCTTCATGAAGACTTTCTACATCAAAGAGGTATGTATTCTATCTTGTTATATTCATGTTTTGTATGATAGATTAGGATGATACCTTGGATATTCTTATTTGCATGTATAATAGAGAAAACATAGATCCAAGGTATTTAGGGTTGCATGTACACTTAGGAGTGTTAGAATGCTCAAAACCCAACACGATGTTAGACCGATCTGTGATAGTGTTTATTGACGACATCATGGTTTACTCCAAGATGCAGGAGGCGCACGAGGAGCATCTGCGAGAGGTTCTAGAGACTTTGAGGATGGAGAACTTGTATGATAAGTTCTCTAAGTGTGATTTCTAGCTGCGCGAGGTGTAGTTCCTTGGGCATCTCGTCAACCAGAACGGGATTTCAGTGGACCCGGCCAAAGTGGAGGTCGTGATGAGATGGGAGGTTTCGAAGTCTCCATTCGAGATTCGGAGTTTCCTAGGATTGGCTGGATACTATCGGAGATTCATCCAGGATTTCTCCAAGATAGTCGTACCCCTGACCAGGCTAACAAGGAAGGCCGTGGTCTTTCGTTGGGGGCCTGAGCAGCAAGTTGCGTTCAAGACATTGAGACAGAGATTGTGCAAGGCACCAATCTTAGCCCTGCCAGAGGGCATGGATGATTTTGTTGTGTACTGTGATGCGTCCATCTCAGGTTTGGGTGTAGTATTCATGCAGAGAGGGCATGTCATTTCCTACGTGTCGAGGCAGCTGAATCCTCACGAGGCGAAATACTCGACGCATGATTTGGAGTTGGGGGCTATTGTATTCGCCCTCAAGATCTGATGACATTACCTCTATGGGGTTCGCTATACCATCTACACGGACCATAAGAGTTTGAGGTACCTCATGGATCAGCCGAATCTAAACATGAGGCAGCGTCGGTGGATGGACGTGGTAAAGGCTTACGATTGTGAGATCCTTTATCACTCGGGGAAGGCCAATGTGGTGGCCGACACGCTTAGCCGCAAGGCAGCACCGATCAGGGACATCGGAAGAGCGAGCGGATCATGGGGCAAGTTTCCTCCTTCGACTATGACAGTCCAGTATTACTGACACTACACCGTAGGGTGTGGGTGCCATACCACGGGGGTGTGCGCCAGGTTCTGATGCAGGAGGCGCACAAATCTCGGTTCTCCATTCATCCCAGGGCGACGAAGATGTATAGGGATCTTCGTCTGGACTATTGGTGGCCCTGCATGAAGTGTGATGTGGCATGGTTCGTGGAGCGGTGCTTGACCTGCAGGAAGGTCAAGGCTGAGCATCAGAGACCTCACAGCAAGATGCAGCCGTTGGATATTGCGCTATGGAAATGGGAAGACATCGCGATGGATTTTATCACAAAGCTTCCCAAAACCGCGTGGGGAGTGGATTCGATCTGGGTCATCGTTGACCGATTGACCAAGAGCGCCCATTTTATTCCGATTCAGGAGAGCATCTCGGCCGAGAAGTTGGCCGACATCCATATCTGGGAGGTGGTGGCGCGGTATGGTGTGCCAGTTTCTGTGATTTTAGACAGGGATGTGCGGTTCACTTCCATGTTTCGGAAGAAGTTTCATGACGAGCTTGGTACTCGTCTGCATTTTAGCACCGCCTTTCACCCGCACACGGATGGTCAGAGCGAGCGAACCATCCAGACCCTAGAGGATATGCTGGGAGCATGCATATTACACTTCGGAGGTAGTTGGGATACCTACCTTCCGTTGGCAGTGTTGTCCTACAACAATAGTTATCATGCGAGCATTGATCGTCCTCCCTTCGAGATGCTATATGGGAGGAAGTGCAGGACCCCGATATGTTGGGGCAAGGTTGGCCAAAGGGTAATGGGGAGCACTGAGGTAGTGCTCAAGACAACATAGAAGATTCAGGAGGTCCGAAGAAGGCTTCAGACTGCTCAGAGTCGGCAGAAAAGCTATGCCGATAAGTGCCGATCAGACCTAGGGTTTCAGGTCGGAGATATGGTTCTCCTGAAGGTGTCGCCATGGAAAGGCATTATCTGATTCAGGAAGCGGGGAAAGTTGGGCCCCAGGTACATTGGACCATTCAGGGTTATAGCCCGAGTGTGCAAGGGGGCGTATAGGCTGGATTTGTCAGCCGAACTCAGTCAGATACACGACACTTTTCATGTTTCTCAGCTGCGAAAGTGCCTGGTGGACGACTCGGCAGTGGTACATTCAGGTTGATTGCAGCCTGAATTACATCGAGCGGCCTGTGGCAATCCTTAACCGGAAGTCAAAGGATTTGAGGAACAAGATGGTGGAGCTTGTGAAGGTGCAATGGCAGCACCGGAAGGGCTTGGAATGGACTTGGGAGCCGGTGGACGAGATGATGGAGCATTACCCCGAGTTGTTTCAGGAACGAGCAGCAGACTTCGAGGACCAAGTATAAAATAAGTGGGGGAGATTTGTAGCACCTGGTTCTTGGTACGTATTTCCTTCATTAGCTATTTATATATTTTCACATTTTGGCCATGGAATCGGTGAGTTAAAGGACCAACTCGCCGAGTAGAAGCTGGACGGAACGTGGGACTTAAGTGATGAACTCGGCGAGTCGGGTCCCAGACTCGGCGAGTAGGTACTGTTCAGACAAAAACCCTAAAGCAATGATATGACGTCCATATTGTCCCTCGTGCTCCCAAAACACTTCTCATTGAAACCCTAGCCGTTTGTGATTTGTTGAGGCCATTTTTGGTGTTCTTGTGTGGCTGTAAAGCTTGGAAGGAAGGAAGGAGCTTGGAACTTGAGTTGGGGCCAGTAGATCTTGGGATTTTACTTCTTTTTCAGTAGCTTCAAGGTATAATGCACCTGTCTTGACTCATCTATGTGTTTATTCATCTTTGACTTGGGATCTCTTGGGATTGCTAAGTCATGTTTCGGAATTGGAAGTGTTGAGTGGGTTTTGACTTCAGATCTAGACCTTAAGAGGGGTCTCATGGCATAAAGGTGCCAACTTTAGGGCCATGGGAGCCCCATGCACATTGTAGGACACTTTATGAGGATTTTTGAGCTAAAAACCTCATGCATGTGCATCAAGTTTGGAACTTTACGTATAAAGTGGACATTAGGAGGCCAAATCTATGGTTTTGGTGTGTTAGATCTCATTTAAATCGACTATATGGAATTGGTCAAGACTGGACTCGGCGAGTCCGCTCTTGGACTCGGCGAGTCTAAGGCATAAAGTCCCATATCTGGTAAGAGTCTAAAGAACTTAGTTGGGTGTTAGAGGGACTGTAGAAGGTCAGAAAGAGTGACCCAACGCATTGGACTTGGTTTTAGACCTTGAGTTCATGGGACTCGACGAGTGCTAGAACAGACTTGGCAAGTCCAAGACAATCTCCTTAAGATTGAAGATGAACTCCACGAGTTGTTCATACAACTCGGCGAGTCGAAGTCAGACTTGTTCTTCGGATGAAGGTGAACCCGACGAGTTGTTCATATAACTCGGCGAGTCAGATGAGTTTCATGTAATGTTCATATAAGAGAGGAACTCGTCGAGGCGAAGCCAAATTCGACGAGTCAGGACGTGGATAAGGACGAGTAAAGTATGAGGGACTCGGCGAGTTGATGGCCCAACTCGGCGAGTCTGGTCAACTTGAAGTTGACTTTGACTTGGACTTGTTTGGGGGATTGGACTTTGACTTGGACTTGTCGGGTCAACTTGAACTCGGCGAGTCAGGTCAACCATAAGAGTAGATATCAGTTCCAACTGAGTATTTTGTGGGGATTGTAGTCGGAGGATTTTTGGAGTGGCAGGAGGAAGAGACTTCCCACTTAGTTTGACAGCAGCTACTTGATCGAGGTGAGTTACCTTCCAGTAGCGGTGGGTCTACGGCCACAATGCCGACCCACTAGTAGGAGTTGTATGTTAAATGATTGTCTTTGTGATATCATCTAGGTTTGCTACTACATGATAGGTTATATGTGATAGTAATAGGGTTCGGTTGTTAGGACCGAAGGGTAGGTCAGGAACCCCTGATATGACTGACAATATGTGATTATATGCTTACATGCTAGCATGGTATGCTATATGTGATAGCGGTAGTAGGAGGGGAATAGTCCCCAAGTTCGGTTGTTAGGACCGACAGGTAGGTCAGCGCCCCAGAATGGCTTGACACGGGTAGGTTAGCACCCCAGAATGGCTTGGCACTGGTAGGACGGCACCCCAGAATGGCCGTGCGGGTAGGTCAGCGCCCCAGAATGGTCATACCGAGTAGGTCGGGCACCCAGAATTGCTCGACAGTATGTATGTTATGTGATTGTATGGTATGTGGTACGATGGGGGGAACTCACTAAGCTTCGTGCTTACAGTTTACAGTTTTGGTTTCAGGTACCTCTTCAGCGAAGGGGAAGGAGCTGGCACGGTAGCGGCACATCATACACACACATGTTGGTTTTCCGCATTAGAGTTTCTTGGGATTGTACTTTGACATTGTTTTATTTTGTGAATGGTTTTCAAACATGAGTTGTGGATTTATGAAAAGTTATTATTAGCTTGTTTTTTCTTATAAAAGTTTCTCTAAATCAATTAACTAAAATTGAAATTTTTGGACTTGAATTTTGTGACGATACATATTAACAAGATTATTTAATTAGTATTGATCAAGAATTAATCTTGGATTAATTAAGTGATCAAAAGAAGACTAATTAAATATATGGTTTGATTGTGTAAATCATCCATACTTGTATAGTGGGCTAATGCTCCATGGATTATCATGTTGGGCTAAAACCCATAGGTTGCTCCATGGTTGCTCCATGGTGTATTCGAACCCATGAATCCAATTAAATGGAAAGCCATGACAATTAGGGTTTACCCTGATTGTGACACTATATAAAGATCATATTCTAGGGGAAAATCGGCCACTATGTGTGAGGAAATAGGGCTAGCTGATTTTCATGAAGTGTGGTTTTGTCTCAAGTCATTCCATGTGTATTTGGTGTTGTGTGAGCCATTTGAGGTGTCACACTTGGGGCACTAGGCACTCAAGCTTCATGAATACATTCTACATCAAAGAGGTATGTAATTCTAACTTAATATATTCATATGAATCAATGTTATTATGCTAGTTAGGATGAATACCTTGGAAAGTTCATATTTGCATGTATAATAGAGAAAACATAGATTCAAGGTATTTAGGGTTGCATGTACACTTAGGAGTGTTAGAATGCTCAAAAACCCAACAACTATACCAATTATAGTTTAAATGTATGTTCTGTACTATACTGAAAACTTTTTCAATTTAATTGTACATAGGAAAAACATACTTATACTCTACATGGTCCAAAAGGGGTTAAAATATATAAATATTTTAATGAAATATAGTGAAATCTTTGTTTGAAACAATTGGAAAGGTTTTGAAACTGTTGAAAACATTTGTATAAAAACAAAGAAATCCTTTTGTTTACTTGTATTCCCCCCCCCCCCCTAAAAACATTGAAAACAGTAAAATGTAGGGGTATGAACTCACTTTTGGTATGTGCTCGTAACTGGATAGCGGACTGAAGAGATGACCCTTGAGCTGACGTACGCGGAACTAACAGAATCCTAATAATATTTAAACACACAATTGTATTTAAATTAGCGAAACCATTAATTAAAGTGTTAGAAAACACTTTATTTGTGTTAAGGGTAATTACCGAAAATTGCACAAGTGTTGAAGAGTTTGCGGTTCTAAGGGGTTCTCGGCCAAACACAGTTTTCGGTCCTGGGCTGTTTTCGGTCACTTAAAGATTTGAAGGATGTTCTTGGTGTTCTTGGTGAAAATATGAAGATTTGAAAGTTTTCGCTTGAAGGTTTGAATGTTCTTGGATGATCCTTGGGAGCAAAGGTGGGTATTTTCGAGTGAAAAAGGTGAGAAACGATCAAGTTTTTGAAATAAAAACTTATATACGGTTGGGTTTTCGGCTGAAAAAGGGTTTTCAGCCGAAATATGTTTTCGGTTGAAAAGAGTTTAGTGTAACGAGAGTTTGCGGTTTTTAAGGGAAACATTGATTTTTGAGTGTTTTTGATTCTGAAAACTTATATAAACTTTATTTATATAATTTAATTTTTTTTCTAACCCTTACGAACTTAACAGAATAAATACAACTCGAATTATATTTATCGGATATGACTTTTGTTGACTTGGGAAGTATCGGGTAGTCACATTACCCCCCTGTCAAATGGAATTTCGTATCGAAATCCTTTCTAAAATAATTACAATCATGGACTAGGAAAAAGACGCGGGTACTTCTGTTACATCTGATCTTCTCGCTCCCAAGTGAATTCAGGTCCCTGCTTGGCATTCCATCGAACATTCACTATCGGTATGCGACTTTGTTCCTTCACTTGACTTCCCTATCCATTATTTCTACTGGTTCTTCCATAAAATTAAGATTCTCGTTTATCTCAATTTCATCGAGTGGAATCACGAGAGTTTCTTTGGTTAGACACTTCTTTAGATTTGACACATGGAAGAAGGAATGTATATTGATGAGTTCTTGTGGTAGACGGAGTTTGTAAGCTACTGGACCAATTCTAGCAAGAATCTCAAATGGACCGATGTACCTTGGGTTTAGCTTTCCACGCTTTCCGAAGCATATCATGCCCTTCCAGGGAGAGACCTTAAACAGAATGCGGTCACCGACCTGGAATTCCAAGGGTTTTTGTCTCTTGTCTACGTAGCTCTTTTGTCTATCTCTAGAGGCTTTCAGTCGATCTCAGATTTGTACAATAATTTCTGTGGTTTCTCAAATGATCTTCAGACCAGTGAGAGTGCTATCAGGGACTTGTCCCTTAGCTAGATATGTGTCACCCACTTCAGCCCAACACAAAGGGGATCTGCACTTGCAGGCATAAAGGGCTTAAAATGGGGCAACCTTGATGCTAGAGTGGTAACTGTTGTTATATGAAAACTCAATTAGTGGAAAATGGGTATCCCGTGCTTTACCAAAATCCATAACACAGGCTCTCAGCATGTCTTCTAGTGTTTGGATCGTTATCTCACTTTGTCTGTCGGTTTGTGGGTGGTAGGTTGTACTCATGTCCAGCCTGGTTCCCATAGCTTTCTGAAGTGACTGCCAGAATCGTGAAGTGATTCTACTGTCTCTAGACGAGATAATAGATATCAGCACTCCATGAAGTCATACGATCTCTCTTATGTACGTTCTGGTCAGTTTCTCCATCTTGTTTGTTTCTTTGATTGGTAGGAAGTGTGCGTTCTTGGTTAATCTGTCAACGATTACCCAAATGGTGTCAAGACCACCCGATGTCTTGGGTAACTTGGTTATAAAGTCCATCGTAATCCGCTCTCACTTCCACTCAGGTATCTCTAGCTATTGGAGTAAACCTAAGGGCTTTTGATATTCTACCTTAACCTTGGCACAAGTTAGGCACTTGCCCACATAAGTAGCAATCTATGTTTTCATGTTCGGCCACCAATACAGTTTCTTGAGATCCATATACATCTTATTTGAACCCGAATGAACAGAGTATCGAGTTTTGTGGGCTTCATTCATGACGAAATCTCTATACCCACCGAATCTTGGTGTCCATATCTGGTTCATGAAACAACGAACCCCGTCATTCTTGATTTCGAAGTTCTTCTCCATTCCTCTTAAGGCTTCATCTGCCATATTATCTGTTTTTAAGGCTTCTAGATGAGCCTCCTTGATCTGAGTGGATGGATATGAATGGATTATCATGGATAATGTCTTCACCTTATGACCTGAGTACTCCTTCCGACTAAGGGAATCTGCTACTACATTGGCCTTGCCAGGATGATAGTGAATTTCGCATTCGTAATCATTGAGTAGTTCTACCCATTGTCGTTGTCTCATGTTAAGTTCTTTATGATCAAAGATGTGTTGAAGGCTTTTATGGTCGGTGAAGATTGTGCACTTGGTACCGTACAGGTAGTGTCTCCAAATTTTCAATGCAAAGACTACTGCTCCAAGCTCAAGATCGTGGTTGGTGTAGTTGACTTCATGCACCTTCAGCTATCTTGAGGCGTAGGCAATAATCTTTCCTCGCTGCATAAGCACACAGCCTAGCCCCTGAATGGATGCATCATAGTATACAACAAAATCTTTTGTCCCTTCGGGGAGGGATAAGATAGGTGCGCTGCACAGGGCTTGCTTCAGAGTTCGAAATGCAGTGTCTTGTTTTTCTCCCCAACTAAAATTTACACCCTTTTGATTTAGGGCAGTAAGAGGCTTAGCAATTATGGAGAACTTTTGTATGAATCTGCGGTAGTAGCCAGCAAGTCTGACTGGGAGCCGACTAATTCTTGATCACCTTTATTCTGGAGGGGTCCACCTGTATGCCTTCTTCGCTGACCACGTGACCAAGGAAATTGACCTTCCTAATCCAAAACTCGCACTTTGAGAATTCAACACAAAGCTTTTCTGCCCTTAAAGTTTCTAAGACTTGCCTTCTGGTGCTGGCAATGTTCTTCCTTACTTCGTGAGTAGATTAGTATATCATCTATGAATACTATCACGAATTTTTCTAGGAAGGGACGACATACCCTTTTCATTAAATCCATGAACACCGTGGGTACATTGGTTAGACCAAAGCGATTACTGCAAATTCGTAGTGACCATAACGGGTTCGAAATGCTGTTTTAGGAATATCATCCTCGCGAATTCATAATTGGTGATACCCTAATGTAAGGTCTATCTTTGAAAAGTAGCTAGTTCCTTGGAGTTGATCGAAGATGCCATCTATTTTAGGAAGAGCGTATTGGTTCTTAATGATAAGTTTTTTCAGTTCACGATAATCTATGCACATTCGAAAAGATCTATCCTTCTTCTTAACGAATAAGATCGGTGCTCCCCAGGGTGAGAAGCTCGGTCAAATGAATACCTTACTAATCAGATAGTTGAGCTGGATGGATAATTCCTGCATTTCCACTGGAGCTAGACGATACGGAGATTTGGCTACAGGGGGTAGCTCCTAGAATTAAGTCAATTCGGAACTCAACTTGGCACTCGGGAGGAACTCCTGGAAGATCTTCGGGGAAGATATCAGGGAAGTTACAGACTTCGGGGATGCTCTCAAGGTCTTTAAATTCTTTTTTGTTGACTACATGAGCTAGGAATGTGTGACACTCCTATCGCAGGTATTTTTGGGCTTTGATGAACGAAATGATGCGTAGGTTTGTACTGGGTTTGTCGCCATAAATAATGAGGGCTTCGCCATTTGGCAGATTGAGGCGAATGGCTTTTTTGTAACAAAGGATATCAGCACAATTGAGGCTCAACCAATCCATGCCGATGAGGACATCAAAGATTTTTATGGAGACCGACATAAGGTCGATTGGAAAGGAATAGTCGTTTAAAGTGAAGGTACAGCCTATGAATATTTTGTTAGTTTTTTCTTTCTTTCCGTTAGCCATTTCGACAGTAAGTGTTTCGGTTAGAGGTTGTGATTTAGGTTTGAGTAAGTGTTTGAATTTATGGCTGACAGAATTCCTCTCTGCACCACTATCAGATAGTATGAATGCATAAGAGTTATTGGAACGTACTCGTGACTATAGTAGGATCAGCTACTACTTCCTCTTGACCCATTGTCAACACTCTTCCTATGTTGCCAACACTTCTTGCCTTTGGGCAATCCCTCTTGTAGTGCCCAGTTTCACCACAACCATATCAGGCTTGGCCTACTCCGGCTCTGGGGGTTTGGTTGGTTGGTTGTGCTGGTGTCTTGCAGAAACAGGCTATGTGCCCCTTTTTGTTGCAATTGTTGCACTGCATCTCACAGCAAGGCCCGTGAAGATGGAAATTCTATTTTTCACACCTCGGCAGATTTCTAGCATATCGAATAGGAGGTGTTTGAGTAGTAGGATCGATAGCTAGAATGGTAGCAGAATGGACCGCCACTGTTTGATGTTTCTTCGAGGGCTCTTGTGAAGATTGCCTCTTTCTTTTGTTCTAGAAGTTTTTCTTGCTGTCACCCTCCTTGGGTTGTTCAGTAACGACTGTTACGGAGTCTTGGCTATCTCTGTGATCTATCAGTTTTAGTTCCAAATGCTTGGCATTGTCGAAGGTAAGGATTTTGGCAGCTAGAACATTCCCTTAAGTTGGGGGAGTTAGTCCCCAAATATACCTCTCCACTTTCTTGCTCTTCGGGGTGACCATCCCGGGACAAAGTAGAGCCAGGTCACTAAACCTTGTAGTGTAACCAGCGATGTCGGAACCCTTCATCTACAGGTTCCAGAGCTCCTGTTCCAGTTTTTACATCTTGCTCCTTAGGCAGTATTCAGCCAACATTAACTCCTTCAAATTGTCCCAACTCATAACATTGGCTATTGGAAGAGTTAGGGAATTGACTTGGCTGTTCCACCAAGTGAGAGCTCTATATGCTAAAGTGCATGCTACAAACTTCACTTTGCTTGTCTCAAGGCATGCACAAATCTCGAATATTGATTATGTTTTCTCGAACCAACAGGTTAAAGAAATGAAACGTCAGGTTCCATCGAAGGACTTGGGTTTCGCATTCGTGAAGTCCTTGTATGTACACTCCCTCAGGTGTTCATGAATGTCTGCTTGAGTAGATGGGTTGGCACCACTACCCGACCCTCTATTGTCACTTGCATTGATTTGTGACATAGTGACAGCCACTACAGATGTCACTACTGCTTTGAAGACAACAAGGTCGTATAGAGGAGGTGGTGGCGGTGGTGGATTTGTTGAAGGGTTGTTTTTTTTGTTGGACTTCTTTGGAGGCATCTTTCTCAAAAAAGATTTAAGACAAAATGATGATAAGTCCTCTATATTGGTCATGAGTCAGGTGATAATGAAAAAGATATACCCTATCCTGATAGTTATAGTGTTTTATCAAGCGATTTATAGTGGAAGTCTACTAATATAAGTAAACAATCGCCATTTTATAGAAATGCCTATAAGAATTTTGTATAGTGTGACTCACACTGACCACTCTTTAGATATATAGTGCAGACGAGCTATTTAGGCCTGAATGTTCCTAAGCTAATGTTGTAAGATCCTAAAATACTCCTATAGTATTTTAATTTCATGTTTGGTTCTAGAATTTCTCTTGTATGCATTGTTGGAAAGTTTTAGACTTGTTGCAACACCGCTATCACTCCCAAACACATGTTGGTCGTATCTCAAATAAATATAGTTGATCAGTCTCTATTTATCCCTGATAGGATTACATAACTATCCAGGTTTGACCGCAGTGTCCAACATCTACATACTTTTGCTTTGTTCTTACTGTGATACTATTTCTGGTATGTATGTATGTCTATATAGTTATTATAAAATACTTAGATTTTAAAATTATACTTTTAGTCAGAGCACTCCGACCCCATTGTGTTTATAGTTGTATATCTTGTAAGGTTTGATATACTTAGTTCACCATAAACAACGCTCTGATACCAATCTGTCATACCCCCAAACCGAATGGCGGAAACGTTTGGGGGTGGAGGACGTCATGTATAATATCACAACCATTGCATAATAATAATCAAAGTAAACACAAACATTACATTGATAAACATAGTATTTACATCTATTCGATACATGATTTATATGACTTCAAAAGTATATAACAAAATGTATACAGACGTGACTCTAAAAGCTCTGACTTCTAAAAACCTGCGGGTGTACCTGTCTACCAGTTCCCTGAGAATACAAGTGATTTTGAAAGTGTATCAACATTTAAGTTGGTGAGTTCATAAGTATGTTTTTGTAATGAAACCTTGTCTTTGATCTTTGAAATCGTTCGTATGTTCCTCAAGAAAATCTAATATTTTCTTTAGTAATGAAAAGTAGTCTTAGGCCTTAAGACCAAAATGTATGTTCGTTACTCAAAATGTAATAGTATTTAATAGTAGTGTTTGTTATGAAACCCTTGTATGAAAGCTTTTGTATGTATGCCTGGATACCACCAGCTGTAATGTATAGTAATGTACTTATATGAAAACCTTTGTATGAATCCCTGGATACCACCAGTAGTAATGTATTGCAGTTTCATTAATAATAATAAAACCGTTTGTTTGTATCCCTGGAATCCTCTAGTTGTAATGTATATTAGTTTTATTAATTAAGATAAAACTCTTTATATGTATCCCTGGAATCCTCCAGTCGTAATGTATAGTAGTTTTATTAGTTAAAATAAAATTGTTTGTATGTATCCCTGGAATCCTCCAGTTGTAATGTGTAGTATTTTTATTAATTAAAATAAAACCAGTTGAAGAGTTGTAATCCCGTAAACAAATGTTTAGTTTATGTTGTTGTGAGTTTCATATAACCATGCCAAATATGACGTAGTAACCTCTACGACGTTCTTCAGGTGTTGGATGTTATGACATTTGTCACCCAGGCCTGCCAACCTAACTATAGCTAATTGTTCAGATGTGGGATTGTCAGTCCCGTATACATCTATACACAAATCTCACACTCTCCCTCCAGGAGACTCTAGTTATACTGTAACACCTGGTTCCCAGTATGTATTTTAAATATAAGTAATTGCATGTTTTACACTGTGACTCGACGAATTGGAGGCCCAACTCGTCGAGTAGACTGGATTATGGACGCGGGTTTTATGTAACTTGCTCGACGAGTCGGGAGCCTGAATAGACGAGTAGGACTGCCTGGATGAAACCTTAATATTTAGGGTTTGCACCCTATTTAAACACATTATCTTGTCCCACTTCAGCCTCCACCACCCTCAGACTCTCTCCACGAAACCCTAATTGGCCATTTGTCTGTTCTTGAGCTTTTTGTGCCAATCTTTGTGTTTTGAAGCTTAAAGAAGGAAGGAAGGGCTTGAAGATTCAAGAAGAATGAAGAAGATACAGTCTTTGTTATACCTCGACCATCCATTGCTTAGGATTCCATTTAGGGCTATTTCTAGCCCTTTTTATGTCCAAGTGAAGCCACCTTCAGATTGATTGTACCATTGGGGCTGAAACTTCAGATCCAGAGCCCTTGAGGGACTCCATGGCATAAAGGTGCCAAATTTATGGCCATGGGAGTCCCATGCATCCTAGAAACCCCTTTCTAGTGCCTTTTGAGCTAAATACCCATGCACGCATGTAAAGTTCGTAACTTCACGTGTAATATGGACCCTAGGAGGTCAGATCTATGTTTTGGATGAATTAAGACCATCTAAGATCGACTGAATAGTTTTGGACATAGAGGGACTCGGCGAGTCGCTCATACGACTCGGCGAGTCGGGTCGCATTTTCCCCAAAACCCCTTCTGATATCGAGTAGTGTGTTGAGTTGGAAGAAGACTCAGCCAGTTGGGTTCATTATGGACCTGAAGATCAACATACTCGATGAGTTCAAAGATGAACTCGGTGAGTTCAAGGAAATGTCCCAACCATATGAAGACGAACTCGACGAGTTCAAGGATGAACTCGTCGAGTCAAGGACTAAACACCTTATCTCGGATGAAGATGAACTCAACGTTCAAGGATGAACTCGGAAAGTCAAGGACTAAACACATTAACTCGGATGAAGATGAACTCGACGAGTTCAAGGACGAAATCAGTGAGTTAGTTGTAGAAGGTCCCTATTTTGTTTAAAGGAGAACTCAGCGAGCTCTTGTAAGACTCGGTGAGTAGGGTCGAAGATTTAGAATTCTCATGATTTCGGAACTCGACGAATTGTGGGGCCAACTCGGCGAGTTGAGTCAACTGGATGTTAACTTTGACCTAGAGTTGACTTTGACCCAGGTGTTGACCTTGACTTTGGCTTTGACCTGAGTTGACCAGGGAATGGTAATTAAGGAAGATTGTTATGTGTATGAACTGAGAAGATTTGATCCCATCAGCGAGGACGGTTCAGACACTTTACGACATTGAGGTGAGTTACCTACCAGTAGCGGTGGGTCTACGGCCACAATGATGGCCCACTAGTAGGAATTTGTTTGATAGGTATTGTATTTGTGATAAATATCTAGGTTTGCTACTACCTGATATGTTTTATGTGCTAGCATGATATGATGGTATTGTTGGGTTTTGAGCATTCTAACACTCCTAAGTGTACATGCAACCCTAAATACCTTGGATCTATGTTTTCTCTATTATACATGCAAATAAGAACTTCCAAGGTATTATCCTAATCTAGCATACAAAACAATGACTATAGCAAGATAGAATACATACCTCTTTGGAGAAGAAAGTCTTCATGAAGCTAGAGTGCCTAGTGCCCCAAGTGTGACACCTCAAATGGAATCACAATCATCAAAACACTTGGAATGACTTGAGAGAAAACCCACACTTCATGAAATCGGCTAGCCCTTCTAGTACACCCACTAGTGCCGATTTTGGTGAATAATATGATGCTTATATAGTGTTACAATTAGGGCAAACCCTAATTGTCATGACTTTCCATTTCCTTGGATCCATGGGTTCAAATACACCATGGAGCATCCATGGACCATCCTATGGGTTTTAGCCCAACTTGATTATCCATGGAGCATTAGCCCACTATACAAGTATGGATGATTTACACAATCAACCCATATATTTAATTAGTCTTCTTTTGATCACTTAATTAATCCTAGATTAATTCTTGATCAATACTAATTAAATAATCTTATTATTCTTATTATTAATATACTAGAACTTATAATATATTAATAACCATAAGTGTCTTATTCCTCTCATCCAAGTGCATGATGGTATGCAACCCAAATGGACCATGCCGGGTCGGGTCAAGTCTTACCAAATATAGTTATGGATTAGACATTAATCCAACAGTCTCCCACTTGGATAAGTCTAAAACTATTATTGCGTATGACTTTAGGAACCAACCGGCAATCGTAGCTCTCAAAAGCTTCTGTCGAACTCTGACCTTGTCGATGAACTCTGACCTTTGTCAGTGACTTGTCCATTAGATAAGGGATCATATATTCCTCCATTCTAGATATCATATGGACTGAGACATGGATTATAATCATTCTCTCTGTCCATTTGTTGTTTCCCGATTTCCGATTTATGACAACTGACTAATTGAACAAATCAAATCAGTCCTGGCCCGGCCGAGCACTTCCATTTGTCATCATCAAATCATCGAGGGGCCCACAGATATCGCTTTTATCCCGAAGGTAAAAGGAATGGATAAACTTCGACTCATATGGCTTGTTCTACTACTTGTTGAGTCATACACAAAGGCACGTTTTATAGCACCGAGTTACCAAATGCGTTTTCGTGCTATCAATGTACTATCAACTCATAGTAACAACTCATATCTCTAGGTTTGAAGAATATAAGATATTATCGTCTCATGATCACTCGTGATAAAATCCATGAAGTGATTCCAATGAGCGCGGGTTGAATCCAATACTCAGAACTTATGAGCACTCATGATTGCTGTAGCCTTGTCCAACACCTTAGACCTCTACAACCCATCATGACAGTCTTAATTCATATCTACTTCCAACATATGACCGACTGTGGATGGTTTGAATAACTTAGTCATTCCGGAAGAATAACCCAGTTTATTCGGGAAGTCAAAACATGCAAAGTGAAACACAATAATAATAGAATCCAATATGGTATCAACCCTTTGAACATAAATAAAACACCTTTTATTTATCACCATATGATTACACATTATTCATTGTACACTGTTTCAGCTATCAACTTTATTCTTGAATTTAAAACAATAGTTGTCCCATGCTCCAAGCATGTACACTATGTTTCCTTAAACACTAGTCATGCCACACACCAAGTATGCATACTATGTTTGTCTATGATCTTTACTTTGTGAACTAGATCAATTGAACATAACTTCAATGATTCTCTTTTCACACTCCCAAATCCTTACCGCAAATGCAGGAATTCCAAATTCATGCCATTTACTGAAATCTGTTAGATTCTAAACTTATATGCATTGATCCTCTCGTAATGATTATGCACAAAGTCAGAAAGACTTGACAACAATCACTACAGAGTATTCCAAAAGAGATCAGCTCCTTGGAAACTTCCTTCTTGCATTAAGTTTCTTAATCTTAAACAGATTGAAAATTCTAACTTTGAAACATTTCCAGATTCCATTTTGACTATCACTTCTGAACAAGAGTTGCCTCCTTACAGATTATGTCAATACGGTCCTTCTAGAATTATCACTATACTTCCAACTGTCCTTGAGCAACCAATCTTTGGTAAACCTTAGATTGTTCTCGACAATTGTTTAATCCTTTTAGTCATATCCAGTTCTAAACCTTTTTCCCTTCTTAATGCCCCAGGAATTTGGAAAATTTTAGAAAGGATGATTATAGCACATGTAATCGATCCTATATCCGAAGCATATGGGACACGATTCATGATGTCTCACATAAAGACTAAACCAGTCTTTTGCTATAACATTTCCATTTCAATTTGCCAAGTTCTCATAATTCAGATTATGAAAAGGGATGTCGTAATCATAATCGAATTTTAGAACGCAAATAATGGACTCATATACAGAATTTCCTTATGTTGAGTCATTCCAACATGAAATTCATATATATCCTTGACTAAATGATTAAAACCTCACGATCTAAGCTTATAGATTTGAGATGAAGCATAATTTCCTCTCCCTTAATTATAGCAAAACAACTTTTTCCCAATTGAAACTTTTGTTTTCTATAATTAACATTGCTAGCTTGCAATACTTAACATAATTATCATGCTCCCACTAACATGATGATTATTAGCATAACACTTATGCTCCCACTAGCTTTGACATGTACTCAGAAATCAGCTCACTTTCTTACCAAAGTTCAGATTTCTGATACTGGATTGTTTTGATAAAACTTTATCAAAATCATACACCTTCCCTTAGATAGCACACTTGTGTGTCTAAACAATTATGAAGAGGTATGCCGTAATCATAATGGTTAGACCTTTTTGCCACTTCTCACAAGTCCAGGTTAGTGTGCCGGTTAACCACACGCGCTCCACTAACGACTTTGAGAATGCAAATATCACAATTGCTATCTAGATAAAATCTACTTAGTGAAAGTGTTTCCTCACCATCATTTTCATGAATCGGAGAGAAACCTTATGACACTTAGATTTACTGGTGTATGTGTTCTTATCCATGTGAATTTGTCAAAACCATAATCATAAGACAAAGATAATGACTAATCCAAAACCATATGGACTGAACTCAATCTTAATTTCTTGCCACCTGGCAGCTCAAGGGCCTGCCATTGCTTCCAAGTTGGTATGCAACAAACTGAGAACTCTAAGAACTCATATGCAAAGCCAACTTTAACTGGAATGGGCACAGAATATGTCAACACGATAGGTTATAAACCTCAAGTCGTGTGCTAGTGAAGAACTTCAGGTTTTACTCTTGATTAGTTCTTGAGACTTTCAAGACCTTTAAGACTCCCACTGTCCTCTTGACAAACATCCAAGAGATAGTGCGGATTCTAATCAAGACAAACACTTCACACAATTGGCCTTAGTTGGTCTTTGTTTTATCCAAAACATCACAACTTACCAATTTCAGATGTACAAGAGTAGAAAACTTTTACTCTTACATTTGACAAGTGTTTTAAACCTTCTTTAAGACATGTCACTCAAGTTACAATCTTGGAGTATGACTCTAAGACTTGTATTGGAACGAAGTATGACTCATCTTCTTGATTTAACCATTTCAACAATTCAAGTTCCTCTTCTTAGTCATAAGAATGCACTAAGATTTCCTTAGAGAACTAATTTTGATATGGTTTCTTAATCATTAAGATGATCTCAAAACTGATACTAAAGTACTCTCCCATCTTTTCAGATATGAGAAACTTTTATCCTTCTGCCTTATTTGATTCTTCTTATCGATCTTTTGTGGTGGACTTAATCAGTGCACAAGAATGTGTACTCGATCCCTAAGTCCTTTACTTGACTCACACATCCATGTGAACAAGTAATTAGTCTTAATTTTCCAATACTTGAAAGTTCTCATTCATCATGCTATACAACTTGCATGATTCCAAGTTCCGATCCACTTGAAACTTGGGTGATGAAAATCTTTCCTTATTTGGTAAATTTAGACATTACCACAGATGAAAGAATCAATTTCATATTTCCACTCTTGCTATTAATGGAATCATATAAGCAACAATTTTTCCTCAAATGCCATTGTAAGGATATTTTTTAAAATAAATAAAATCAAAAATTTTTCTTTTATTTTAAAACTTTGCGGAAAAACTTATCCTTACAATCCATATGAAAACTTGTTGTTATCTATTCCTAAGCAATATCTTATAACTCCTAAGAAGTAGCTCAAGAATCCGATTTTTCAAACTATGCGATAGAAATCCATCTATGCGATCAGATTCAGCATATTCTTTCTTTAAGTTTCTTCACTTTTCTTTCATTCTTAAAACATCACCATGTGACCCAGTCACATCATGTATCAAGAATCTCAGAATAGAAACTTAACAGAGTTAGATAGTGGACTTTACCTGAAGTAGAGTCAAACTTATTGACTTTAACATCCTTAGGTAAATTTTGGCAGCTTCGCAACCAATGCCCCTTTCTTTGGCAATATAAACATATGGACCCTTTGATAAAGACACACAGGACTATCACAGACTTAGCTTTTCTCTTTACCATTTGGTCAACCGAATTGACTATGGCCGATCCCTTTCCATTGGGAAGAGAATGCTTTACTGGATTTCCTGTGTCACTATTGTCAATGTCCATCAAGTATTAAGGAAGTTGATCTTAACAAATAGATAAGATCATTAAGGGTCTTGTCATAGTCTGTTTCATAGGTGTCCCAAAGGAACTCACTATGTGACTTAGAAAGTGATTGAACCACCAACTTTCTCAAGACTTTGACACCCAACTCTCCCGGCTTGTCAATATGTGACTACATCTCCAAGATGTGCTCACACCTAGACCTTGCCTTGCCAATAGGGCTTGAGTGACCTTAAACTTTTCAAGAACTTGTGGGTTAGGGAGAATAATTGGAGGAGGAGAAAGAAGTATGATATCCATGGGACATCATCTTCATTAGGAAACCTTGTTTCAAGAGATTTGGGAAGATCATAAGTGTCTAAACCAGACATCTTTTGGGAGATATTCAAGATAGTTGATCTTAAGTCCTTAATATGACACCCAATATGAAATATTAAGGCTAGGACCCAACAAACTATTTTATAACTTAGAAGAGGTATGCCGTAATCCAAGCTATAAAATATTTGAAGGTAGGTGAATGACGATTCACCAATTTCCACCAAGATAAACGAAATGTATTATTAGGTTTTAATTGGTTTTGAAACTCCTAGATCTTTGAGATTCATTGAACTTTTCAAAGGCATGTTTCAATCTCGAGTGTGCCCTTCAGGTTTTGTGACTGGGATGCCGAGGATCACAAAACAAGGTGTGAAGTAACCATGCAAATCACTTGGTACCCTTAATAAATTACCCCTCAATCGATGTGCCGGTTAACCACACACGCTCCATCGATACTATGATAAATATTAAGTCACCCTTTACCTACCTTGTTAAGTCCAAGTTAGTGTGCCGGTTAACCACACACGCTCCACTAACGACTTAGACAAAGTGTAAAGTGTAATTTCATGGATTAGCACCTTATTCACATTTTTCCTAAGTAACTAAGATTGGGTATTATTAAGAGTTTAGTTACTTAGTATTTTTCATTAATACTTTTAATGAAGGGAGAATTCTAGTCCTGTCAAACCCGTTCGGCTAACGACCCTCCACCAGTCAAGCAAGCGGTGGGTGAGAGTGGACACCCATTAAGTTGCCATTTTATAGGCAACAACCTTATACCCACCTTATAGACCGGCTTCGTGAATGAGGCGTACTAGCGGTAAGACTGACTTTACTCTTATACATATATATATTATTAACTTATAATATTATAAAGTATAAGGGTTGAATTTTAACTTTTAAAATTCTAAGGGCTAACTTGGAATTAAAGTATTCATAAGTGAAAACTTTACAAATTCCAAAACTTGAGGGCAAGTTTTGAAACTATTCAAAACTAATTAATTCCATAACTTATGTGTTTAAAGTAGTTTTAATCCAAAAACTCTTCAAGTTCCATAACTTGAGGACAAGTTATGGAAGACTTTAAACTAATAAAAGAACTAACTTTTCCTTTATTTTATAACTTATGGATTTAATTATGGTTACATATTTTTTTCTTTAATGAAGTGACTCTTGAACTTCCATAACTTGAGGACAAGTTATGGAGTCATAAAAAGTTATTCAATGACACAAGACTCTTCATTTTGTAACCATTGCCAACTCTTATGAATTTTATGAGTCTTTAATGTGACTCTTCATGTAACTTGAGGACAAGTTACACAAACACATTTTATACTCAACTCTTAGATTAAAATGGATTGAAAACAACTATTTCACTCAACATTTCTATTAATCTAAGCAACTCATAAGAACAAGATAATTCAAATCAAACTTTTTCATGTAATTAGTCTAAACCTTAAACTAATACAAAACATGAATCTATTGACAATTATCTTTGAAAATGGATTAGCATGAACATTACCATATCAAAAACAAGTTTATAAGTTCAAAAACAACTTAGGGTAATGTTCCTAGTCCATTTCTAGCCAAAAAACTCGAAAATATGCTGTCTGGGGTTCCAACTCGTCGAGTGCATGAACAAACTCGGCGAGTTGGATCGAATTGATCACTTTTTAGGCATGGACTCGTCGAGTCTCCTGATGGACTCGCCGAGTCTGATGGCCAGACAGCACCAGATTCGTTTTTTCAGCTTCTATTGCAGGTATAACAAGAAAACAAGCCTAGGCTCTGATACCACTGTTGGGTTTTGAGCATTCTAACACTCCTAAGTGTACATGCAACCCTAAATACCTTGGATCTATGTTTTCTCTATTATACATGCAAATAAGAACTTCCAAGGTATTATCCTAATCTAGCATACAAAACAATGACTATAGCAAGATAGAATACATACCTCTTTGGAGAAGAAAGTCTTCATGAAGCTAGAGTGCCTAGTGCCCCAAGTGTGACACCTCAAATGGAATCACAATCATCAAAACACTTGGAATGACTTGAGAGAAAACCCACACTTCATGAAATCGGCTAGCCCTTCTAGTACACCCACTAGTGCCGATTTTGGTGAATAATATGATGCTTATATAGTGTTACAATTAGGGCAAACCCTAATTGTCATGACTTTCCATTTCCTTGGATCCATGGGTTCAAATACACCATGGAGCATCCATGGACCATCCTATGGGTTTTAGCCCAACTTGATTATCCATGGAGCATTAGCCCACTATACAAGTATGGATGATTTACACAATCAACCCATATATTTAATTAGTCTTCTTTTGATCACTTAATTAATCCTAGATTAATTCTTGATCAATACTAATTAAATAATCTTATTATTCTTATTATTAATATACTAGAACTTATAATATATTAATAACCATAAGTGTCTTATTCCTCTCATCCAAGTGCATGATGGTATGCAACCCAAATGGACCATGCCGGGTCGGGTCAAGTCTTACCAAATATAGTTATGGACTTAGACATTAATCCAACAGGTATTTGATAGTAGAAGTAGTGGAGATAGTCCCCGGTTATCAGTCGATAGGATCGAAGGGGTTGTTGGTACCCAGCTATGCTAGACCAATTATGATATTATGTGGTAGTAGTATGGGTGAAATAGTCCCCAGGTACTGGTCGAGAGGACCGAAGGGGTAGGCCAGCACCCAGATATGTTAGGCAAGTTACCGGTTGACAGGACCAAAGGGGTAGGCCAGCACCCAGATATGCTAGGCAAGTTCCCGATCGATAGGGCCGAAAGGGTAGCTAGTACCCAGATATATTAGACAGTACGTGTTATGTATGGTATGTGGTATGATGGGCGAACTCACTAAGCATTGTGCTTACAGTTTTCAGTTTTGGTTTCAGGTACCTCTTTACCGAAGGGGAAGGAGTCGGCACGGTAGTAGCGCTCGCACACACATGATTTCCGCATTTTGAGATCCATGGGATTGTACTCTGACATTATTACTATTTATGATATGATTTTTGAGACATGCAATTATGGTTTTATGGATTGATATGTTATCAACAATGTTTTTCAGTAAACTGTTTTATAAGTAACATAACTAAAATCAAAATTTAAGGTCTTGAAAATTGGGATGTTACATGTTGGTATCAGAGCCTTCGTTTGAGGGATTCAGACACACCTTTGGGGGTGTCTGGACTCAAATCCAGGGCTTGAAAGATTTTTAAAAAGAAAATAAGTTTTTCTAAAAGTTAAAGTAAAGAATTTTTTAGAAAGAACAAGGTGTGTGATGCGTGCAACCGGCCGAGCTCAAGTAAGTTTTCCCCAAGATATCTATACATTTTATGCTATGATATGATTATGAAAACTGCATGCTAGATTACGGTTAAGGATCTAGAAAGGATGCCTTTTATGCCTATTGTATGTGTATCGGAATTGTATGCTAGATTACGGCTAAGGATCTAGGAAGATGCATGACATGCTTATTATATGTGCTTGTTGAGCTGCATGGTGATGCGACATCAACCTCCAGCATGCCTTCTGGTCTTCTGCTGCAACGGAGATCTAGATATCACAGTGCAAACCCGTTAGAGCCGCCCCAAGGACTGTGCCCCGGGAGCGGGCTCCGACAGTCAAGTTAGATCAGCTAGAAGATCTGAGATGGTCCTCCATAGCTGGAGAGAACCATCTTGGTGCTAGTGGTAGCTGACGGCGGCGGATGGCGGCTGAGCCACCCGGCCGGAGTATAGTGGCGGCTGATCCAAAAGGGAAAAGTCCAGGGAAAATGTCCCTCTCAATGGAGGAGGTACTATTCATTATATAGGGGACAATTAGGTCAAGGGGAATTAGGTCAGGCCTTGGGCCAGCCCAATTCAGGCCCAACTAGCAAGGAGTTGAGCGAGGCCGCCTGGAGGCGCCAGGCAGGACTGGCGGGCGCGCACCAGGCAAGGCTGGCGGGCACGCACCAGGAAAGGTTAGCAAGGGAGTACCAGGCGAGGGAGCGCCTGGACGAGCCGGCAGGAGAGTCCCTAGCAAGTCTCGCAAGGGAACGCCAGGCAGGACTGGCAGGAGCGTCCCCAGCAAGGTTGGCAAGGGAGCGCCAGGCGAAGCTGGCGCACCGGAGCTGTCTAGGCCATGCTAGTGGACCATATATCATCAATTCCCCCCAGTCTGGTGTTATTGGTACGCGGCCAATGACATCAGACTGGAACTAGTCATATAAACCAACAGGAGAGTCCCCAGCGAGGCTGGAAAGGGAGTCCCCGACAAAGTTGGCAGGAGCGCGCCAGGCCAGGCTGGCACGCTAGAGCGGTCTGGGCCATGCTATTGGACCATATATCAAGTCCCCTCAGTCTGGTGTTATTGGTATGCGGCCAATGACATCGGACTGGACTAGTTATATAAATTATGCGTCGTCAAGTCCCCCTAGTCTGATGTGATTGGGTTGCTGACAATCGGATCGGACTAGATAAAGCACCAAAGCATTTAAATAATAAAGAGAAATGACCAAACCTCGCCTACGAGAGCCGTGGGGTTGTGTGACGAGCCAAACACTGCTTGAGCTGACTTGATACTCCTTCATTGAGAGGAGTGCGAGCCGTTCGGTGAGATGCAACATAACTGTTGTTGCAATCATGCGGACCGAGGCTGCTAAAGAGTGTTACGTGACACTGACGTCGGTGGAATGTCAGGCCGGGGTAGCTAAGAAGCATAAGCTTGCCATTCAGTCCCTGAGACTGTTATCCGACGTGATTGTTGTGGTAGCCATGTGAGATGGGATGTCACCAGTAACCATCCACATAGTCTACATTGCGGCGTACCAACCTTTCCCCCCCCCCCCCCTTTCTTAGAGGAGGCGAGGAATAGATTCCGAGAGCTGGGGTACTAGGTTGCTAGCGAGGGTCACGTAGTAACACTATTGTCGATAGCCAGACAACAGAATTATCGACGGATAGGCAGTGAGGCTATAGGTAGGAAATATGCAGTAAGGCTGTTGCCGAGAGCCAGGCAGCAGAGGTTCTAAGGGATGAGCGGTGAGGCCAGAGGTATGGGTTGCGCAGCAAGATCATTTCCGAGGGCCAGGAAACAGAAATGTTATGGGGTACGCGGCGAGGCTACAGTTAAGGTTGCATAGCAAGATTATTTCCGAGAGCCAGGAAACAGAAATGTTGTAGGGTACGCGGCGAGGCTACAAGTAAGGTCGCATAGCAAGACCATTTCCAAGAGCCAGGAAACAGAAATGTTGTGGGGTACACGGTGAGGCTACAAGTAGTAGGGATGTTGTCGTGATAATATTCTTGCTAAAAGGTAACTATGTGTAGAACGCTTCATCGATCGTCTGAGCACAACACAACCATGGTGACTGTGAGAGAGGAAACATCGAGAATGCAGTGTTAGGCGTATAATAGGCTTGTGATGCGCGACTTATGTTGTGTGGCTTAGGAGAATGTTTTGGGCTTGGCAGTTAGCGATCATGGAGATGTCACGCAGGAGAGCATCGCGTGGAACAGATTAGGCTTAGCTGCCAACGATCGTAAATACATCACGCAGGAGAGCATCGCATGGGATGGATCGGGCTTAGCTGCCAACGATCGTAGATAAATCATGCAGGAAAGCATCGCATGGGATGGATCGGGCTTAGGTGCCAACGATCATGCGGGAGAGCATTGTGTGGAATCATATAGGCAAAGGTTGCGAGCCTTTGAGCCTTGTTGGCAGAGCATGCCCCTAGAGTCGGGCTGAGAAGCCAGGCGACTCAAGGAGAGGGTACTGAACCTCGTATGCAGAGCTTGTCGCTATAATGGAGTCGGGCTGAGAAGCCAGGCAACCCAAGGTGAGGGTACTGAACCTCGCATGCAGAGCTTGCCGCTATAATGGAGTCGGGCTGAGAAGCCAAGCGACTCACGACAAGGGTGATGAACCTTGCATGCGGAGCGTGCCACTATATTGGAGTCGGGCTGAGCAGCCAGGCGACTCGAGGCGAGGGTACTGAACCTCGCATGCGGAGCATCCCGCTATAATGGAGTCGGGCTGAGAAGCCAGGAGACTCGAGGCGAGGGTACTGAACCTCGCATGCGGAGCATGCCGCTATAATGGAGTCAGGCTGAGAAGCCAAGCGTCTCGAGGCGGGGGTACTGAACCTCGCATGCGGAGCATGTCGCTATAATGGAGTCGGGCTGAGAAGCCAGGCGACTCAAGGCGAGGGTACTAAACCTCGCATGCGGAGCGTGCCACTGTAATGGAGTCATGCTGAAAGCTAAGCGACTCGAGGCGGGGGTACTAAACCTCACATGCGGAGCATGCCGCTATAATTAAGTCAGGCTGAGAAGCCAAGTGACTCAAGGCGAGGGTACTGAACCTCGCATGACTGGGCGCAACACCCTACAATCTATGTGTCTAGCTCGTGTGACCAGTTTGGGTTAAAACGGAATGGTACCTGATGATTTGCTGCCTCGCTAGTCGTACTAATAATTGAGGCCTCGGTGTCTTGGCTGTTTGCGGAGAGCTGTGTGGCAGTGCTACTTAGAGCTTGATAGTGTAGCTACTGTTAAGAGATACGTAGCGAGACTGCTGTTAGGAACTGGTTAGCAGGGCCGCTGAGGCCCAGGCAACGAGCTGCTAGCGATAGGTGAGCAACACGACTGTTGAGGGATGGGCAACGAGACTACCAAGGGTTTAACCACGGGGTTTCTCTTTCGATCCGGGATATTAATGCCACTCCAGGGATGCACTATCACAAAGTATTAGCTCTTTGTGTACTTCAACTATGCCCTTTTGGAATTAAAATCACTCCTGCATAGTGTTATACCGACTCTATTCCCCCCCCCCTTCTCTTTTTTTCTTTAGAGGAGGCGAAAACGGATGTATAGCCGCTGAAAGGCGAGATACATAGCTGCTGGAAAGAGCTAGGCGACCCAAGTACTAACAAAAATTGGGTTGGCGCGGCTGCCAAGGGCTAGGCAGCGCGACTGCTAGTCCGACAACGTAACTACTAATGGCTAGGCCTTGCAGCTGCTGAGCTGGGCCGCATTTCTACTGAGAGTCAGGCTGCACAACCGCTGAGTGCCAGGCAGCGCAACAGCTGAGGGCTAAGCAGCGAGACTAGCGAGGGCCGGTCAACATGAGTGGTGAGAGTTAAGTAGAAAGACTGCCTGAAGTTGATCAACACAGTTGTTGATAGCCGAGCAACACAATTGTTGAGGGCTATTTCGAAATGCTTCACGAGTAGCAGTAGTAGTGTACTAGTCTTCTCCCTCCTTTTTTTCTAAAAAAAATGTTGAGTGGTCTGGATTGTGATACGTATTTTAAAACGTATTTTGTTAAGAGGGGCTTGCGGTGCGTGGGTATTAAATTGCTAATTCTTTTATTGTAAAATTGTCCCATGCTTTGTCGATGTGGCCCAACAAATTGGAAGGGCCCATCTAGAGTATCATGACCCCTATGCTGTAGGAGGAGCCCAACTTAGTTACAGCCCAAAATCATCTTTGTTTTGTTGGAGCGTCCCAAAATCGTGAAGGAATAAACTTGAAAGGTACCCAAAATAAATATGAGTCCAAGTTATCAGCCCATTCGATTTGTGAATTGGAAGGAGCCTACATCGCCACAGTCCATTCGTGTAAAGATAATTAGCCTATTTTTTTTTATTTTTAAAATGAATGAGCATATGGGTTGGCCAGCTTTGGGCCCATTGTGGTTTACTCATTTGTTGCGTTTTGGGGATAGAAGGATTCCAGACGACCTCCGTCTTCACCATTCCTTACTAAAAACGCCTAGGAAGAGCAAATGTCGACTAGAATTTATCGGATTGTCGGTATGGGAAGCGGTCGGTGGCGTGGAAGATAGTCAGGGCAGCGATACCAATCGCTGGTAGCACCAGTCAATTGTGTCGCCCGATGGAGTTGTTCGACGACTATAAGATATGCAACGGTAGCGAATCGAGGAAGCAGGAGGCCCTGATCTAAGTGGTGGTCCGAAGGCGCTACTGTCTTGCGTCACTCATTGAAGGTGACCGATTGTTAACAATTGGAGATGGTACCGATGACCCTTTTCCCCTTGATGATGACGACTATTCATGGTTCTGAAATTAACAGGTGATGGCGACGGTGGAGAGATGGTTGTTTTCGTTTGAAGTGGTGACGCTGGGGGATCAGATCGGAAGTAGCAGGCGATCAGTGAGGTTGGAAGTGGTGGCAATCAATTGCGTTACTCTTTGATGGTGATGATGGTCGCAATTTGATTGTCTGTTGGAGGTTGCAGCAGCGAGCTCGCCTCTTGTGCTTGGTCGCCAGTATCAGTAGTGAAGGAGCCTCGATTGTTGACCCGTTGATAGAGATAATGGACTAGAGATGATGTAACATCGGTTTGAGGCTCCCGGGGCTAGTTTGGTTGCAGGCATCGATTAATCAAACATAGTTGGCGATCGATGTTGGTGGTGATTTGGATTTGGTTTCAGTTGCCTGTGTTGTTAGTCGGGTGAGTGTTGGTGGTAATGACAAAGATTAGAAGTAAGGCAGTTCTTGGAGGAGCGATTAGCAACGACTGGTGAAGGTTTTGTTGATGCCTCGTCGCTGGTCCAATGATACCACAGGTGATCGTCGTTTGATCCCTAGCCGCACAGCTACAGAGTATCATTGGGTGGTACTTTGGGCCAAGTCTCTGGCAAGAGGAGCTGGGGTTTCTGGAGGTCTTTGGCTGCCCGGGAAAATGTGTCGATCGGGTGGGGCCCGATACTTTTTTCTTTTCTGTATATGAAGGATTGGAGCAGGTGGGTCCACATGGACTTTTGTCTTCCTTTCCTTTTTCTGTGTTTATTTTGTTGAGGGGGTCCACACATCCCTTTGACTAATAGACCTCTACCACCTTTTTTTTCTTTTGACGTTTGTAAGTTTCGGAGATGTCATTCTGATATCTTGAATAATAAACATGAGCTGTAAAAATTTTGCTTTTGTCTGTATACTTGCTATTGTATGCTATCAGTTCTTTTTGTAATACTTCTTTTCACCCCTTTTTTTTGGTTCAAAACAACATATCTCAACATCTTTCTATCCCTTTTTTTCTTTTTTACTGAACAATAAGTTTTGAAAAGGATAGGATAAACCTTTGAGGTAAAAATAACAAAATATAATCAGGTGGTTTTGGTGAGAAGGGATAAACGAATTTTGTGGGTTTTAAGAAATGTACAATGGACAGAGCTTTGTGTACAAGCAAAATAATTACAAAGATAGAGATTTATAGAAGATTATGAGCTTAAGTCATTTTTCCTCTCTCTTTCTCTCTCTCTCTCTCTCTCTCTCTCTCTCTCTCTCTCTCTCTCTTTTGCAATGTACAAGAAACATAGCTATGCTTACAAGCAGCTGTCAAAATTAGTAAAAAACATACAAAAATCCTTATCTAAAAAACAGATTTTTTTCTCAATTTGAACAAAAAGGATGGTTTATGAACTGTAGAAACCTCTTTCCTTTTCAATGCTCAAGAAATCACCAAAATGCAAATGAATACAAGAGTTGAAGTTGTAAAATGGAGTTATATACAGAAAAAGCCAACTAACAAATGATTTTCTGATCTTATGAGCTGATGAAAGTGGGTTTAAAACTCATAAAACTTCTTTTCTTTCTCAACCTTCTGAAAAACCTCAAGATATAAACAAAAATGAGATATGATGAGGTTTTCTCCCTATGAACTTTCTTTTCCCCTCTGCTTGCTCAAAAAGCCATTGAAATATGAAAAAGAAGCAGATCTTATAAATTTTCGTTTTCTTTTTTGGAGTCTCCAAAGAAACACCAACTTAAATGAAGGTAAATAACCACAAAGAATTTCTCTTCTTCTCAAGTTGTTTGATAAAACACCAAAATAAAAACGAAAATGGGTTAAGAACTCATAAGAGTTTCATTCTTCATGACTTGTTGAAGAACCCATCAAAGTATGAATGAAAAAATGGATCTGATAATATCTTTTAAAACTTAAAGTTATTCAGATGAACTAAAACTAAATATCACACCATATTTGAGCAAAAAAAACAAGACAGATCTGAAGATCTAAATGAGAAAAGCTCAACAGATCAAGAGATCTGGACTAAAAAGTAAGCATATCAAAAGATATGAACGATGGTTAAACAGATCTGAAGAGATCTTGGCAAGATCCAAACGGGTCTAATCATATAAGGGATAAGAATGAACAGATCTAAGAAAACCTGATGTGGAACTCAACAGATCTGAACAGATCTAGGAAGAATGAGCTTGAAACCGAGGCTTTTGCTACTTGCTCGGGTTCGGGATGGCGCTAAATGATGCGACATCGACCTCCGGTGTGCCTTCTGGTCTTCTGCTGTGACGGAGATCTGGATATCACAGTGCAAACCCGTTAGAGCCGCCCCAGGGACTGTGCCCAGGGAGCGAGCTCCGACGATCAAGTTAGATCAGCTAGAAGATCTGAAATGGTCCTCCATAGCTGGAGAGAACCATCTTGGTGATAGTGGTGGCTGACGGTGGCGGATGGTGGCTGAGCCACCCGGCCAGAGTATAGTGGCGGTTGAGCCAAAGGGGAAGAGTCCAAGGGAAGGTCCAGGGAAAAGGTCCCTCTCCATGGAGGAGGTACTATTCATTATATAGGGGACAATTAGTTCAAGGGGAATTAGGTCAGGCCTTGGGCCAGCCCAATTCAAGCCCAACTAGCAAGGAGCTGGGCGAGGCCGCCTGGAGGCGTCGGGCGGGACTGGCGAGCGCACACCAGGAAAGGTTGACAAGGGAGTGCCAAGCGAGGGAGCGCCTGGCCGAGCCGGCAGGAGAGTCCCCAGTAAGGCTCGCAAGGGAACGCCAGGCAGGGCTGGCAGGAGCGTCCCTAGCAAGGCCGGCAAGGCAGCGTCAGGCGAGGCTGGCGCGTCGAAGCTGTCTAGGCCATGCTAGTGGACCATATATCATCAAATGGTAGTACTGATTAGTCAATAATATGATAGCCTGGATAGGATATGCATGGTTCGGGTTACTCAATGCCCGAATGTTGCTTACTTTGTACTATTAGGAGTCCTAGTTATCTTTAATTAACTAGTAAACGAATACGTTAAGTTACATATTACGAGGACTAAATAATTTTAGAAGGTTAGGTTTAGCCCTATTTCGTAGCTCTCGTTTTAGTTTAACCATTTTAGGGAGAGACCTCTCATTTGAAGAATTATCTGGTCTTAGTATTATGTAATGTTATTCGCAAGCTAGTTAGGGAGAGATGATAGGAACTTTTTATGCAGCTAATGACGGAGAGTGGGTTGGAGAGTTACCCTAGGGTAATCCTAGGATGAGATTAGTGCAGCGAGCAGTAGTAGTGGATGGGACATGGTGAAACCAAATAACTCATTGAAGAAAGTACAGATAGATGTGGAAGGTAGTATGGGCCCGTACTATTGAAAGCAGAGGATCCGTACTCGAGTCAAGGAGGGCCAAGATAGAACCAGGAAACTTGTAGAGTGTATGAGACCTCTCGAGGTTATGTATGATCCTGATGGTTATGTGTTTTGCTTCAGAATGGTGGTGACACGAAACAGAGCGGGAGATTCAGGGTCTGGATAAGGATAAATTCATGTTCAAATGTGGGATCCATGAAAGTTGATGACGGACTACGCGAGTTCATCGCGTCAAAAATTATGAGAGGTATCCTTAAGGCAACCCCGGTGATTTTCGGGTCAATCAAGGAAAGTATTATCAAGCTGATGGAGGATTGCCTCAGGTCGTTTAGGAGTGAATGGGCGTTTAGCCAGTTAGGGTCACACAGACAGTCCTTCAAGGAATTCAGGGGGAGTGGTAAGTCAGATTTCCATGGGGTGAAGGACCCCCATCGTAGCCAGGAGATGGATTGCAGACATCGAGTCTGCACAGTTGACGAGCTTTTGCCCTGAGGGGTCGAAGGTTCGATATGCTGCAGGTTGTTTGAGAGACAAAGCTAGAGATTGGTGGAAGTCAGTGGGTGACTCATTGGGAACCCCATCCATTGAGGCTAAGACTTGGTCAGACTTTGTGACTAGGTTTAGGGCGGAGTTTGCGCCGGGTGTGGAGCTTCAGCAGCTAGCCAGAGAGTTCCTTGACATGAGATAGACTACTGAGATGATGGCGAAGAATTACCGCCAAGTTCCGATAGAGGGAACAAGAGATTAGGAGATGCGGAAGACCCACTATCATGACATGTTGGGGGCTAATATTCGGGAGCATGTCAGCTACTCATCATGCCCGACATTGGATTCCATGATTGCCAGGGCGAGGGAGAGGGAGATTGACTTAGAGCACCTCAGGAAGAGGAAGGCAGAGACGGAGCAGGTTACTGGGGTTTGGGGAAGAAGCCCATGGGATCTGACACTAGGTCGAAGGGCCAATGGGGTCGGGGCCGCTACGGGATATACGGAAAGACCCATGAGGGGGTATGTAGATTTGGATCATTGGGATGCTACAAGTGCGGCAAGACTAGGCACTTTAGAAAGGATTGTACTTCCCCTACCCCCCACATTCTAGATGTGAGACCTAATTCGCTTCCATTGCAATCAGAAGGGCCATAAAAAACCTAATTGCCCAAGATTAACAGCAGCAGCGCCAGTGGTGGCGCTAGATCCAATGACCATGCGGCTTACGAATGGCCAGCAGGGCAAGACAGCGGCTCCAATTGTGAGGAGTCGAGCCTTCCAGATGACTACCGAGGAGGCACGCGCCACACCCGATGTGCCGACAAGTATAATTTCTTCTCCCTAGCTTTTATTATATGTTGCTCATGATATTAATGTGCCATGTTATATGCTTTGTTTAGGATTGTTCCATGAGAACGGTATCCCAGTTCAAGTGTTGTTTGATTATGGTGCTACCCGATCATTTGTCTCTCTTGCACTTAGCAAGAGGTTCCCTGAGTATTCGGGCATGTCAGATTGCCCTCTAGAGGTCGAGATTGCTAACGAATGATCAGTACGAGCATCAGAGGTCTTCAGAGATTGTGTTTTGAGGTTGTATGAGGAGTGCCACCTAGTAGACTTGGTTCCCATTTCGTTGCGTGGGAACAAGGTTATCATAGGCATGGATTGGTTGAGCCCTAATGGGGCAGTGATCAACTGTACGCAACAGTTGGTTAGGGTCAGAACCCTATGTGGGGGAGAGCTGGTGATTCAAGGCGAGAGACCACAATGTGGACAAGCTTTATGTTCGGCAGCGAGAGCTAGGCGGTATCTCCAGCAGGGATGCGTAGGGTATTTCGCCTATGTCATAGATACCCGGGAGGCGGGTAAGGTGATGGTGAGTGATGTACCAATGGTGCGAGAGTACGTGGATATATTCCCAGAGGAGCTGCCTGGGATACCTGCAAAGAGACGGGTAGAGTTCAGGATCGACCTAGTCCCTGGTGCGGCTCCGATAGCTAAGAAACCATATCGGTTGGCTCATCCCGAGATGCAGGAGTTGTCTACGCAGCTGCAGGAGCTGCTAGACAAGGGATTTATCAGGCCTAGTAGTTTGCCATGGGGAGCCCCGATCCTATTTGTGAAGAAGAAAGACGGGTCGCATCGGATGTATATATATTACCGAGAGCTGAACAAGTTAACGGTGAAGAACCGTTACCTACTCCCAAGGATTGATGATCTCTTCGACCAGCTACAGGGAGCATCTTGGTTTTCCAAGATAGATTTGCGGTCAGGCTACCATCAGATGAGGGTCAGAGACGAGGACATATAGAAGACTGCTTTCCAAACTCGTTATGGCCACTACAATGCTCCTGCTGCGTTCATGGATCTTGTGAACCGCGTATGCAGACCGATGTCGGATCGGTCTGTGATAGTTTTTATTGATGATATTTTGGTTTACTCCAAGACGTAGGAGCAGCATGAAGAGCACGTGCGAGAGGTTTTGGATACCCTGAGGAGGGAGATCATGTACGCCAAGTTCTCCAAGTGTGAGTTTTGGTTGTGGGAGGTGCATTTTCTTGGGCACCTTGGCCAAAGTACAGGCCGTGATGAGATGGGAGGTTCCGAAGTCTCCATCTGAGATTTGAAGTTTCCTGGGATTGGCAGGATACTATCGGAAATTCATTCAGGACTTCTCCAAGATAGTCGTACCCTTGACCCGGTTGACGAAGAAAGTCGTGGTCTTTTGTTGGGAGCCTGAGCAGCAGGCAATGTCGAGACATTGAGGCAGAGGCTATGCGAGGCGTCGATCCTCACCCTGCCAGAGGGCATGGAGGATTTTGTGGTATACTATGATGCATCCATTTCAGGATAGGGCACGGTATTGATACAGAGAGGGCATGTTATCGCGAACGCTTCGAGGCAGTTGAAGCCTCACGAGGCGAACTACCCGACACACGATTTGGAGTTGGGGGCGGTTGTTTTCACCCTCAAGATTTGGACACACTACCTCTATGGGGTCCGATGTACTATTTACACGGACCACGAGAGTTTGAGGTACCTCATGGATCAGCCGAATCTGAACATGAGGCAGCATAGGTGGCTAGATGTGGTGAAGGATTATGATTGTGAGATCCTTTACCACCCAGGGAAGGCCAACGTTATGGCCGACACGCTTAGTCGTAAGGCAGCCCTGATTAAAGACATTTGTTTGAGGATGATGGTAGTGACTCCGCTGTTGGAGCAAATTCGTGAGGCACGGGTTGAGGGTTTGAAGGAGGAGCGCCGGAAGTGCAAGCGGGTCATAGGCCAGGTGGCCTCATTTGACTATGACAGTCGTGGGCTGCTGACCCTGCATGGGAGGGTATGGGTTCCGTACTGGGGAGCAGTACGATAGTTTTTAATGGATGAGGCCCATAAATCCAGGTTTTCTATTTATCCTGTGGCGACAAAGATGTACATAGATCTTCATCTTAACTATTGGTGGCCCTGCATGAAGCTGGATGTAGCTTGGTACGTCGAGAGGTGCCTAACCTGCAAGAAGGTCAAGGCGGAGCACCGACGACCTCACGACAAGACGCAGTCGTTGGACATCCCCATGTGTAAATGGAAAGATATTACTATGGATTTCATCACAGAGCTTCCCAGGACCGCGTGGGGAGTGGATTACATATGGTTCATCGTGGATTGGTTGACCAAGAGTGCCCATTTCATACCGATCCAAGAGAGCATTTCGGCCGAGAAGCTAGCCGACATCTATATTCTAGAGGTTGTAGCCATACACGGAGTGCCAATCTCCGTGATTTTTGACAAAGACGTTCGATTCACTTCCAAATTCTAGAAGAAATTTCACGACGAGCCGGGGACTCATCTGCACTTTAGCACCGCTTTCCTCTCGCAAACGGATGGTCAGAGCGAGCGGACCATCCAGACATTGGAGGATATGCTGCGGGTGTGTGTTTTAGACTTTGGTGGTAGCTAGGATACCTACCTTCCCTTGGCAGAGTTTTCCGACAACAATAGCTATCACGCGAGTATTGATTGTCCTCCCTTCGAGATGTTGTACGGTAGGAAGTGCAGGACCCCGATATGCTGGGGTGAGTTTGGGCAGAGGGTCATGGGGAGTACCAAAGTGGTACTTAAGACGACAGAGAGGATCCAGCAAGTCCGGAGCAGACTTCACACTGCTCGGAGTCGACAACAAAAGTTATGCCGACAAGCGCCGTTCGGACTTGGAGTTCCAGGTCGGGGATATGGTCCTCCTGAAGGTGTCACCTTGGAAATGTATCATCCGGTTCAGGAAGCAGGGCAAGTTGGGCCCCAGATACATTGGGCCTTTCAGGGTTACAGCCCGGGTGGGCAAGGTGGCGTATAGGCTGGATTTGCCAGCCGAACTTAGCCAAATTCACAGTACTTTTCACGTCTCCCAACTACGAAAGTGTCTGGTCGATGACTCCGTGTTGGTGCCTTTAGAGGACATTCAGGTGGATGACAGCATGAACTACATTAAGCGACCAGTAGCTATCCTCGATAGGAAGTTGAAGGACCTGAGGAAAAAGCAGGTGGAGCTAGTAAAGGTGCAAAGGCAGCACCGCAAGGGCTCATAATGGACTTGGGAGCCGGAGGACGAGATGAGAGAGCACTACCCCAAGCTTTTTCCGGATGCAGCAGCAGACTTCGAGGATGAAGTCTGAAATAAGTTAGGGAGAGTTGTAACACCTGGTTCTCGGTACGTATTTTAAATATAAGTAATTGCATGTTTTACACTGTGACTCGACGAGTTGGAGGCCCAACTCGTCGAGTAGACTGGATTATGGACACAGGTTTTAAGTAACCTACTCGACGAGTCAGGAGCCCGACTCGACGAGTAGGACTACTTGGATGAAACCGTAATATTTAGGGTTTGCACCCTATTTAAACACATTATCTTGTCCCACTTCAGCCTCCATCACCCTTAGACTCTCTCCACGAAACTCTAATCGCCATTTGTGTGTTTCTTGAGCTTTTTTTGTCAATCTTTATGATTTGACACTTGAAGAAAGGAAGGAAACGCTTGAAGATTCAAGAAGAGGGAAGAAGAATCGGTGTTTGTGTTGCATTTGCAGGCAATCAGAAGTATAAAGCTTATACCTTGATCTTCCATTGCTTAGGTTTCCATTTAGGGCTATTTCTACCCCTGTTTATGTCCAAGTGAAGCCACCTTCGGATTGAGTGTACCATTGAGGCTGAAACTTCAGATCCAGAGCCCTTGAGGGCCTCCATGGCATAAAGGTGCCAACTTTATGGCCATGGGAGTCCCATACATCCTAGAAACCCCTTTTTAGTGCCTTTTGAGCTAAATACCCCATGCATGCACGTAAAGTTCGTAACTTTACGTGTAATATGGACCCTAGGAGGTCAGATCTATGTTTTGGATGTATTAAGACCATCTGAGATCGACTGAATAATTTTGGACATAGAGGGACTCAGCGATCACTCATACGACTTGGCGAGTCCGCTCACATTTTCCCCAAAACCCCTTCTAATATCGAGTAGTATCTTGAGTTGGAAGAAGACTCAACCACTTGGGTTCATTATGGACCTGAAGATCAACATACTCGACGAGTTCAAAGATGAACATGGTGAGTTCAAGGCAATGTCCCAGTAATATGAAGACGAAATCGACGAGTTCAAGGATGAACTCAGTGAGTCAAGGACTAAACACCTTATCTCGGATGAAGATCAAATCGACGGGTTCAAGGATGAACTCGATGAGTCAAGGACTAAACACCTTAACTCGGATGAAGATAAACTCGACGATTTCAAGGAAGAACTCGACGAGTCAGTTATAGAAGGTCCCGATTTTGTTTAAAGGAGAACTCGGTGAGCTCTTGTAAGACTCTGCGAGTAGGGTCGAAGTTTTAGTGTTCTCATGATTTTCGGAACTCGACAAGTTGTGGGGCCAACTCGGCGAGTTGAGTTAACTGGATGTTGACTTTGACTTAGAGTTGACTTTGACCAAGGTTTTGAACTTGACTTTGGCTTTGACCCGATTTGACTAGGGAATGGTAATTAAGGAAGATTGTTATGTGTAGGAACTAAGAGGAGTTGATCCCGACATCGAGGATAGTTCAGACACATTATGACATTGAGGTGAGTTACCTTCCCAGATATGCTAGGAAAGTTCCCGGTTAATAGGGCTGAAGAGGTAGCTAGTACCCAGATATGTTAGACGGTACATGTTATGTATGGTATGTGGTATGATGGGGGAACTCACTAATATTTGTGCCTACAGTTTTCAGTTTTGGTTTCATGTACCTCTTCGTCAAAGGGGAAGGAGCCAACACGATAGCAGCGCATCGCACACACATGATTTCCGTATTTTGAGATCCATGGGATTGTACTCTAACATTATTACTATTGATGATATGATTTTTGAGACATGTAACTATGGTTTTATGGATTGATATGTTATCGATGATGTTTTTCAGTAAACTGTTTTATAAGTAACATAATTAAAAACAAATTTTTTGGTCTTGAACATTGGGATGTTAGATATACTGTATAGGATTTAGTTTCGTACCCTGGAGGATACAATTGAAGTAGTGCCTCATAACCCTGTATTAACTAGTTTACATGTAGTATTGTAGTGTTCTCTCGTACTTGAAAATGTATGTATAACCTTGTAGTATTGTACTTTCTAATGTAAAATAATTATACTTAAATAATTATTTAGTATTGTACTCTTGTAGTCGGGAAATAGTACAATGTTCCATAAACTATATCTACCATAATTTATATGTTCGTTTCGGAGTAATGTTCTTGAGTTAGTAACACAGTGTAATTTATCCCAAACTGTACCTATTATAGTTTGTATATATGTTATTGTTTTGTGTATTGACTCTGTAAAAGTATATTAATGTTCCCAAACTATACCAATTATAGTTTAAATGTATGTTCTTTATTGTACTGAAAACTTTTGCAATTTTGTTGTACGTAGGAAAAACATCCTTATGCTCGACATGGTACAAAAAGGGTTAAAATATATAAATATTTTAATGAAATGTAGTGAAATCTCTGTTTGAAACAATTGCAAAGGTTTTGAAACTGTTGAAAGCATTTGTATAAAAAGACATAAATCCTTGTGTTTCTTTGTATCCCCCCCCCTAAAAACATTGAAAACAATAAAATGTAGGAGTATGAACTCACTTTTGGTATGTGCTCGTAACTGGATAACGAACTGAAGAGATGACCATTAATTAAAGTGTTAGAAAACACTTGATTTGTGTTGAGGGTAATTACTAAAAATTGCACAAGTGTTGAAGAGTTTTCAGTTCCAAGGGTTTCTCGGCCGAAAACGGTTCTCGGTTGAACACAATTTTTGGTCTTGGGCCGTTTTCTGTCACTTGAAGATTTGAAGGATGTTCTTGGTATTCTTGGTGTTCTTCGTAAAAATATGAAGATTTGAAGGTTTTTGCTTGAAGGTTTTTAATGTTCTTGGATGATCCTTGGGAGCAAAATGTGGGTATTTTCGAGTGAAAATGTGAGAAATGATCAAGTTTTCGAAAGAAAAACTTATATACGGTTGGGTTTTCGGACGGAAAAGGGTTTTTGGCCAAAATATGTTTTCGATCTGAAGGTTTTCGTCCAAAAACAGTTTGTTGTAACGAGAGTTTGCGGTTTTTAAGGGAAAAACATTGATTTTTGAGTGTTTTTTATTCCGAAAACTTATATAAACTTTATTTATATAATTTAAATTATTTTCTAACCCTCACGAACTTAAAGGAATAAATAAAATTTGAATTATATTTATCGGATTTGACTTTTGTTGACTTGGGAAGTATCGGGTTGTCACACAAATGATGTCTTAACACGTAAAGTTTGCAACTTTACTCCTTTGCATGACTTAATGGGATCAAATCCTTGTTTTTATCCATAATGAGAACACCAACTCATACATGCATCAACAAGAACCTTCAAGATAACATTTTTATAGCTTAACAACTCAACTAGGACCAAATATGAGGCTCAAAGATCCTGGAGTAGCTTCTAATCACAAGAACAACAACCTTAGGACCAAAACATGGAAAAACACCACCCAAAGCTAGATCTAAACTATAGATCTTTAAAATTTGAAGCTTTATACCTCTAGAAGGTAGATCAAGATGCACCAAGCAATCCCACACTTCTCCAAGAAGCTCCTTCTTCTTCAATGAGCACCAAAATCCATGAAATCACACCAAAATCTCAAGAACCACACCAAAGGAGGCTAGGGTTTTGTTTCTAGAGTTTAAGGGGATGGAGGTTGAAGATAAGAGGGTTTGGTATTGAGTTGAGAGCTTAAATAGGGTCTAAGACCCTAAATTAGGGTTTGGGTCTGACTGGAGTACGCATGGTACGCCCAACGTACTCAAAAGAGCACATGTATTCACTCTACCTAGTACGCCCAACATACTCCTATGTACACTCAACATACTAGGCTTAACCCTAATACCACCAAACTTCTAACTTCTTCATTTTAAGTCTGATTTCGATGATCCTTATATCACCGGGAAGGTAACGAGAAGCTCTACACATCTATCAACTCATCTTTGCCTTAAAAACTCTCGGAACAAAAATCCAAAATTCATAAAAAGCCCGACTGCCACTTTGTCGATATACTCTTGGACTCCAAAACACAAATCGAACTCCCCTATCATCTAATCTACATATCCACACTAAGTTTCTCTTCCCAAAGGCCGTAAGCCTTATGATAACCAATCTTCAGGTCACGGCCCCGAATTAGGAAAGGATTCGGAACAAGGTGTTACAAAGGGGGTAAGAAAAAAGAAGTAAGAACTCAAAGCTTATGAAGAAGGAATTTAAGGAGACCGTTGTTGACATGGAGCCTAGATGATTTGCTACTAATCAACGAGAATATAGGAACCAAAGCGATGTTTACTTCTCCCGAAAAAGTTATGATTCCAAATTTCCATCATTTCTATTCCTACTTATCATTTTGCGTCGAACCTGATTACTCTTACTTGATATAATCATATAATTTTTGCCAACAAAATAATACACAATGCAAAAAAGGGCTATGTTCAAGGCAAACTTTGAACTCCACATGCATCGCCCTGACTTTGATGGTATAAAATAGGGCATGATTACATTGCTTCGTCCATGAAATTTTTTATGACCACGCCTATACATACAATGTAAAGTCAAATAAGCCAATCATGCTTCATACGCATCTAAATTTTTGAGATTAATTATAGGGAAAACATTTTGTTAGATAGTTAGTTATTAAGAAACTAATATATAAATACATAACAAATATATTATCATGGAATAATCACAAAAAGATTATATTATGATGTGACATGTAATGTAACAATTAGATCAACTTTGTGAAGAATCTCACAAACTACCACTAAACCAACTTGTCAAATTTGATTTTGTGAGATACTAAAAATGTGGTTCTCACACCTTATCTCAGAACTATTTCCCCGTGTGTTACAAGTTGGTTTTAAACTCTCTCCAAGTGTCATAATCTTGCAACTTGTCACAAAATGGCAATACATGTAATTTCTCTCTTTAATTTCTTTATATTCTTGGATTTAATGTTTATCCACGACTTAAATTTCAACCACAAGTTCAAAAATATGCTCCAAAACTCGTGTTATTTTGGAACTGAAAGAGCAATTATGGAACTCACATTTTCACAATTTTTCTTTGGTCATATAATAGGTAAAACATGCTAAAACTAGAATATTGTATATGGGTTAAAACGAGCTTCGGACTCTAAACATATTCACAGCTCTATGAAATTTTTAGATACTCGATGAACTTCTATCTTAAATTGTTATATAAACATGACATAATACTTAGATACATGTTAAATTTAATATATTGTGCAGTAGAGTAGTGAATTTCTGAATTTCAAACTTAATGAATATGTTTTTTTGGAAAGGAAACTTCCTTAATGGCAGTGACGGATCCAGAAAGAAAAATGTGGGGTTGTACAAATTCTTTAGGGGTTTCACTATTAGAATTTTTTTTGTTACCGAAATAAGTTTCCGTCACAAAATCGTCACTAAACCAATGAATTTACACTAAATTTATAATTATCAGACTTTGTGATGAATTTGTGACGGATTTCCAAAGGATTTGTGACGAATTTTTGAAAAAAAAAACACGATATTTACATCTGACGAGAAAATTGGAGAGGTATCTCGGGCTACCCCAGGCTACATAGTAGCTCCACCCCTGCTTAACGGGCATTTTAGCATCAATTTTCATGTATCGATTAATCATCCAATGCAAACATGTAACTATGTTTCATGCACTGAAGTCACTGCAGACGAATCTTAATGACTACATGGCTGAGTAGTGCTATGATTTGAACATGGACCAATATGTCATCACAACCTAAATGATTAACTCGATGAAGATGTTCGCAACTCAACTACACTTTTTTATTTTTTTTTTAACAATTTGTAATTCTATTTTTCTCTTAGCTTTATGGATTCTTGATCTTGATATTATGATGAGCATTAGCAATGCGACTTTTTATAACATATATTTTTCACAATCATAATAATCGCCTCTCTAACCACCATCGCCCGATAGAATCCGAAGCGACACATATGGAGCACTATCCACAATATCTAGTTGTCTAATATGTCTGATATCAACAATATCTAGTTGTCTAATATGTCTGAGAGCTTGTTTCCCGATTTAACAATTTCCGAGGTATCCTATGCATACGATAGACACTCCTATAATGGTTATATGCATGGAGTGCTATCGAAAATTAGTAGATAAAATCATGTGACATCATTTGATTACCGATATCAAAGAGGTTTTATATGTAATAAAATTTTTCATTTTTTTCTAATTTTCACAATATAATATATTTTCAGACGGAATATGTAAATATGATTAATGGGGATAAAAATTGCTGAATAGTTTATATAAAATTTTAAAATTGAACAAAAAAACTGAATATATATATATATATATATATATATATATATATATATATATATATATATATATATATATATATATATATAAAGAAAAGAAAAATAATATGTTACATGTAAAAAACATTAATCGATGTTGCATATGGAGATGATCATCTTTTGTGTAAGAAACTATTTTATTACTTTGAAAAAAAAAATTGAAATACCCTTAACAAAAAGAACATTTAATCCAAATATTATATGTTTTGGGATATGGTAAAATGGAGAAAAAAAAATGGTTGTTTGAAAATTATAAATGGAAAGCAAATAGAGTCCGAAGGATAATGCAAGACATGTATGTATCCAAACGGCTGGCAGTGGGCACATACAAACAAAACAGATGGACCAAACCCAGAAACCATGCCACTGGCTAATTTGACCATCTATATCCCAATTAAATACAAAAAAGGACATAATAGTAATTTCACATACCGCATTCATTTCTTAACTTGTCCTCTTGCGTAGCGATCAAAAGCAGGTGGATGCCCATACCCCTCAAAGCCTCAAAACTCAAACCCTCCTACTTTTCTCTCTGCCATCGGTGAATCAAATTCATCTCTGTAATTCGCTTTCTGATTTAGTATCTATGAAGAGATCAATCTCGTTTGCGGAAGATCAGGTCAACGGAGGTGATGATGTTGATGGTGGCAAGATGAAGAAGAAGATCCGCGAAGATCTGGTGCCAGATACAGAAAAGGGAACGGGGGAGACGGTGGAGTCGCCACCGGAGACGCCGGATACGGCGGCGGGTGTTTTGCTGGACGAGAATTTGCTATATGAAGTTCTGAAGCATGTGGACGCGCGGACGTTAGGTGCGGCGGGATGCGTGAACAAGCAGTGGCATCGTACAGCTCAAGATGAGCGGTTATGGGAGCTGATCTGTACAAAGCACTGGGCGAATATCGGATGCGGTAACAACCAGCTTCGGTCGGTGGTTCTTGCCCTCGGTGGCTTCCGGCGACTCCACTCTCATTACTTATGGCCTTTATCCAAGCCTTCCACCTCTGCCGCTACCTCATCGTCGTCTTCCACCGTCGCTGCTGCCGCATCCTCTTCGGCTTGGCCGTGTCTACCACCGCCTCGTACAATTGTTCCGTCGAAGCCTACCACCACCGCTGCGAAAACCCGTTGGGGGAAAGACGAGGTTCAGCTTTCTCTATCTCTTCTCTCGATTCGTTACTATGAGAAGATGAATTTCAATAACCGAAAATGAAATCCAGCGATTTGTAACAAAAAAAAACCCAATCGCTCATTTATTTTTTTTATTTTTTTTTTAAGTTTGCAGTTTGATTTGAGTTTGTTGTTTGTTTGTAATTTTCTGTAGTATGAAGTAGTAGATCTGGTTCTACTCTATCCCTAACTAAAAACAACTAATCCTTGAGCTCCAATGTATCCTGGATTTCTTTCTTTCTTTGTTTCTATTATCAATGAAGTATGTGTAAATTGAGAGACAATTGATTGATTTTTAGCCTTTTTAGCATCTGAATCAACTGTTAATCCTTAATTTATAACAAATCAAACTAACTATTTTCATATATTCTTCGATTTGATTCCAATTATGTCAAAAGTCGATGATCTTTTCATCGTTTATTTCTTGAGGGTTGCCGATTTGGGAAAAGGGGATGATGGTGAATGTCGCGGGAGGGGTGTTTGGGTACGAGGATAGGTAAAAACGGGTAAAACTAAACTCACCGACGTTTAGTCAGTTGATGCGCTGTGGCCTGTGGGTAAGTAAAGTACAAATAGACGACGACAATGCTTGAGGGAGGAGGAATTGTCCTTTTGTGGTGTGACCTTTTTTTTTTCATTTTTTTGTAGTGTTATGGTTTTAAATTAGTAAACTATTGTTTATTAATATATTTTAAGAAATAGCTCTTTACTAAAATGACAAAAGTAAAAGTCAGATACGAAGAAATATCTATCCATGTTTTCAGTTTTTGTCAAAAGAAGATTATCAAATTTGTGAAATTAGAAATTAGTCTCGCAAGTTATCGAAGTGGATAAAAATTGGGAGATTGATTTGCTAATTAATTGCCATGTTCTTTAATTCATGAAATACTTGGTCAAAATGTGTGTTTGCTAATTTGTGAATTGCATTAAAACAACAGTGTTTATATTTTGATTTTTGAACATGTTCTTTCTCTTCCCAAACAATATAATCAACGATTTTCACAAAGGAAGAATACGATCATAATTTTCAAATGAATGTAAAACTTTTGTATTTGCATTTCGTGAGTTTTCATATATTCAGGGAACTTTTTCGATTGTTTAATGCAATGACTATTATTTCGATGTCGTCGAACATTAGTTGTACGATGGTTTAAGATATTGTTTTCATGATGTAATATACATTATGAGATACAGTTCTTACGTTTCGAATTTGTTAGTTTTAACTTTGTTTTTTGTTTGTTAAACGAACAAGAGAATGTCAAAAAAACAACTTAGAAGAATTACTAAACTAAACCAATATGAAACTGAAGATTGAAAGAGTTTAATGAACATTTAACATCACACATCATGAAAGGCCAAGGGTTTGGTTACGCTTACAAGTGTAATTGCCCATAGCCGTGGAATAGATGCATGTTGTTGGCACTTCTCACACTTGGATATTGTGTGCTCAGTGTCTCGATACATGGTTGGACAATAGAAGCTCAACTTTGCTATTTTTTGGGTATCGTTTGTGGGTCTGCATGGGCTCCAACTATCTCTTCATGTGTTTCCATGATGACATATCCAAATTCTTTTTTGTTCAAACATACAAGCCATGGTGACGGGTATCCCCGTTTTATACAGAACTTTGTTTCGCAAGGTGTGCTTTGGTGCTTTATCCTGACTTTTCAAGCTTCTTTTTCATCATCATGTATCGTGTCATCTTCGAGGTATTTGATGCTTGGGGTCATCCAACTTCTCCCTTTCTTGTTTGGTGTCATTTATCTCATTTTCATTAAAAAATTTTCTGGGGAGTATTTCTACTAGCACTTTTTTCATTAGATGTGTGAATGTCAATGATGCCAACTTCTCAAATAATTGGTTCTTTTATTCGTAGACCTTGGTTATTGTGCAATTTGAGATTTGTCTAATGATCGAACTAGCTATTTAACTTTCTGGACATATTTTAACATGTGGTTTTCCTTAACTGCAAAGATTCTTTTTACTTGGTTCATAATGATCTTTGAGTCGCCAAATGCGATTATCATCTTAGCACCAACTTTGCTGCTAGTCTTAATTAATCACACAATTAAGGCTTCATATTATGAATTGTTATTTAGCGTTGGTAAACTAAACTTTAATTCGTACTTAACTTCATCTACCTTTGGATTAGTTAGTACCAATTCGGGTATGGATTTGACTTAGCTCGAAGATCTATTTATCCTTCATTGATATTGTCACATTTTTAGTGTCTTTATATGTGGTGTTTATGTAATGTATTCAACAAGTCCTTGGACTTTGTTACTTATCCTTGGCCTATATTCTATGTCTTATTTGTGTAACACCCAAATTCCTAATATGTATTTAATTCTCTAAGTTGTGATGTTCATTTTAGTTTGACATGTAGTAGGACGAGATGCGCCTAAGTTATGGCGCGATACATATTAGATGACAATGAAACCCTAATTTTATCGGGCCTTGGGCCTATTTAAAGGTATTAACTCCTAGGGTTTATTCCATTCCCCAGTTTCCATCCTCAAGTATGAAATCCTAGCCTATTATGCCTCCTTGTGTGATTGTGTGAGTGTTTGAGAGACCCTTTGTGTTCTTTTGTGTCATTTGAAGATGAAGAAGGTGCTTTTGGTTCAAGCTAAGCATGATACAACCAAGTTTTACATTCTCATCACCTTCTAGGCCTTGAAAAGGTATAAACCTTCAACCTTTATGCTTCTTCATGCTTAGATCTAGTCTTGGTTCTGGTTTTTGCTTTCTTTTGATCCCTTTCTTGGGGTTCATGGAGTTTGAAATTGGAAATCCATGTCAAGATACTATATGATGACTTTTAATACAAAATATAAGTTATTTTTTCATAAATCCGGCAATAGAAGCTTTTAAAAACAACAAGTTTATTTTGGAGTTTATAACAAAACCAAACCATCCAGGATCCATTTTTACAGGTTAGAATGATATTAAAAACAACCATATAATGTTTTAGAATGACAATCTTTGGAGCCTTTGGATCCACTTGGTTTGGGGGAGTTGATGAAGATAGAAAGATCAAAGAGTATGATCTTCTCTACAAGTATCCACCACCAAGATTAGGGTACTTAGGTTGCTAGTTCCTTCTTGTATTCTTGAGTGTTTTAAGCCTTTAAGAAATTAAATCAAAAAAAGGAGACAATTGGAGAACACCAAAGACTTGAAGCAATCTTTAAAAGAAAGCAAGAGAAGAGCTTAAAAGAAAGCTATAGTTTTATGGAGAGAAAAAGAGAAGAATAAGCACTTTTCAACCAGCCAAGAACTCATGCAAAGGTCTTCCTTTTATAGTCCTATTCAATGCATGCCTTTAAATTTTAATAATATAAAGCAACTTTAGCCTTTTAGAAGCATGGGAGACAAGGTAAGGAGAGTCACAAGAAACCTCTATGCCTTAATATAAAATTAGGCCATGGTCTTCTAATGAAGACAAACCGTGTTTGCTAGTTTATTAACCATGATATATAAACTCACTTGTTTGATCATGGTTAACCAAAGTGTCCAAAACTTTGTACATGACTTATTAAATCATATGGTATGATATAATAACTAGTTATACTCTCTTTTAATTATTATTTTCACAAAAACAATAATTTTTTCTAATAAAATACAACAATTAATCTTATTTATTAATAATTATATTAATAATAAATATACGAAATATGCCAACTTGATAAAGGTGTGACCCTATATGATCATATGTTATTAGCAATGTCACTCAATAATGATTCTTGAGCATATAGATCCGACAATCTCCTACTTTCACAAGATTTATTATAGAGTGACATAGACAGTAGCTGACACCTAGCAATAGGCTACTGCCCTTAACAACATATGAATGGTGTCATCTTATCAACAGCCAATTCCATTAGCTCTAAGTTATAATTGTTATTAAAGTTGTGTTATCATTTATTCCTTTGTCTCAGATTCCATGTTGAACATGAGATAGGATAGCCATCAATGTCATTTAGTGTTCAAATTTTAGTAAGGCCTTAGATATCTAAATCTCAATGAATAAGAGGAACAAACCCCATATTGACTACATACACCTATCATTGTAGTTCATGTCATACATGTCATACCTAACGATAGACCTTATGACTGCCTTTTACAGAACAACGTTAAACCGTGTCAAAGCACAAAAATTCCTATACTTTAAGTCCCAAATATGTATCTCAGGTCTAAGAATACAAAGATACAACCTTGATCAAAACATTACTCATGAGTACGTTCCATAAAGTGATTTTGATGTGGGTTAGGTCCACTACTTATTTTCTTAATCAAGTACTTATGAAGTTGGTAGCAAATCTTGCTATTTTCATCACCATGGAAATTAACCAATCCACTCATATTAGTCTTGTCTCATAGATGCCTCCACAAATATGAACGACTATACACATTTAGAATAACATAGTTATTCAAAGATTAAACATGCTAATATAGAACACAACAATTACTTAATGAAAGACTATATCCAATATATATGTAACACTCGCAATTTCGATCCTGGAAAACAAGTTATTACACTCCATAATAATAACTTTTAAATAAGATATTATTTAGGACAAATAATCTTAACAAAGTTATAGTATGTGTGACAAGGATTCCATACATATAAAGAACACTGAAATCCGACTGCATATGAAGAAGTTATGCTTGTTTGAATTTTTGCAATTAATCCGACACGACTCTGCATATCATCAAAAGTAAATTTTTGATAAATTACTTTATGTCCTATGTGATCTAGATGAGAGTCGTAGTAGTAGCTAAACTGAGAGCGTGCATATTGAGAACGTCTAAATGTGACTTCATTAGTGGAAGTTACGATTTTTCTAAAACTCGGCATGACAGTGTACAACTCCAAAATTGAATTTTAGGGCGGTCGATTTTTAGCAAAAACAATCTAAACAAGAATCAAAGATCTCGTTAATAGGAGTCAGTCAATATAAAGACATTCAATAACGGGCGTCGGACGAGAAAGCTATGAATTTTTAACGTACGTTAACAGTATAAACCTATTAAAAATATAATTTTACCAATAAAGTCAAAATTAGCTGATGGATTCAAAATGATAGTTGTAGGTCTTGTCGATAGCTACGCGTGGATATAAAACCAAGCAAAAATGGAGCTCATATGAAGAAATTATGAGCTTTCTAAGATTTTATAAAAATTCGGGCGTAGTCGCACGCATAGACAAGACGCACGACACGCATCGATAAGCCACAAGATTATGACACATGACACCACTCATCGAGCGACACGTCACCTTAGCCGGCCATATGTGCAGTGCACAAGGGACAATATGCACCGTGCACACCCGAATCAACCTAAATAAACTTCTGATTTTAGCTCATTTTCTCAAACCCTTCCTCCGAATCCTCTGGAGATCATTACTATTCCTTACTCCGTATACTCCCTAGTTCACAGCCAATATAGCGGAGACCTAAGGCATCAGATAGCCGGAGAATAGAAGCTCCCATATCGAGATTATGTCCGCGTAATTTCCTGATTTTCACTAGATTACTTGGTAAGTTAAGATACGCTTATTTTATTTATGTGTAACTTTTAATTATAGTCATAGTCGTTATTATGAACCTATAGTTAAGATTTATCAGTGATTCCAAGTTGTTATACTGATTGATCTACTTACGGGGATGATTTCTAGGCTGAATTTAGTGAAGTGTTTAAAGTGGGATTTCCAAACTGTATACTATGTATACCAAATGGACAGTACCTTCGATATGATCCTACCTGGTTGTCTCTTATCAGCTATAGATTAGTAGATATTGGGATTGTTGAGGGCTATTAGGTTTTGTGAATTCTAACACTCCTATGGTGTACATGCAACCTTATGTGCTTTGGATCTATGTTTTCTCTATTATACATGCAAATATTCAATATTCCAAAGCATCATCCTAACTAGCATATCATGAAGTATCTATACTGCAGAATTTTAGTTGGATGACATACCTTTCGGTGTAACTTGAAGTCTTGATGTATTTAGCTTTAAGAGCTTAGCACCAATAGTATGAAATGCCTCAAATGGAATCACAAGACACCTAGGACAAAGGTGGACATTTGAGAGAGAATCTTCATACACCAAAACCATGCATATGAACTCCAAGAACATGAGTGGTGATTGTGGCTATGGAATAACCTATTTATATGTAGGATGCTAAGGGTCATGGGTATAACCTAAATCCATAACCATGGGTTTTATGATCCATGGTTCATATGGGCCAACTCTTTATGTATCCATACATGAACTTAGTCCAACATGGATCATAAGCCCAACACATATAAATATAACTAATTACCCTAATTAGTCCCTATAGATTTAATTAGTCTCTTTTGATCACTAATTTAATTCAAAATTAATTCTTGATCAATCCTAATTAAAACATATGATTTCATATTAATATATTATAACTTTAATATATTAATAAATCATATATAACCTCTTCTCTCAAAAGTCCATCCTAACAATTTGTCCTAATGATATGCAACCCAAATGGACCATGCTACTCTCGCGTCAAGTACATACCAATTATAGTTATGTGCTTAGACATCTAATCCAACAGTCTCCCACTTGGATAAGTCTAATAACTATTATTACATGTCCATTCGATAAGGGATCATATATTCCTCCATTCTAGATATCATATGGACTGAGACATGGATTATAATCATTCTCTCTGTCCATCTGTTGTTTCCCGATTTCCTATTTATGACGACTGACTAATTGAACAAATCAAATCAGTCCAGGCCCGGCCTAGCACTTATGGTTGTCATCACTAAATCATCGAGGGGACCACATATATCAATTTTATCCCTTTAAGGGTAAAAGGATTGTATAAACTTCGACTCATATGCTTGCTCTATTTACTCATCAAATCACACACAACAATGCGTTTTATATAAACAAGTTACTGGTGCGTTTTCACATTATCCGTAACGCCCCGATTCTCAGGTATTGTCTAAATACAAGTTTTGGGTTAAGCCCTACTCGACGAGTCGGTTGATCTACTCGTCGAGTAGCAGTGGGAAGGATCACGGGTTAAGTGACCTACTCGACGAGTCCATATTGGGACTCGGCGAGTAGGAGCTGGCAGCTGAAACCCTATATCCCGGGGTTGTGCACCCTATTTAAGGGAACAAAAACCTCTTTCAGCCTCCTTGCAATCTCTTATCAAACCCTAATATGTGTGTGTGCATTGTGTGTTTGAAGCCTTGGAAGGGGATTTTGGTGAAAAGAGCTTGGGAAGCAAGTAGTTTGAAGCAAGGAGCTTGGGGGAAATCCAGATCTACTCCATTTGTCATCTCTTGGGAAGGTATCAAGCTATTATCCTCCTTCTATTTCGTTCTAGACGTCCTTGGTTGGAGATTAAGGTTCTTGGTTGGATTATAAAGTCATTTTCTAGAGTATAAGCCAAGATCTGAAGTTGTAACTTCAGATCTGAACTCTCTGAGGATTAAGGGACCATAAAGTTATTAGTTTTGGCAAGTTTGAGCCCCTCCCTATGTGTAAAACCCCATTTCAAGCATAGTTTGGTTTTTTTGAGACATTGGAGCCTTGCATGCACGTAAAGTTTGCAACTTTACGTGATAAGTAGGCCTAAGGAGGTTGGATCTACAATTTGGGGCCTTGCCATGGCTTAAAAGTTTTCTGCATGATAAAATAACTGAATGAACTTGGTGAGTCGCACAGTTGACTCGGCAAGTCACATGAAGATGGTCATGAACTCAACGAGTTGGAAGAACAACTCGGTGAGTCCGATGAAGATTGCCATAAGACTTGACGAGTTGAAGAACAACTCGGCGAGTGGGATGAGTTTTAACCAGGACACGTTTGCATGTATTTCTGTCAAGTTCAAGGAGGGAACTCGACGGGTGGCCTTAAGGGTTGATCGAAGATTCGAAGGAACTCGACGAGTCACTCCGACGACTCGGCGAGCTGGAATGTGCTTCAGAGAACTCGGTGAGTACCCAAGTGTACTCGGAGAGTTAAGGTCAACATGGACTGTTGACCTTGATTGGGGACTTTGACTATGACCAAGGGTTGACTAGTGGTTTATTGTAACACCGTGATTTCCAAAAACAAAATTTTCATTTAAATAATCAATTTAATATTAAAACACTTGTTTAAAATCTTATTCACATTCGAATTACAAAACATAGTTTCATTTTCATTATAATAGAAGACCAGGATCCTCCAAAACACAACTCTTTCTTCGGTGTGTACAATCGAACCGTTGCCATCCCGCGTTACTGTAAGAACCTGAAACAACATAACATACACAACGTAAGCACGAAGCTTAGTGAGTTCCCCAATATACCTTACGCACATACGCCTTTCCAGGCCCTGACCTTCCGGTCAACTGTACAATGCCTTCCGGCCCATGAGATACTCGCCTTCCGGCCCATAAGATATTTGCCTTCCGGCCCATAAGATAATTGCCTTCCGGCCCATAAGATAATTGCCTTCCGGCCCATAAGATAATTGCCTTCCGGCCCATAAGATAATTGCCTTCCGGCCCATACACATATATAACACATAATACAAATACTCTAACACATAAAGCACATATATCATATATCAACCTGCCTTCCGGCCCGTAACATATTCTAACACATAAAGCACATTCACCATATATCATACCTGACCTTTCTGTCACATAATACTTTGCCTTCCGGCCCATATATAAGCATGTATATCACGCGTAGCAGCTAACTTTCCATTTATAGCATATAACATAACACATAACAAACTTGACCTTCCGGTCACACAATCAAACCCTTCCGGGTGAAGGATAGTGAGAAGACTCACCTCGCGGACACTGGAAGATAGTAACTCCTGAAATCTCTTGCACTTGATCCTCCGAGCTACAAGCTCCCTGTAACATCATATATCCCTTATTAATACTTCTATCTTCCACGTTAACTGACCCTAAGAAATCACACCAGTCAGCTCTGGTCAACAGTCCATGGTCAGCTCGACTGGACTCGGCGAGTTCCCTGGCGACTCGGCGAGTCTGGTCGTCCTTCAATCCTCTAAGATTCCCCTTCTACTCGTCGAGTATCCTCTTTGACTCGACGAGTCACTCCTGGAAGAATCGCGGGGCCACCCCGACTCCACTCGCCGAGTCTGAAGAACAACTCGGCGAGTCCCAGCAAATCTTCAAGCTACTCGCCGAGTCTGATCATCCGACTCGGCGAGTCCACGCCATGCAGTCGATCAAACTGCTTCCTGAGATACATATTTTCCCGAATATACAAACATAGGACCTTCTGGACCTCTAAGGGTACTAATACAGGGTTATAAACGTTGGATAACAACACAACAATCCATCTAGACTCCAAATGGTTCCATAAACCCTAAACCTATATACACATCAATCACAGGAGAATGTAATCCGAATTATTACCTGAATGATGTACCTTCCAGTTCCCCAAACTTCAGAACTCGAACTCCCTGCAGTTCCTTTAGCCAAAACCCTTCTCCTCCTTGCACAACAATTCCTTCAAGGTCACCAATGGCCTTCAAGCTTGCTCTAGCCGCCCCAGTCGCCTAGGGTTCTTCCCAATCGATCCAAAGTCGTGAAATGACGGCATAATAACCCTTATATACGACCCAATACTGAACGGCTAGGGTTTCCGCTGAACAGCGTCGACTCGCCGAGTCCATATCTGGACTCGTCGAGTCCAGTCGTGAACCCACGACCAACCTGCGACCCTACTCGGCGAGTCTGGCTCCAACTCGTCGAGTCTCCCCTTTAAAACACCCCCAAAATGCAACTTAACAATACTTGAGATTTTGGGCTGTTACAATTCTCCCCCACTAGAATTAGACTTCGCCCTCGAAGTCTCACTCTGAAAATAGTTCTGGCTGCTGCTCTCGCATCTCACGTTTCGGCTTCCCTAGACACTACCGATCTCTTCCGAGGCCGCCACCGAACCAATACCAGAGGTACCTCCTTGTTCCTCAGAACCTTGATCTTCCGATCTCCGACGGCCACTGGCCTCTCGGCGTAACACAGGCTCGCATCCACCTAATCGTTCTCTAGAAGAACCACTGCTGACTCATCTGCTATACATCTCTTCAATTGCGACACATACAAGTGTCATGGATCTGCCCCAATTCCGTTGGCAGCCCCAAACGGTAGACCACCCTTCCTACATTCGCACCTTCACGAAAAGACCCAACATACCGGGCCCCCCCCCCCCCATTTACTCCTCTTCCTAAATCGAAACACCCCGTCAGAAATACGAAATCGCCGACCTGAAACACATGCTCGTAACGGCGTCTGCCTGCATAACTTTCCTGTTAACTCTAGACGATCACTAACTCTCTTTAACCTGCTGAGTCTGCTTGTCAACTAAAGTACGAACTCTGAACTGCTCATCACTCTCTGTAATCGGAAATTACCCAAGATGCACTCTGCTCCAAATCTCAACGATCACTCACCCCATAAGGGTTAGGAAACCCTGAACCACCGGATCCCCGATCCAAAGCCCACTTTGCCCATTCCGGACCGACTGAGAGATCCGTTCTCCCTCTCAGATCAACTCTCACAAATTCCCTCTTGCCATCACATACACATACTGGACTAGTCCCAACACTTGCAGGGTGAAAAACCCGATTCACTGATGATATCCTCGAACATCTCCCAAGACGAACCACTAATATCCGTCCTATACCCTGATCAGAATCACACTGAAAATTCAAGATTCTCTATTCCCTTGCATCCTTTCTGAGTCTCGTTAGTCATCCCAACCCGGATGGGTTCCTACTTCACTGCCGCAAACACAATGCTCGAAACCATACTTGAAGTACTCTAATCATAATTCTACTCTGCAGCTTTCACTTTCGTGAACTTGCACCCCTTCGGAGTTACACACCTTCCTCTTTCCCTTTTTCCAAGGAACCCTCTTGGCCATAATGCCACTCCAACCGGTGCCACGGTGCTCGCCCCAAGCGACACCACCCTTTTTGCGTAACCGCTATCCACATGCTCTGGTTCTCATTGCAGGGCTCTGAATCTCATGCACTCCCTCCACTCATCAAAATCACTGCCTCAGCTAAACAAGATCACCAATCCCGGGGCCCGACCTTCCAATGTAATCACACTGCACATACACCATCCGTAATCTCACACTGATCCAGCAATACCAACAGAGTCTCCAGCATGACTGGACCGACTCTCATAACACATACTAGCCACTCGAGGCTATATCTCTGTGGGTCCGTACACCCAACTCTGCGAACCCTCAGGTTCTAACTCTGGAACCTTCCAGTTCCAGCTCTAGAAACATGCACGACATAATCCCGGGGGATTAATGCAGTACAACCCATCACGTATCTCAAACATACCAATACTCTGATCACATAACCCCGGTCACTTACTCAAGCTTGATCCCGACCTTCTCTCAGGCCTCCACAATCGAATGCCCTAGGTCTGAATCCCGCCCCGCATACCCGACACTCGCTCTCGTCGGCCTATACTCTGCGCTGACAAACACTGCTGAATCCCAACAGCTAAGCACCCTCATATACTCATCGATCTCCCGGAGAATTTTCTAGTTCTCCCCCACTAAAGCACTGACTAACTGCCCCCGATCGTCATTAACGATCTTTCAGAACCACCCTGCACAAAAAGAACATTTACCCACTGACTGCTTCCCACAAGCGCAAGCAACCCTCAGCAAAACACACCTCCTCCCTGATCAGCCCACTCGCAAGAATCTAGTCCTTCCATCATCCACTCCACGACTGTAGATGCTACCCGACAATCAACCCAGTGTCGCATCTCCCCTAACCACCCTCACGAACGATAACCAAAGGAATCCTCGACATCAACCCATAACCAAACTCACAATCTGCCCAAAGGATGAACACCACATCGAAAACCGCACAAGACTATTGACACTAAAACACCAATTATAACCATACCCAACCATCAGGGAATAACGAATGCCAAAGCGAAAACCTGAAGCACCAATCCATAACCATGCCAGACCCGCGAAACAACGAATACCGCATCGAAATCCATACCAGATACCAGCACAAACAATACTCCACATCAATGTAAGACAATTAAGACATCACGAAAGCATCATACCTGCCGCTGCCTCCAGCACTGCTCCGTCTCCCTCTGTCGCACGCAGACAAACACGACCCTGAGCCCTCTGGGGCTCCGCTTCATCCTGCCCTCCTCAAATCCCGAATTGGTACTGACTGCCAACAATCCCGTGCACAGTGCCCCTCCTTTCCGCACTTGCGGCATGCACCACCGGACCCGCAAGCTCCGATGTAACCCCCTTTTTACTCGATCATCGACACCTATGGTCTCATGCTTTCCTACTGCATCCCTTTACTCCACTTATTACTACTCCTGACAATTCTTGCTTTCTTACATACTGCACCCGGTTCTCCCCCACTAGGGTTCAAACCAACACCAATTAGTATACAATCAACCCACGACTATCTTTCACCAGCGAAGTCGTATCTGTTCCAGAAAAGTGCTGTGCAACACCCGATAGTCCCTCCCCTTATGGAATCGAACAATCCCCTATACTCTGAACCTCTAGCTAATTCTCCAAGAACTTCTCATCACGGCATGCCTCTAATCGTTCCAACTCCCATACTGATCTAATACTAGGCACCTGCACTGCTCGATAACACGTCTGGCTCGTAGACTGCACCGCAGCATCATCGTTCCTCTCGTCTCAACTCATCAATCCGTATCCAACGCCGGATTTATCCCAAGGACAGGGACTTACTCTCAACATAGACGAAAACTCTCCGCACTGCAAAACTCGTCTGAACTCTTCCCTGCTACCACTATAACCCAACCTGTTATCCTCAATTAGGTGTGGTGTGGTTCTCGACTACCTCAGCCCCAACTGACTGTCTGTTCACGGTAAATCTCTGTCTCGCGGTACACCCGCTACCTGATGCTCTGAGGGAAGTCATTATCGATAACTACCTGCAGGGTGTACTCCCAAATCCAGAACTGAAACACCAGACCTCTCGCGTCTTGCACACGAGCATAAATGACACTACTCACCCAAAAGGTGACCTCTCCTTTGTCGTCTGATTGCTCGACTCAACTGAAATTCTCCCCTGTCTTTGACTCTTACCAAAATACTCTGATAGGCACTTGTCTTTCCCCTCGAGGAACGCCTCTCCGTACTCAATTATGGTCTACAGGCCTGAAACCCATAGCGTCCAATCTCTACCTCATCGGTCATAACCGGATAACAAGATAGCCACCAGCATCATCCACTACGAACCATGGTACTCATCCCATGACATCCCTCCTCAACATGCTTCGGTGTATGGTACCTGAACCATAGCACCACTCCCCAATCTGCTCCAACGTATAGCACTCGGACCACAACATCTATCTCAATCTGTTCCGATGTATGGTGCCCGGACCATAACATCACTCTGTATCCGCCCCGATGTATGGTATCCGAACCATAACATCACCCCTCAATCTGTTCCTTAGGACCTTTAGGATGCTCCCTGTATCAAGTATGGGTCCTCTGCTTTCAGTAGTACGGGCCCATACTACCTGCCACATCTACCCATACTTTCCACACGGACCATCCCAGAGTTCCTAAATAGCTGATCGACCTGCTCTTTTTCACCAATCCCATCTTGCATGCTCGCTCCCCAGCGAAATCCTCTACTCTACCCGCGCACCCATCTTGGCTAGGTTTAATCTCTAGCCCATTCCGCCGTCCTCCCACTTCTTTGCTATCAGCTGCTGAAGAGCTCCTGATGATGCCAAACATCTACCTCCTGAGTATCGTCATACTCACTTAGTAGCTGTCTCCCATCATCGAGAACTCCACAAAGCACGAAGCAAGCAGCATTCGAGCATCGAAGCATACATAGGACTCCTTAGTTGTGATAGCTCCACCTTCTCGGCTCATCCTCGGAAGTACCACTGTACTCTGTAGCTCTACCCCTCGTGCGTTCTAACTAGATACCCTCACTCATCACATACACACAAAAGCATAACGCACATATAACAGCAAACCCTAGACTAAGGCATCACAAATCAGGCCACTCTAGTCCTAAGATGTGAAATACCTAGCCTGTCTCTAGCATGCAATAATGTCTCATAAAGTGCATAATATATATTTCATAATACAAAAGTAAGGGTATTTTGGGAAATCACCGTTTGGCTCTGGCTGATTGTACACACTGCTCTTTCTTGCTTTCTCTTTGAACTCTTATTCACTTTTAGAAAACTATTTATTTGAAAACCTTTTCTTAATTCCTCAGTTTGAGTCCAGACTCACCTGTAGGCGCGTCCGAATCCCTCAAACCAAGGCTCTGATACCAATTTGTAACACCGTGATTTCCAAAAACAAAATTTTCATTTAAATAATCAATTTAATATTAAAACACTTGTTTAAAATCTTATTCACATTCGAATTACAAAACATAGTTTCATTTTCATTATAATAGAAGACCAGGATCCTCCAAAACACAACTCTTTCTTCGCTGTGTACAATCGAACCGTTGCCATCCCGCGTTACTGTAAGAACCTGAAACAACATAACATACACAACGTAAGCACGAAGCTTAGTGAGTTCCCCAATATACCTTACGCACATACGCCTTTCCAGGCCCTGACCTTCCGGTCAACTGTACAATGCCTTCCGGCCCATGAGATACTCGCCTTCCGGCCCATAAGATATTTGCCTTCCGGCCCATAAGATAATTGCCTTCCGGCCCATAAGATAATTGCCTTCCGGCCCATACACATATATAACACATAATACAAATACTCTAACACATAAAGCACATATATCATATATCAACCTGCCTTCCGGCCCGTAACATATTCTAACACATAAAGCACATTCACCATATATCATACCTGACCTTTCTGTCACATAATACTTTGCCTTCCGGCCCATATATAAGCATGTATATCACGCGTAGCAGCTAACTTTCCATTTATAGCATATAACATAACACATAACAAACTTGACCTTCCGGTCACACAATCAAACCCTTCCGGGTGAAGGATAGTGAGAAGACTCACCTCGCGGACACTGGAAGATAGTAACTCCTGAAATCTCTTGCACTTGATCCTCCGAGCTACAAGCTCCCTGTAACATCATATATCCCTTATTAATACTTCTATCTTCCACGTTAACTGACCCTAAGAAATCACACCAGTCAGCTCTGGTCAACAGTCCATGGTCAGCTCGACTGGACTCGGCGAGTTCCCTGGCGACTCGGCGAGTCTGGTCGTCCTTCAATCCTCTAAGATTCCCCTTCTACTCGTCGAGTATCCTCTTTGACTCGACGAGTCACTCCTGGAAGAATCGCGGGGCCACCCCGACTCCACTCGCCGAGTCTGAAGAACAACTCGGCGAGTCCCAGCAAATCTTCAAGCTACTCGCCGAGTCTGATCATCCGACTCGGCGAGTCCACGCCATGCAGTCGATCAAACTGCTTCCTGAGATACATATTTTCCCGAATATACAAACATAGGACCTTCTGGACCTCTAAGGGTACTAATACAGGGTTATAAACGTTGGATAACAACACAACAATCCATCTAGACTCCAAATGGTTCCATAAACCCTAAACCTATATACACATCAATCACAGGAGAATGTAATCCGAATTATTACCTGAATGATGTACCTTCCAGTTCCCCAAACTTCAGAACTCGAACTCCCTGCAGTTCCTTTAGCCAAAACCCTTCTCCTCCTTGCACAACAATTCCTTCAAGGTCACCAATGGCCTTCAAGCTTGCTCTAGCCGCCCCAGTCGCCTAGGGTTCTTCCCAATCGATCCAAAGTCGTGAAATGACGGCATAATAACCCTTATATACGACCCAATACTGAACGGCTAGGGTTTCCGCTGAACAGCGTCGACTCGCCGAGTCCATATCTGGACTCGTCGAGTCCAGTCGTGAACCCGCGACCAACCTGCGACCCTACTCGGCGAGTCTGGCTCCAACTCGTCGAGTCTCCCCTTTAAAACACCCCCAAAATGCAACTTAACAATACTTGAGATTTTGGGCTGTTACATTTATGGAGCACCTTATAAGGTGAAGGACTTATAAGCATGTCATATTATGGTGGTGGAGTCTTTGACAAGTGATCGGAGAGCTTTGATTATTTACCGAGCTGACATCTTCGAGGTGAGTTATCCTCATTATACTAAGGGGTCTAAGGCACCAAGGCCGGCCCATTGGATTTGATATCCCAGTAGTTATTGATATGATAAGTTGAGTCAGTAATGTATGCCAGTTGATATGCTAGTCGGGTAGATCTATAGGACTGCCTGTGACATTGATTGATTATCTGTATGTGCATTTATCTGTTACATGCTGACATGTTATGTGGGGTGGGTTGAGGTTGTACTACTTCGTGCAGTAGCAAACAAACCCGAGAGTATTCCAGATATGAGCTGAGAGCCTGGTAGGCATTCCAGACTCATATTGAGGACTCGGGAGCATTCCAGATACAAGCTAAGGGCTCGGTAGGCATTCCAGACTTGCACTGAGGGCTCGATGGCATTCCAGATATGAGCTGAGGGCCCGATAGGCATTCCAGACTCATACTGAGGGCCCAGGGGGTAATCCAGCTTGTAAAGTTGTGGGCCCAATGCATGCTGTTCTGTTTTATTGATATGATATGCTAATGTTGATATTGCTATGTGGACTTTATGTATATCGGTATTTGGGGGTAACTCACTAAGCTTTCGAGCTTACAGTTTCAGTTTATTGTTTCAGGTACATCAGAGGATCGCGACAAGGCGAAGGCGTGATCGTACTGCTCCTCCTATTATATTTATGTTTCTGGGAAAAACTCTGATAACCAATATTTTGAAAACAAAGTTGTAATGTTTTTATGAACTTGATACGTATAAAAAGTTTTAAATTGGTTTGAAATTTTTGGGTGTAACATTATCAATCTGTAACCGACTTGTAGAATGCAACTCATATCTCTCCGTTTGAAGAATATAAGATATTATCATCTCATGATCACTAGTGAAAAAATCCATGAAGTGATTCAAATGAGCTTGGGTTGAATCAATACTCGAATATTTTTACAAGAGCACTCATGAATACTGCAACTATGTTTAGAACACCTAGACAAACTACAGACCCATTCATGATAGTCTTGCCTCAATACGTACTTCTAAAGTATGATCGATTTTGGATGGTTTGAATAACATTGTTATTCAGTAAGTCAGAACATGCAAAGTGAAACACAAGAATAATACTAACCCTATCTGGCCCCAAAACTGTGATCTCCATATTGGTTACTTATTGTTCATTGTATAATGTTTCGAATAATCAACTTAATACTTGAATTAAAACAATAGAAATGCCATGCTCCAAGCATGCACACTATGTTTACCTATGATAATTTCTTTGTGAAATAGATCAATTGACAACATTTCAAAGATGCTCATTTCACAACTCCAAATCCTTATGATAAATGTAAGAATACCAAATCCTTTCCATTTACCGAAATCTGTTAAATTCTAAACTTATGTGCAATGATCCTCTTGTGATGACTATGCAAAAAAGTCACAAAGATTTGGCAACAGAAAAGAAAAAGTATTCCAATGGATACATTTCCATATTTCCATTTTGACTATCACTTCTGAACAAGACTTGCCTCTTTTCAGAATATGTCAATATGGCCCTTCCAAAAATTTTCACCATACTTCCAACTGTCCATGAGCAACCAATCTTTGGTAAACCTCAGATTACCCTCGACAATTGCTTAATCATTTTATTCATATCCAGTTCTAGTCCTTTTTCCCTCTTAATGCCCTAGGCATTTGGAAAATTTAGAACAAATGAATATTATAGCACATGTAATCGATCCTATACCCGAAGCATATGGGACACGATTCATGATGTGTCACATAAAGACATGATACTCGACCGGTCTTTTGCTATAATTTTTCTATTTTCCATGTTCTCACAGTTCGGACTAGGATGAGGGATGCCGTAATCATAATCGAATTTTTGAGAATGCAATTAACATTTCCATATATAGAATTTGCTTATGTTGAACCATTCAAACATTACATTCATATATATATATATATATATATATATATATATATATATATATATATATATATATATATATATAAAAATTTGATTAAAATCTCAATCTAAGCTTTTAGAGTTGGAATGAAGTATAATTTCCTCTCCCTTAATTATCGCAATACAACTTTTCAACCCCTGCAACTTTGTAAATTGAACATTTTGTTTTCAATAATTAATATTGCTAACACGCAGTAATAATCATGCTCACACTAACATGATAATTATATCCTTATTAGCATAACACTTATGCTCCCACTAGCTTTGTCATGTACTCAGAAATTAGCTGGACTTCTAGAAGTTAATACTTTATTGACTTCCTTTCCAAATTTCAGATTTCTGATGCAAGATGCTTTGATAAGACTTTATCAAAATCATACACCTTTTCTTAGATTGCTCACATGTGTGTCTACACAATTATGAAGAGGGATGTTGTAATCATAATGTTTAGACCTTTTGCCACTTCTCACAATTCAAATTATGAAGAGGGATGTCATAATGATAAACGGATTTGAGAAATGAAAATATCACAATTGCTAACTATTTAAAATCTACTTAGTGAAAGCGTTTCCTCATCATCATTTTCATGAATCAGAGAGAAACCATATGACACTTAGATTTTTTATGGTGTATGTGTTCCTATCCATGTGAATTTGTCAAAACCATAATCATAAGACAAGGTTAATGACAAATCCAAGCTCATATGGACTTAACTTGTTCAATCTTAATTTCTTGCCACCCGACAACAAAAGGGCCTACCATGTCTTCCAGGTTGTTATGAAAAAAAATTGAGAACTCATAGAACTCACAAGCATAGTCAACTTTAACGGGAATAGGTTACAAACCTCAAGTCGCGTGCTAGTGATAAACAATAGGTTTACTCTTGATTAGTTCTTGAAACTATTCCAAGATCTTTAAGGCACCCACTGACCTCTTGACTTATAAGTTTCTCTTTGTCAAGAACCATTCCATGACAAAACAAATATTCAAGTGTTAGTGTGGATTCTTATCAAGATAAACACTTCACATAATTGGTCTTTGTTTTATCCAAAACATCACAACTTACCAATTTCAAATGTACAAGAGTAGAATACATTTTAATCTACATTTGACAAGTGTTATAAACCTTCGTATGATTATGTCACTCAAGGCACAATCTTGGAGTATTACTCCAAGACTTGTTTTGGAACAAATTATGATTCACCTTTTGATTTAACCATCTCAACAATTTATGATTCCTCTTCTTAGTCAAACAAATGCACTAAGATGTCCTTGGAGGATCAATTGTAATATGGTTTCATAATCACTAAGATAATCATAAAACATGACACTTCAAGTACTCACCCATCTTTTTAGTTTCGAGAAACTTTTATCTTTCTGCCTAATTTGATTCTTCTTATTCGTTCTGCTACACATTGAAACTTTTCCAATGTTTTAGAATTACATGTAAACTTGTAAGCATAAGCATATTTACTAAAATTCAATAAATCATAACGAATAGTCTTATCGTTCATTGTGGTGGACCTGATTAGCGCACAACCAAGTGTACCCAATCCACTTGTCCTTCACTTGACTCACATATACATTTGAACAAGGAATTAGTCTTAATTTCCCAAAGATGAAAATTCTCATTCATCACACAATACAAGTTGCATGATTTCAAGTTTCTATCCAACTGCAACTTGGTTGATGAGAATCTTTCCTTATTTGGTAAATTATGACACTACTACAAACGAAAGAATCAAATCTATTTTCCAATATTGCTAGCAATGGAATCATATAAACAACAATTTTCACAAATGTCATTGTAAGAATACTTAAATAAATAATTTTTTTTTCTTTATTTTTAAAATTTGTAGAAAAAACTTTTCCTTACAATGAAAATACATATGAGAACTATGTTGTTATCTATTCCTAAGCAACCTATCACAACTGTTAAGCAGTAGCTCAAATTCTGATCACCGAACCATGCGATCAAAATCCATCTCTTCACGATCAGAATCAACTTACTTTTCTTTAAGCTTCCTTACCTTTCCTTGATTCTTCAAAACATCAAATGTAATTACATTACATCATGTATTAAGAATCTCCAAATAGGAACTTAATAGAGTTAGATAGTGGACTTTACCTGAAGTGGAGCCAAACATTTTGACTTTACTATCCTTATGGTCTTTCAGGCAAATTGGGCAGCTTCACAACCAATACCCCTTCTATTGGCACAAGAAACATATGGACTTGGAAATGGTACACGAAACTATCTCAGACTTAACCGTTCTCTTTACCATTGGGTCAAATGACTTGACCATGGCCGATCCCTTTCCATTGGGAAGAGAAAGCTTTTTTGGACTTCCAATGTTACCATTGTTGATGTCCAAGGAAGTTTGGGATGTAGATCTTCTAATCAAATTTGCTTTACCATTGCTCCAAATACTGCTGATTCACCAACAACAAGCAAATAAGTAAGATCGATAAGGGTCAGTCGTGATCTGTCATCAGTAAGTGACTAAAGAACTCAATCAATAGCCAACTTCCTCGAGACTTCGACATCCAACTCTCCCATCTTGTCAATATATATGGCTTGATCTTCAAGACGTGAGCACATATAGACTTTGATTTCCAATAGGGATTGAGTGACCTTGAACTTTTCAAGTCTTTGAACTTTTTGGGTCAAGGAGAAGTATTGGAGGAGGTGGAGGAAATGAAGTATGATTTCTAGTCGTATTGATGCAGGATAAAAGGATTAATCTTTCACCTTGATCACCATGTAGGATATCATCTTCATTAGGAAAACTTTGTCCAAAAGGATATGGAAGACCATAGTTGTCTGAACTAAACATCTATGAGGGAGAAATTCAAGCAAGTTGATTTAAGTCCTTAATATAAGACAAAATATGAATTATTAAGGCTAGGAACCAACACAATATTTTATAACTTGGAAGAGGGATACCGTAATACAACCTACAAAATATTTGAAGGTTGTAACATCCGGATTCCCAGGTTAGTGTTTCCATTATTTATTTTGAGTAAAGAAGAGGGACTCGACGAGTTGACGCCTAGACTCGTCGAGTAGGATCGCGACTGATGACTCGGATTAATGAAGGGACTCAACGAGTCGGAAAGGGTGGACTTGACGAGATTGTGCTGACGAGGAAAAACCTATTTTTTTGGATTTGAGACCTATTTAAAGGTCCTTATGGATTTCATTTGCGACCACTTACACCCTAGAGAAACCCTAGAGAACGGAGAGAGCTTAGAGAGCAAAGGAAAGTGTTGGGACTTATCCTGTTGCATCTTAGGGCTTTTTGTACATATCCGGATTGGGCCTGTCCATCCATGATTATCTCTTAGGGTTAGACTATATATATGCATGCATGTATGCATTATGTTTTACATGTCTTATTAATTACGTTTGAGTTTTGTAACCCTAAACACCTCTATAGTCGAATTTCTTAATCGAGCTCTTCTGATGTGTTGAAGCATTAATCATACAATGTATTGAAATCATATTCTTATTCACTTTACGTTCTTTCTTGTTTGCGTACTTAGAATTAATCGACCCTGATAGAACTTTGTTCTAACAATTGGTATCAGAGCAGGAGTTTGTGTGATCAATACGCATTCCTTCTGTATTCAGAATTCCTTAGGGTTTCCACTTTTATCGTATATATATCAAGTTGTCTTCTTCGTTTCGAAGGTAACTTTGTTTTAGATAAAACCCTAATCTCGAGTTTAAAAGTCTGATTCTAAAAACTCAACATGTCTCACGATGATTCGCAAACAAATCCCATTAACATCTCAAACAACATTGGATCTACAACTAGGATACCCATACTCTATACTCAAGACTATGAAGTATGGGCATTTCACTTTGAAGAATATGTGATAGGTTCTGAAGATCATGGCTATCTCATCTGGGAAGCCATCACTCTTGGATCGTTTGTTCATTCGGGAACGAACACTACTGTCAAGACTCAGCAGGAGTACAACAAGTTGGTGGCAGATGAACAGAAGATGCCACAGGATGAGAAAGACAAATTGTTATGTAATGTGAAAGCCATGTGAATGATAAGATTCGCCTTGCAATCCGACACCTTTCGGTTAGTTGGTTCATGCACGACTGCTATACAAATCTGGGACAGACTGAAAGAACTCTATTCAACTGATGAAGATCTGGAACGCTCAACTCAAACCTTGTTAGTGTCAGAATTTGGAGCTTTCAAACAGAAACCAGAGGAGAAACTCGTACAAATGTTCGATCGGTTCAATCATCTTCTCAGCAGAATGGTCAAGCATGGAATAAAAAGAAAGTTAATTGAGCAAAAGGTGACTTTCATGAACGGACTAAGAACCGAATGGATGGCTGTGGTCTCTATCGTAAAAGCGCATGATCGGTTCAAATCTTACTCGCTTGCAAAACTTGTGGGAATCCTTAAGTCCCATGAAAGTGAAGTAACCAAAGAAGCGAAAGTGGTCTCTGGTATGGGATCACTGACTCTTATATCAAAAGGAAAAGGTGTTGTAGAAGAAGAAGAAGAGTCGGATATATCTGAATATGACCTTACAAGCGAAGAATATGCTATGATGGTTACCAATCCAAAGAGGTTTGATAGAAGACAATTTCCTATCAACAAGAACCGAAACTGGCAAGGAAGTTATAGTTCCGAGAAAGCAAAGGATGAAGCAAAGATCACCTCTCAAAAGACTGAAGACAAGAATGAGAGCAAACTTGCAGGAGACTCGGGATACGACTGCAACTATTGCCATGGCAAGAACCACTTTGCAAAGGATTGTATGTTAAGGAAATTGGCTGAGAAGAGAGACGGGGAAGATGATGAGGCATACTACATGCGAAGGCTGGAAGAGATCAAGAACAAGAAGACAACTAACAGCGCAAAAGGAACGATGAATGCTTTAATTGTACAAGAAAAGGCTGATGAAGACGAGTTCGGTGGCGTAGAAGTGTGGTCAACCGACTTTGAGGATGAAGAAGTAAGAAAGCCTACTCATGGAAGGGCTTACGTGGCAAAGGAAGCAGGTTCGGTCGGGAAGTGGTTGATGGTCACCGCTGGATCATCAACCGAAAGTGCAGATAAGGAACTGAACCTGAATGAAGACAAATGCTTCGCGGCAAAGCCTGTCAGTGAGCAGATCAACGACTGCGATCGGTTGATCAGAAAGGCACAAACCATCCTCGAATCTCTTAAAATTCCATTAACAAATTATGAAGAAGAATTAAACGAATTAAAATTTAAATTCTCTAACTTAAGTGGTAGTCTCATGTAAACACCCTTAGTGAATTCTAACCTAACTGACCAACTCAGCAAGGTGTCTTCAAAGAGTGAGGAGAGAAGGATGTGGATCGAGTTGAAGGAGGCAGAGTTATTTAAAGCTAGGGACGAAAGTTTTTATTTGCAAAAAGATAATTTGAAAATTTTGAAACAGAGAAATGTTTTTTGTTTAATTGCTAAGTGTTTATACACTAATATAGCTCGATTGCATTTAAACTGTGAGATAGGAAAGAAAATCCATAAGATGATTTTACCTTTTCTTGAATTCAAGGAAGATGAAGTAATAGCAGAATGCGAATCAGTAGTATCATCAGAAGAGACGTCCATGTCATACAAAATTGGTCTGGACAAAATAGAAACCTTCATAGACTCAAAAGAACACAAATGAATGTTAAAAGACATTTTAGATGAAAATGACAAATTAAAAATTAAATCGTACACTATTCACTCATTTGATCAATCCAATGCCAAACTAACCTCTGGAAGCAAAATAGACTTAGACAACGCATCTGAATTTGATGAGATGAGTGAGATATCTGTAGAAGATGTAGTTGATTGCTCTGAGTTTACGAAGAGCAAAACTGAGAATGATAAACCATTAATCTCAGAAGATTCGGTTGAATTTGCTCGTTTAGCAAAGGATAAGGAAAAGAAGCTTAAAGAAAAAGTTGTGGTTTATCAAAAGGTTCAAACAGTGCCAAATCAAGTGTATGCAACTGAAGGAGTTACTCATAGACAAACAGAAGAACTAAGAGTCTTGGTAGAAAAAGATAATGCAGAAGGATGCAAAGAGTTCTTCTGGTCGGCTCCCATAGATAATGCAAACGAAACTGTGGGCTTATCTGAGTAGACCTCCTGGAAAGTTAAAGGAAAATATGTTGCTGAACCCTTAAATAAACCTTCAAGTTCTGAGAAACCAAGCACGAGTGGAACCAAGGACATTCCTATAGAACAGAGAGAAGAACCGAAAGCTCAAGTCAAAACAACCGAAACCCAAAGAAAGAAGAAAAAGGCAAGCTTTAATATGCACAAATCGCAGAAGGAACTAGTTGAGAAAAAACGCTTAAGAAATCAAGGATATGCTAAGAATTTGAATGAGCGAAAGAGTTACTGGAATTCACAAAATCCCAACCATGTTCCTACAAAGAAGATTTCAGAGGACAAAGGAAAAGAAAAAGTAACAGACAAATTCAGCCCAAGTTCTTACTATTCCAAGTCTAAAAGCCGAAAATCCACTTTCGGTCCTCAATCCAATTCAGTCCTAAATCTAGTTTCAGCTACAACAAACCTCAAAGCAAAGCAACCTTCAAAGGAAAAGAAAAGCTAGCCGCTGCTACTAGGAGCAACAATAAGCAATCATCAACTAATCCTAGGAGTCAAAAATCATCAAACAAACTAACCAATGAATTCAAATTTAAACAAGAAAAAACAAAAATTAAGGTGTATACAATTAAAAGAAAAGATCAAACCACATTAGTAAAAAGAACATACTTGGTTGATATTTCTACTGCAATTGCTTTTTCTGTGAAAAACTCACAAGGACCCAAGAAACTTTGGGTTCCTAAATCTGCTTAAATTTGCAGGTAATGAGTGACGAGCAGTTCGACGAATAATGGTACATAGACAGTGGCTGTTCGCGTCACATGGCAGGGAGAAAGGAAGAGCTTAGAGAATTTCGTTCGCTGAAAAACGGTGGCTGTGTGAAATATGGGAATAATTCTTTTGGAACAATCAAAGGATATGGCATGATAACAAGCGGTGACTTCACGATTCGAAAAGTGGCTTACGTGGAAGGTTTGCAGCACAACCTCATTAGTGTGTCACAATTAGTTGTGGGCACAAATTTGAAAGTTTCATTCGATGATGAGGGGTCAGAGATAATCGAAAAACAAACCAAGAAGGTTCTGTTGAAATCTGAAGTAAAAGAGAGATGTATCCATTAAATCTCAATCCCATACGAGGAAAATCGGCAATATGCTTGCTAACAAAGGCAAATACAAATGATAGCTGGTTGTGGTATAGACGACTATCGCACCTGAACTTTAAAGACATTAATAAGTTGGTGCTTGGTGATCATGTTCGAGGACTTCCTCTTCTCAAATTTGACAAGGACCATCTGTGTGCAGCTTGCGAAATGGGGAAACAAAGCAGAAAGAGCCATCCTACACGAATCAACACGAAGATAGCTGAAGCTCTTGAACTCTTGCACATCGACTTATGTGGACCTTTGGCTATTGAAAGCTTTGGTGGAAGTAAGTATATTTTTGTAATTGTAGATGACTTTTCACGCTTCACCTGGGTTTTCTTTCTTAAACAGAAATCAGATGCAACTCCCAAGTTGAAAACATTCATTAAGCAAATAGAAGTACAAGTGAGGAAAATAGTGAGGAATATCAGAAGCGACAATGGTCTGGAATTCAAGAATAATGATTTGGATAGTTTTCTGGCTGACAAGGGAATAACTCATAACTTTTCGGCACGTTATACACCACAACATAATGGTATTGTTGAAAGACGAAACCGTTCTTTGTGTGAAGCAGCCATAACCATGCTAAGTTTTGCTTCACTTCCACTATACTTCTGGGCTGATGCTGTTGCTACTGCGTGCTATACTCAAAATCGGTCCCTACTGAGCAAGAGATTCTCAGTTACTCCATACGAGATCCTGAACAACAAAAAGCCGAATGTAAAATTCTTCCATATTTTCGGTTCAAGGTGTTTCATTTCCAACTCGAAAGAGAACCGAAATAAGTGATGTCAAAGCCGATGAAAGAATATTTCTGGGATACTCACTAACATCGAAAGCATACAGAGTATTGAACAAACGCTCAAAACGAATTGAAGAAACTTACTATGTCACCTTCGATGACAGCTATGTGAGGAAAGTTCAAAGAAAAGAAAGTGATCTGGGAGACATTTTTCCAGAATGAGGACAAGTCTCGGTTCCTATAGCCAACTTGTTTGAAGAGTACATGCATCTGTTTGATGAACCAGAAAAGGCAGCAACCTCAGAAGTGAAAGCCTCTGATAACAAAGTTGAAAATCTTCAGAAACTAATAGATGAAGCTGCGAAAGAGATGGAAAATGATCCTCCCACTTCTAAGAGTAATCCATCATTACACGGGGAAAGTTCAACTCCAATAGAAACAAACAAAGCATCTTTCGAGGGGGAGGATTCAGTTTCATCACCATCTCTTAAAGGCTCAGAAAAGGAGGAAAGTTCGGCTCAAAGTCCACCTATTGGTAGTACAACTGAGAGGGAGAACTCGACTCCCATAGCGAATGAAACCATGACTAAAGACACAGGTTATACTTCACCAATCCAGGGGGAGAAAGAGACTGAAAGTACAACTGATGAAGGCGAAGGTGATATCTCTGAAGCTGAAGTGGAAGTGAATGCCGAATTGGATCCAGTATATGACCCAAATTTTCCTCCATTGGTGAAATGGACTAGAGACCATCCCAAAGAACAAATAATTGGTGAAACATCTGAAAACGTTCTCACTCGGTCTCAAATAAAGGCGAAACAAACTGCATTATTCTCTAAAGTTGAATTTTGTATGTTTAACTCATTTGTTTCAAAGATCGAACCAAAAACGGTAAAAGCTGCACTTGATCATTCAGACTGGGTCCAGGCAATGCAAGATGAACTTCATGAGTTTGAACGAAACCGAGTTTGGAGGTTGATACCTACACCAAAGGATGCCTCTGTAGTTGGATTGAAGTGGGTTTTTAGAAATAAGATGGATAAAGAAGGGAATTTCATTCGCAACAAGGCTCGGTTGGTTGTGAAAGGATATTGTCAAGAAGAAGGGATAGATTACGAAGAAACCTTCGCTTCGGTAGCTAGGTTGGAATCAGTAAGGATCTTCTTGGCTTATGCAGCTCATAAAAACTTCAAAGTTTTCCAAATGGATGTCAAACGTGCCTTCTTGAATGGAGAATTAGAAGAAACAGTCTATGTTGAACAACCGCCTGGGTTTGTAAACGAGAAATTCCCTGACCATTTCTATGTGCTAGATAAAGCAGTGTATGGATTAAAGAAAGCACAGAGAGCCTGGTATGAAACCTTAACTCGTTTTCTAAAAATGTCAAAATTTAAACAAGGTTCGGTTGACCCTACCTTCTTTCGAAAGAAAGAAGGCGAACATCTAATGATTGTTCAAATTTATGTTGATGATATCATCTTCGGCTCTACGAATCCTAGCTTAACAACTGAATTTAGAAAGTTGATGGAGACTAAATTTGAAATGAGCGCAATGGGTCCAATTAATTTCTTTCTTGGTTTAAACATTAGACAGGGAACAAAAGGTATATTCATCAACCAGGAGGCTTATACAAAAACCTTACTGACAAGATTCGGTATGATGGGGGACTCAAAAGTAAAGGTTCCAATGGAATTTGGCACTAAACTAACACCATCTCTGGAAAAATCTGCTGTTGACATAACAAAATATCGTCAAATGATAGTTTCACTTATGTATTTAACGGATAGTAGACCAGACATTATGTTTTCTGTGTGTTATTGTGCCAGGTTTCAAGCTAATCCAAGAGAACCTCACATGGTTGCTGTGAAGAACATTTTCTGTTACCTAAGGCGAACCTCTTCTCTCGGTCTCTGGTACCCTGCAAGATCTGGATTCTTCATTCAATCTTATTCTGATGCTGATCTAGGAGGATGTGGACTGGACAGAAAGAGCACAACAGGCGGATGCCAATTTCTTGATGGAAAACTTGTTAGGTGGCAATCTAAAAAGCAAACATGCGTCTCATTATCTACAGCTGAAGTTGAGTATATTGCTGCATCCTCTTGCACTTCTCAAGTAATCTGGATTCAAAGTCAACTGAGAGACTATGGGCTAAGCATGAAGAATATACCTCTTTATTGTGACTCAGAAAGTGCGATAAGGATTTGTCACAATCCGGTGCAACATTCAAAGACTAATCATATTGCACTCAGATACCACTTTATTAAAGATCATGTTGAAGATCGGAACGTCGAAGTACATTTTGTTCGATCTGGTGACCAACTGGCCGACATATTCACTAAGGAATTACTAGAAGCACTCTTTAACAAAATCTTACAAGGCATGGGTATGATGGAAGCAGAGTCGGTACCAAATCCTTAATCCTCTCACTAAATATTAGACAAGCGGAATAGAGCGACCGCTCGGTCTATTTCGGCTATACATCGACCGCTTGGTCTATTTCGGCTCCTCAAATTTTTGATAACCGAAATGAACCGACCGCTCGATCTATTTCGCTTCATTCAACTTAGATAAGGTTTCGGTTGTAAATTGTTTACGTTTCTTTATCTGTTTCTATTGTTTTTCAGAAAACCTCAAAAATCCAAAAATATTTTTGTCACACCCCAAAACCGGAACGGCGGAAACGTTCTGGGGTGGATGACGTCATGTCAAGTATCACAACACATGAATTATAGTAATCAAAGTACAACAAAACATTGCATTAATAGTAATAGTTTTACATGGTTTACATTACGATACATCAATGTAATACAAGTAAATATAATAAGTACAACATGGTACTAAGCTATCTTCATCAACAGCTCCGGGGATGTACCTGTCTAATGCTGACCTGAGAATACAAGTTATTTGAAAAACGAGTATCAGCATTTTTACAAATGCTGGTGAGTTCATAAGTATTTAGTGGCATTTTATCCAAATAACTTAATAAAAGTGGTAGTTTTAGTGTATCCATTACATTAGTGTCTTTTCCAGAAAATCCTATATTTTCTTTAATAAAAGCAGTCTTCTACCAAGACTGGACGGAGTTATGTGGTAAAAATTAGTTTTCCCTTTATCGCTATCATTATCAAAATATATAGAATTTGATTATTAAAGAAAGCAAGAGAATCAGGGAAATAACATATGCCTCAGCAGTGAAGACTGCTGACTAAGGCAAAGGAATCATAGACTCCAGGAGAGTATTGAACAAACGACACGCTTGGCTCAGTCTAACAAAGAGAGACACAGACCCCAGAGGGTACCAAATGAAAGGTACGGCTAGCAAGGTCTAAAAACAGAGGATACAGACCCCAGACCGTATCAAATGAAAGATACAGCTAGTAAGGTCTAAAAACAGAGAATGCAGACCGCAGACAGTATCAAATGAAAGATACAGCTAGCAAGGTCTAAAAACAGTGTGACTCTGAGAGTAGGTTTCCAACATACAGTGTAAATTGCTGGTGAAATACCGTTACCTTAAGGCCATGAATTATAAGGTAACCTGGGATACTCGTAAACATACTAACCGACACTAGAGTACCTGACGCCCTGCAAGCGTCTATAGAATGTGACATTTGTCACCCCTTGGCTTGGTAGGCCGTGGACTGTAGCTAGCAGTCAAGGTGCGGGGGTGTCAATCCCGTATAGATCTATACACATAATGTCCGCTCTCCCTACAGGAGACTCTGGTTACCAACTAGACGACGGAGAAGGCCGTGTCCCGAAGATGCATCCCAAATAGTGGGTAGTGGGTTTTCCAATATAAGTGTTGAACTAGAGGTAGAGACTCATAACTGAACTGACTAGAGTAAACCTATATGGCTATGATCGCATACATAACATATAACTAATGAGTCAAACGACCTTCGGATGGACATCCGATCCCACCAGACCACATCTCAACGAAGAAAAGGAAATAGGGCGGACAAGCCTTCCTAAGTCCTTCAATCATTATTTATATGCATCTATACAAGCACAGACATACATCTAACTACGTTTGAGTGTGCAACAAGTGGAATCATATCGTGAAGTATAACCAAATTGTGATGTATAACCGAATCGTGAAGTATAAGCGTACAGTGTGGAATAACCGAATTATGAAGTATAAGTGTTACTAAATATAAGTGTATCACGAAGTAGAAGCGACAACAAGTGAAGTAGGAGCGTATCGAGTGTAAGTGAAGTAGAAGCGATATCAAATATAAGTGAAGTAGAAGCGTATCACTAAGTAAGAGTGTAAACAAGTATAAACATTTAACTAAGTAGAAGTATCCACTAAGTAAAAGTATAACAAGGTAGTGGTATATAACGAGTGGGGTATCAAAACATGGAAGAAAACTTTATACTTAAGAAAATCACGAATGGGTATTCCTTTGTAAAATAAGTTTGAAAACCTTTAGAACTTCTTTGGAAACCTTTCATAAATTAGTTTTAAATGAAACTTTGATAAAGCAATATAAGTAAGAGATTTGAACAAGTGGAAACATTTTAGAAAACCATCTACAGTATCAAACTTGGTAAAACAGTTAACAGTGTGCTAAATCCTTGTGCATGCGGGTTATCAATCACATGTGATTGATATGATAACTGGCATGTTTAACTTGTATTCCCCCCTATAAAACATGTAAAAATGTTTAAAAGGTTCATTCAGGGGTATGAACTCACCTGGTGTAAGTGGATCCAATGAAGGTGCCGGTTGGGTGCTCGGTGTCAAGTAAGGACTTAGACACACTTAGTGACCTATTTAACATATGATAACATATGTTCACATACAATTAGTACATTTAATACTAATTAAATAAATATACGCACTCTAAGGAGTTTAAAGGCCTTATCTTGATCGTGGAATTTTGCTAGGTCCAAATCTAAATTGTATGAGTGGATTTAAGGGGGTTTAAAGGGACCATATGGGAGTTTATGGCCCATGAACCACCCCTATGGGAGTTTACGGCTGTGAACTCCTACCGTCTTGATTTTATGGAAGTTTAAGGCCCTTATTTCAATCCTAGTAATTATTCAAGGCTATAGGGGTGTTTGGGGTTCCAAGAGTGCACTCCCTTGGAGTTTATGGTCCAAATGACCACTCCTTGGGAGTTTAAGGCCATAAGCTCTTAGATTGGCCGTGAACTCTCATGCACCCCTTTAAACTTTGATTTTAAGCCCTTGATTCAACCCTAGCATTTTCTAGTGAAGGTATTAGGCCATTTAGGGGACATTTACTATCATTTGGCATGGTTTGGGGGTGTTTACGGCCTATGCATTTGCTTGGGCCGTAAACTCCAATTTACCCCACATTTCTTTGTGTTCAAATGTTCTAAACCCGAAATGGCAAGCCCCTAATTTATGTATTAAGCCTAAGGGTGGTTTGGGAGTGTTTTGGACATGATTTTACAAGTTTAGAGGGTGTTTACGGCCTAAGCATGTGCTTGGGCTGTAAACCCTCTTTTATGTCCCAAAAATGATTGTTTTGTGGTTCAAACAGTCCTAGACTAAATCCCCAATTAGTTTCTAAGCTCAAAGGGACTATTTCGGGCCATTTTGGTCTCTTTTAAGGTGTTTACGGCCTAAGGAGGCTCTTAGGCCGTAAACTCCTCTTTAACAGCTTAAATGGTCGATTTTTGAGGTATAACAACAAGTCAAGATGTTTAGGATAAGTTGGGGTAAGGAGACTCACGATTTGGAAGCCTTTGGTTGCGGATTTGAGACGAAATCGGGCTTTATGAGAGAGAGTATAGAGAGAGGGTGTAAAAGGGGTGGAATGAAGTCCATTCCCCCTTATATATGGGTTGGAGTTGGAGCTCAGTGGGAATCTACCCGATACTGTCGCTAAACGGGGCTTTCGGTCGCACCTGATTTAGTGGTCGCAATAAAATTTAACTTTTTCCATCTTAATATGGAAATGTAATTTACATGCTTTTACTTATCTTATTACGAAGAATAATGACATAAGATATAAATAAATAAAACATTTATTTATTTTACGACCTCAAATTAACGGAACTTTTATACAGTGGAATATTTCGTTAACGGTAACGGGTAATGTAACGGAATAAACTTGGGTTGTCACATCATCCCCCCGTTAGAGGGAATTTCGTCCCGAAATTCAGTTTTAGGCAAGATAGTAGGTATGAATGACCGTGTAGAGGCAGGAGAGTACTTCCTATTCGGTTTGTCCTCGCATTCCCAAGTGAACTCTGGTCTATGTTTGTCATTCCAACAAACCTTCACCTACGGGATGCGGATTTTGTCTCGTGTAGTTAGTGGGTTCCGACTGGTGTATCTACGAGGTTAGGGTTCTCAATGGTCTCTATCAAGATGAGTGGGATACGAAGAGTGACGTCGGCAACACATATCGAGTCTAAGAAGTGGATCGATCTGGTGTGAAACTTGTGGAATATCCGAAAGTAGTAGTGGTCTGAAAAGGGTTGGACCAAATCTCCATGAGAATTCTCAGATGGTCCTAAGCTCTCGGAAGGGTAGAGCTTTTCAGTAATTAGAACATTGTCACACCCCAAAACCAAGAACGGCGGAAACGTTCTGGGGCGGAGGACGTTATGTATAGTATCACAACACAGTAAATGTATATAAGCAAACAACATCATCCATTTCATTAAGTATATAATTTTAATACAAGTGTGTTCTGTACAGTTATAGACACCAAAATAATGTAATACAAAATAATATGAGATGAGTCTTGAATGCACTCCATCTTCTCAAAAGCTGGCCTCGGTACCTGTCTACTGATGACCTGAGAATACAAGTTATTTTGAAAGAGTTTATCAGCATTAAGCTGGTGAGTTCATAAGTATTTTAGTGTCAATGTTTGTTGTCAAAACGTTTGAACCTGTGTCAATGTATAAGTTTGTAAAAATGTAAGTAAATGTTTGAAAGTGTTTGTAAAAGTTTGAATCCCTCAGAAAATTCTATATTTTCTATAAAAGTAACCTTCTACCAAGGCTAAACTGTTTTGTATACTCGTTTGATGTAAAAGTGTGTAATTACCCAAGTATAACTATCATTTGATAAAATATATTTTGTACATTAATGCTTAAGTGAGATTATCACTAAAATATGTAATGGGTAAATCATTGTAGTACTGTAGCTTTGTATAATGAGAGCTACTGCTGTACTAATTACTACTACCTTAAACCGAATTTATATTAAGGTATATTGTGATAAATTGCACCATGCTATCGACTGGTAACAACGACATAATTAATGGTCGTAATAAAAAAAAATGACGTTTGGCACCCGCAGACCTGCAGGTCCGGCTGTAGCTAGCAGCAAGGTGTAGGATAGTCAATCCAGTATAGATCTATACGCAAACTCACGCTCTCCCTCCAAGAGAATTCTGGCTACAACTCGGGCCATGACATTTAAGGCATGCTCCAACACAGTGGATCACAATTGTTACGTATTCATGTATATGTAATGTTTCTCGTTCTAGTATAGCTGTATATGTACTTGTTTCTAGTATAGTTGTATATGTACTTGTTTCTAGTATATCTGTATATGTTCATGTTTCTAGTATATTTGTATATGTACTTGTTTCTAGTATATCTGTATATGTACTTGTTTCTAGTATATCTGTATATGTACTTGTTTCTAGTATATCTATATATGTTCATGTTTCTAGTATATCTGTATATGTACTTGTTTCTAGTATATCTGTATATGTACTTGTTTCTAGTATATCTGTATATGTACTTGTTTCTAGTATAGCTGTATATGTACTTGTTTCTAGTATAGCTGTATATGTTCCTGAGTTACCCCGATGGTAACTAACTATTGGTGTACTGATAAGTATGAATATGGAAGTACTTTTATGTCTATACATGTATATATGATATATAAGTAATATGGAAACGACCTTCGGATGGTGACCCGAAATCCCACCAGACCACATCCAAATCAAGGAAAAGGAAATAGGGCGGATGGCCTTCCTAAGCCCTTTGAACATTATTTATATAGCTATACATATATGGGCATGCAATTGAATATATAAAAGCATAAATAAGTTTTCATAAGACATTTGAAGCATAAATATAATTTCAAGAGAAGATCGACTTGATGTCGATCTATAAAACAATTTGAAGGCATAAGTTGATAAAACAGTTTAAGCATAAGAAGCATTTGTTTGAATCCCAGTCTATAAATAAGTTTGGATAGTAAAAGAGTTTGTAAAACGTTTCAATGTAAAGTAATTTGATAAACAGTTTGAACAGTGGTAAAAATCGTTGTTTTCCTAGTTATTAATCACATGTGATTAAATGCAATCACATGTGATTGAAGAAATAACAATAAGTATTTGACTTGTATCCCCCCATAAAGTATTTAAAACATTTAAAATCATTTCAAAGGTTGATTTAAGGGGTATGAACTCACTTGCGGTGAGTTGTTTGAATTGCAGTGTCGGATACCGTGCTAGGTGGCAAACGGAGACTTGTTTACACGCACGAGCCTAGTTATCATATAATAAGCATATATATAACTAATTAGACAAATAATAACTTAAATAAATAAGTTAAGACACTTAGGAAACATGTAAACACTTTTATAAGTGTTTAAGGTCCAAATGGTTGCATCTAAGTTGCTACAGGACAAGGCAAAAGGGTTTGAAACATCAAATGGCCTTGCATAAGAGTTCACCACCCAAAAAACCCCACCTTTTGGAGTTTACGGCCATAAACTCCTCACATGGTGGTTTTGGGTGTTTTAAAGTGCTATCTTGATCCTAGTACACTCCTAGCTTTGTTGGAATAACACATGAAATAGTTTAAGGCCCTAGAATGCTCCATAGGGGAGTTTACGGCCTAAAGTCCATTCACCCTAGAGTTTACGGCCGTAAACTCCTATGGGGTGATGGCTTTTAATTTTTTTGAGGCACTTACACATCAAGGATGGCTTCCATGATTTTATCTAAGGCTATTGTGACAAAAGGCACACTTTTGTGCCTTCACTTGGAGTTTACGGCCCAAGATATGTTCCTTGGCCGTAAACTTCTTTTAAGGAGTGATTATGATGTGTTTTGTTCTCCATTCAAGTCCCATGTGTTCAAGGTAAATTGTCTTAAGGCCTAAGGGGTGTTTGGAATGCTTTTTACCCTAGAAAAAGGGGTTTACGGCCCAAGAGGGGTTCTTGGCCGTAAACTCCTATAAACTTATGATTTTGAAGGGTTTTGATGTCTAAAATAGGCACAAGCATTTGAGGGTAAAGTTCCTTAAGCATTAGGGGAAGTTTAGGGCACTAATTGCCCTTAAAAAGGGGTTTACGGCCCAAGGAAGTTCCTTGGCCGTAAACTCCAATGACTTGTGTTTCTTGGATGATTTCTAGCCTATAAAGATCATACACAAAGTCCTTTACAAGTTATCTAGCAAGGAATCGGGTCTAGGAAGCCTTAAAGTTCCATTTTGGAGTTTACTCCCCAAGAACGTTCTTGGGCGGTAAACTCCCGGATCTTGTAATCTAAACATGTTGTTGATGTTAATAAGCATCTAACAAGTATTGAAACACATTTAGTAAAGTGGACTCACAATATGGGATGAAAACCCGAAGACCCGTCAGAGAGAATATGGATTTTCTCTATTTGGAATTGTGAATAATGAATTAATTTAATTAAGAAAACTATTTATAGTCCTGGAATATTTTGGCAGAAAATATTTTTATTCCTGATATTGCACTGCAACAGTATGAAACTTGGAATGCCCAAATTTCACAAAACCAGGAGCATCCACTCTCCTGATATCACCTTAAACATAAACCCTAATGTACACAAACTGATTCGGAAAAGTGTGAAAATCACGGAAACTGAACTGGCTTCTATTGAATAGATGATGTTCGTACAATTGGAAATTTCGGGTTGTCACATCATCCCCCTGTTAGAGGGAATTTCGTCCCGAAATTAGAATTTAAGCAAATAAGAGTTACAACTAATTAAGCGAAAAGATGAGCGTATTTCAACTTCATCTGATCCTCGCGTTCCCAAGTGAATTTCGGTCCTCGCTTGGCGTTCCAGCGAACCTTCACGATAGGGATACGACTTTGTTTCGTCTGCTTGACCTCACGGTCCATGATTTCTACAGGTTCTTCCACGAAGCTGAGGCTCTCGTTGATCTTGATCTCGTCGAGTGGGATTACGAGAGTCTCGTCGGACATACACTTTTTCAAGTTAGATACGTGGAATGTAGAATGTATGTTACGAAGTGTGTCGGGTAGATCGAGTTTGTAAGCTACGGGGCCGACTCTGGCAAGAATCTCGAAAGGCCCTATGTACCTCGGATTAAGCTTCCCACGCTTGCCGAAGCGTATCTAGCCCTTCCAGGGTGAGACCTTGAGAAGAACTCGGTCTCCCACCTGAAATTCCAAAGGTTTTCTTCGTTTATCGGCGTAGCTCTTCTGTCGGTCTCTAGAGGATTTCAATCGTTCACGGATCTGAATGATTTTCTCTGTCGTTTCCCGAATGATTTCCGGGCCAGTGAGAGTACTGTCGGAAGTTTGCCCTCTTGCTAATTGGGTATCACCCACCTCAGCCCAGCACAGAGGGGATCTGCACTTTCGGCCGTAGAGAGCTTCGAATGGAGCAGCCTTGATGCTCGTGTGATAACTATTATTATAGGAAAATTCGACAAGGGGTAAATGAGTATCCCATGCCTTTCCAAAATCAATCACACAGGCTCGCAACATATCTTCCAGTGTTTGGATGGTCCTCTCACTCTGTCCGTCGGTCTGTGGATGGTAGGCTGTGCTCATGTCCAGCCTTGTTCCTAGGGAATGTTGTAGTGATTGCCAAAATCTTGAGGTAAATCTACTATCTCTATCGGAGATAATGGACATAGGTACACCATGCAACCGTACAATTTCCCTAGTGTATGTTCTCGTAAGTTTCTCCATTTTGTCGGTTTCTTTGATAGGCAGGAAGTGTGCAGACTTGGTCAACCTATCAATGATGACCCATATGGTGTCAAGTCCACCCGTCGTCTTGGGCAACTTGGTTATGAAATCCATGGTGATTCGCTCCCACTTCCATTCTGGAATCTCTGGTTGTTGCAGTAAACCAGAGGGCTTCTGGTACTCGACCTTAACCTTCGCGCAAGTAAGGCATTTACTTACGAAGGTAGCAATCTCTGCTTTCATATTAGGCCACCAGTATAGCTTTTTAAGATCCAGATACATCTTATCTGAACCTGGGTGGACGGAATACCGAGTGTTGTGCGCCTCGGTCATGACCAAGTCTCGGAACCCACCGTGTTTCGGTGTCCAGATTCGGTTCATGAAATATAAAGCTCCGTCACCCTTGGCTTCAAAGTTCTTGTCCATTCCCCTAAGGGATTCACTCGACACTTTTTCAGGTTCCATGGCCTCAAGTTGAGCCGCCTGAATTTGCTTAGTCAGGTGTGAATGGATGGTTATCGATAATGACTTGACCTTGCGACCAGAATATTCTTTCCGGCTTAGGGCGTCTGCTACTACGTTGGCTTTACCCGGATGATAACGAATATCGCATTCGTAATTACTGAGTAGCTCGACCCACCGTCGTTGTCTCATGTTTAGCTCCTTCTGATCGAAAATGTGTTGTAAACTCTTGTGGTCGGTAAAGATAGTGCTCTTCGTTCCATACAAGTAGTGTCTCCAGATCTTCAGAGCAAACACTACTGCTCCTAGTTCAAGATCGTGGGTCGTGTAGTTAACCTCGTGTGTCTTCAACTGTCTCAAGGCGTAGGCGATGACCTTACCTCGCTGCATCAGAACACATCCGAGTCCTTGATTGGATGCATCGCAATAGACTACGAAGTCCTCTATTCCTTCGGGAAGGGATAATATTGGTGCGGTGCACAAGGCTTGTTTGAGCGTTTGGAACGCTCTTTCTTGTTTCTCTTCCCAGTCAAAGGCCACGCCTTTCTGAGTCAGGGTTGTAAGAGGCTTCGCTATTCGGGAGAAGTTATGAATGAACCTGCGGTAGTAGCCAGCGAGACCTAGAAATTGACGAATTTCTGTAGGCGTCTTTGGCGCTGACCAGTTCTCAATGGCTTTTATTTTGGATGGGTCCACGTGGATTCCCTCTTCGCTTACCACGTGTCCTAAGAATTCGACTCTTCGGATCCAAAATTCACATTTCGAGAACTTCGCATAAAGTTTCTCCTTTCGTAATGTCTCTAGAACTTGTCGCAGATGGTCACCATGCTCTTTCTTACTTTGGGAGTAGATCAGGATGTCGTCAATGAAAACGATGACGAACTGATCTAAGTAAGGTCGGCATACTCTATTCATCAGATCCATGAAGACTGCGGGCGCATTGGTCAATCCGAATGGCATCACCACGAACTCGTAGTGTCCGTAACGAGTTCGGAAGGCTGTCTTCGGCACATCCTCCTCTAGCACTCGTAACTGGTGATATCCGGATCTCAGATCAATCTTGGAAAAATAGTTCGCCCCTTGCAGTTGGTCGAATAGATCGTCTATGCGTGGCAGAGGATAACGATTTTTGATCGTCAATTTGTTGAGTTATCTGTAGTCAATACACATACGGAATGATCCGTCTTTCTTCTTAACGAACAAGACCAGTGCTCCCCAAGGTGAGAAACTTGGTCTTATAAAGCCCTTGCTGAGCAGTTCGTTAAGTTGACCAGAGAGTTCTTGCATCTCGGCTGGTGCTAAACGGTAGGGCGACTTGGCTACTGGGGTAGCTCCTGGGACTAAGTCGATTCTGAACTCGACTTGTCGTTGCGGAGGTAACCCGGGTAGTTCTTCTGGGAAAATGTCGGGGAAGTCGCTCACTACTGGGAGGTTCTTTAGTTCTTTCGTTTCTAGGTTCGTGTCGACGACGTGAGCAAGGAATGCGTGGTATTCTTTGCGCAGATATTTCTGTGCTTGAATACTAGATATAATGCGAAGACTCGCACCAGGTTTGTCGCCGTAGACTATAAGAGTTTCATTAGACGGGAGGTTTAGACGGACTGCTTTCTCGTAGCACATGATGTCGGCGCGATGAAGACTTAACCAATCCATGCCGATAATAACGTCGAAACTTTTTATTGAGACCGGCATAATGTCGATTGGGAAAGAATGGTTATCTAAGGTTAGAAGACAGCCTAAGTATATACTATTAGTACTTTCAGTTTTCCCATTGGCCATTTCTACTGTGAATTGTTCATTAAGTGCGTGTGGTTGTTGCTTAAGCATGCGAGCAAATTTGTGGTTTACGAAGCTTCGCTCCGCTCCACTATCGAACAGAATGCATGCATAGGAGTTATCAAGGAGGAACGTACCAGTCACCACTGTCGGGTCAGCAACTGCTTCCTCGTGGCCTATAGCTAGTACCCTCCCTGCTCCTCCAGTATTCCTCGCCTTGGGGCAGTCCCTTTTAAAGTGGCCGGTTTCGCCACATCCATAGCAAGTTAGGCTCGCGCCAGAGCCAGGAACTTGGGAGATCGGTTGTGCCGGGAACTTACAGAATCGGACGGTATGTCCTTTTCTGTTGCAGTTAGAACACTGCATTTCACGGCAGGCGCCGTTGTGGTGGAAGTTGCATTTGTTGCACTTCGGCAAACTTCCAGCATACTGCTTCCCCGGAGCAGTAACAGCAGTAGGGGTTACCGCGGCATGCACTACCACGATCTGTCGTTTCTTTGCAGCTCGCTGCTTCTTCTTCTCATCCCAAAACTTCCGCTTGGTGCCAGCGGGTTTGGATGGTTCTGGGATGGCTAGGGTGGTTGTGGTTGCAGGGGTCTTGACTCCATGGTCAATGAGTCTTTGTGCCAATCGCTTGGCACTGTCGAAGGTAGCGGGGTTGGATGCTAAGACATTCCCCTGGTACGGAGGCACTAGCCCCCATATGTACCATTCGATCTTTTTCCCTTCAGTGGGAACCATATTGGGGCAGAGGGCCACCAGTTCGCTAAATCGGGCAGTATAAGCGATCACATTGGTGCCCTTCATGGTCAGATTCCAGAGTTCATGTTCTAACTTCTGGACTTCGCCCCTCGGGTAGTATTCCTCAGTCATGAGGTCCTTCATTGTTTCCCAGCCCATGTCGTTAGCCACGACGAGAGTTAGGGCTTTGACGTGGCCGTTCCACCACATTAGGGCTTTACCCTCAAAGGTGCATGCGGCATATTTCACTTTGCACATAGCAGGGCATGAACAGATTTCGAAGACTGATTCAGTCTTCTCGAACCATTGCGAGAGAGCAATGACTCCGCCGGTGCCATAGAAAGGCTTCGGCTTGCAGTTTGTGAAATCCTTGTAGGAGCACTCTCTCGAGCGCACAGGGATTTCGATCGAAATAGATTCCACAGGGGTTCCACCTCTGCTGGCATCTGATGAGTGATACTGAGCCATGGCAGTTGCCACTGCTGCAACTACGACAGCATTCAGGGCTGCAGTATCGATGACCGGAGGTAGTGGAGGCGGTGGAGGTGCAGGATTATTCCTATTCCTGGGAGATTTGCGAGGAGGCATCTTTCAACTATAAGTTTATAAAGATAAGAAAGATGGTAAGAATCAATTTGTAAGCAACGTGAGAGTGACCCATGGACTAACTAACCATAGCCCAACAGTTTGAATGAGTGTTTGAAATCACAATAAGAAATATTAGTAGGAATACACAAGTGTACAAATTTTTCCCACAGATTAGATAGATTTCAATAGTACGGGTATTACTGATGTAATAAGTTCAAGGAAAATCGACCTAACAGTAGGTCTTACATCATACCATAAGGACAAGACTGACAGTCCTAGATTCCTAATTAGAGTATCGAAAGTTAGGAATATTTTACAGACAAGTGCTACTTAGAGCACATAAGTTCAAGGCTATCCCTAAATCAAAAGACAGAGATGTACTAGACATCATCTAATGGCGATGGGAGTTCCTCGGGCGAGCCCTGAGGTCGGACACTTGGCGAAACACCTCTTGAAGGTGTCGATCATGAGCCCTCTGACGAGCTCGAAGTTCCAAGACTTCAGCACGGGAGGCAGCCAGCTGTTGCTGCAGGGTTTCGTTGGTTCTCCGGGTCCGTTCCATGTCTTCTTCAAGACGGCGGATGCGGACTGTGTTGACACCTGAATTGGCATCAATCTCCATGACCCGGTCGATGGCTGCTCGACCTTGCTCGACATTACGAGCTATTCTGCGGATGATTACCGGCAGAGCTCTGTCAGCAGAGCCACCATCGTTAATGTTGTAAAAGGTTCGGTCCCCAAAGTATGGTAAGGGTTGACCCTGTTCATCACTCCAGCGGTTCAGGTTGTTTGCCCACATGGGTGTAGGACCTGGAAACGCTGGTCGAGGGTTGTTGTTCGGGGCTTGACCTACAAGCGGTAGGTTGTTGACTTCAGGCTCAGAGTCGGATCCATCGGAAAAGCCTTCTGCAAGGTGATCATCCAAAGGGATTGGATGCTCATCTTCGGGCTCTTCTTCGATCCACCCGGCATTGCCTTCATTGGGAAAGTACGGGTCGCCATGATGGAATCCAGCCATTTAGATCTACGCGAGAAGAGAGGTATAAGAATATAGTATACGTGTAACTAGTAGCACAAAATACTCCTATAGTATTTTAAGTTTAAGTTCTACTGATCTTCTTGTGGTAGTGTTGGTAAGTTTTTAGACTTGTTAACATATCACAACCATTCTAGGGCATATGCTAATCACTCCTAGGACCAGCATAGTTGATCAGGCTATGCCATTCCCAGGACTGACCATACATCCCCGAGCTCACTTGTGATATTTAACAATCGTAATACTTTTGTTCTTGTCATTGTGACACTGATTTTAGTATGAATGCAGACTAGTATACTTAATTAAATATTTTATTATTTAAAGTATAGACTCTTGGTCAGAGTGTTTTAATCCCATTTGGGTTTATAGATTAGTATATCTTTTATGGGTTGATATACTTGATTCACTATAAACAATGCTCTGATACCAATCTGTCACACCCCAAAACCAAGAACGGCGGAAACGTTCTGGGGTGGAGGACGTCATGTATTGTATCACAACACAGTAAATGTAAATAAGCAAACAACATCATCCATTTCATTAAGTATATAATTTTAATACAAGTGTGTTCTGTACAGTTATAGACACCAAAATAATGTAATACAAAATAATATGAGATGAGTCTTGAATGCACTCCATCTTCTCAAAAGCTGGCCTCGGTACCTGTCTACTAATGACCTAAGAATACAAGTTATTTTGAAAGAGTTTATCAGCATTAAGCTGGTGACTTCATAAGTATTTTAGTGTCAATGTTTGTTGTCAAAACGTTTGAACCTGTCTCAATGTATAAGTTTGTAAAAATGTAAGTAAATGTTTGAAAGTGTTTGTAAAAGTTTGAATCCCTCAGAAAATCCTATATTTTCTATAAAAGTAACCTTCTACCAAGGCTAAACTGTTTTGTATACTCGTTTGATGTAAAAGTGTGTAATTACCCAAGTATATCTATCATTTGATAAAATATAGTTTGTACATTAATGCTTAAGTGAGATTATCACTAAAATATGTAATGGGTAAATCATTGTAGTATTGTAGCTTTGTGTAATGAGAGCTACTGCTGTACTAATTACTACTACCTTAAACCGGATTTATATTAAGGTATATTGTGATAAATTGCACCATGCTATCGACTGGTAACAACGACATAATGAATGGTCGTAATAAAAAAAATGACGTTTGGCACCCGCAGACCTGCAGGTCCGGTTGTAGCTAGCAGCAAGGTGTAGGATAGTCAATCCAGTATAGATCTATACGCAAACTCACACTCTCCCTCCAAGAGAATTCTGGCTACAACTCGGGCCATGAAATTTAAGGCATGCTCCGACATAGTGGATCACAATTGTTACGTATTCATGTATATGTAATGTTTCTCGTTCTAGTATAGCTGTATATGTACTTGTTTCTAGTATAGCTGTATATGTACTTGTTTCTAGTATATCTGTATATGTTCATGTTTCTAGTATATCTGTATATGTACTTGTTTCTAGTATATCTGTATATGTACTTGTTTCTAGTATATCTGTATATGTTCATGTTTCTAGTATATCTGTATATGTACTTGTTTCTAGTATATCTTTATATGTACTTGTTTCTAGTATAGCTGTATATGTACTTGTTTCTAGTATAGTTGTATATGTACTTGTTTCTAGTATAGCTGTATATGTTCCTGTGTTACCCCGATGGTAACTAACTATTGGTGTACTGATAAGTATGAATATGGAAGTACTTTTATGTCTATACATGTATATATGATATATAAGTAATATGGAAACGACCTTCGGATGGTGACCCGAAATCCCACCAGACCACATCCAAATCGAGGAAAAGGAAATAGGGCGGATGGACTTCCTAAGCCCTTTGAACATTATTTATATATCTATACATATATGGGCATGCAATTGAATATATAAAAGCATAAATAAGTTTTCATAAGACATTTGAAGCATAAATATAATTTCAAGAGAAGATCGACTTGATGTCGATCTATAAAACAATTTGAAGGCATAAGTTGATAAAACAGTTTAAGCATAAGAAGCATTTGTTTGAATCACAGTCTATAAATAAGTTTGGATAGTAAAAGAGTTTGTAAAACGTTTCAATGTAAAGTAATTTGATAAACAGTTTGAACAGTGGTAAAAATCGTTGTTTTCCTAGTTATTAATCACATGTGATTAAATGCAATCACATGTGATTGAAGAAATAACAATAAGTATTTGACTTGTATCCCCCCATAAAGTATTTAAAACATTTAAAATCATTTCAAAGGTTGATTTAAGGGGTATGAACTCACTTGCGGTGTGTTGTTTGAATTGCAGTGTCGGATACCGTGCTAGGTGGCAAACGGAGACTTGTTTACACGCACGAGCCTAGTTATCATATAATAAGCATATATATAACTAATTAGACAAATAATAACTTAAATAAATAAGTTAAGACACTTAGGAAACATGTAAACACTTTTATAAGTGTTTAAGGTCCAAATGGTTGCATCTAAGTTGCTACGGGACAAGGCAAAAGGGTTTGAAACATCAAATGGCCTTGCATAAGAGTTCACCACCCAACAAACCCCACCTTTTGGAGTTTACGGCCGTAAACTCATGGGTTTATGGCCGTGAACTCCTCACATGGTGGTTTTGGGTGTTTTAAAGTGCTATCTTGATCCTAGTACACTCCTAGCTTTGTTGGAATAACACATGAAATAGTTTAAGGCCCTAGAATGCTCCATAGGGGAGTTTACGGCCTAAAGTCCATTCACCCTAGAGTTTACGGCCGTAAACTCCTATGGGGTGATGGCTTTTAATTGTTTTGAGGCACTTACACATCAAGGATGGCCTCCATGATTTTATCTAAGGCTAATGGGGACAAGAGGCACACTTTTGTGCCTTCACTTGGAGTTTACGGCCCAAGATATGTTCCTTGGCCGTAAACTCCTTTTAAGGAGTGATTATGATGTGTTTTGTTCTCCATTCAAGTCCCATGTGTTCAAGGTAAATTGTCTTAAGGCCTAAGGGGTGTTTGGAATGCTTTTTACCCTAGAAAAAGGGGTTTACGGCCCAAGAGGGGTTCTTGGCCGTAAACTCCTATAAACTTATGATTTTGAAGGGTTTTGATGTCTAAAATAGGCACAAGCATTTGAGGGTAAAGTTCCTTAAGCATTAGGGGAAGTTTAGGGCACTAATTGCCCTTGAAAAGGGGTTTACGGCCCAAGGAAGTTCCTTGGCCGTAAACTCCAATGACTTGTGTTTCTTGGATGATTTCTAGCCTATAAAGATCATACACAAAGTCCTTTACAAGTTGTCTAGCAAGGAATCGGGTCTAGGAAGCCTTAAAGTTACATTTTGGAGTTTACTCCCCAAGAACGTTCTTGGGCGGTAAACTCCCGGATCTTGTAATCTAAACATGTTGTTGATGTTAATAAGCATCTAACAAGTACTGAAACACATTTAGTAAAGTAGACTCACAATATGGGATGAAAACCCGAAGATCCGTCAGAGAGAATATGGCTTTTCTCTATTTGGAATTGTGAATAATGAATTAATTTAATTCAGAAAACTATTTATAGTCTTGGAATATTTTGGCACAAAATATTTTTATTCCTGATATTGGACTGCAACAGTATGAAACTTGGAATACCCAAATTTCACAAAACCAGGAGCATCCACTCTCCTGATATCACCTTAAACATAAACCCTAATGTACACAAACTGATTCGGAAAAGTGTGAAAATCACTGAAACTGAACTGGCTTCTATTGAATAGATGATGTTCGTACAATTGGAAATTTCGGGTTGTCACAAACATAGTGTACTTCTACGGCAACATCACCACTAACATGATCGCCATTCTAAAGTTCCTAACGTTCTCTCCCATACTGGTAGTGTAGTCCTTCAGGTTGGTTCTCAGGAAGGTCGGGTTATCTTTGGTTTCGCATTTCCTGTCAATTGGCTTTTAGAGGCTTTCTAGGTCATCTAATGGGTTGCGTGTCTACGATTATATGTTTGTTGTAGAGTGTCTATCTCAAGCTCGTGCAAAATGAACCTGCACTAACGAATCTTGAGGTACAGAAACCCTCAGGGTCGGGGAGATAGGGTTTCACCAGACGAGTGTTGGACTATCTCGGGAGGTGGTTCTACTATTTCTGCGTGAGATAGTATTCGTGGAACACCTAGTAGTCCAATGAATCTCTAAGAATTTGGTGTATTCTAGTGCGAAAAGCGCATGCTCCTGCATAATCCCTCAACTAACACCAAGGCTGGTGTTAAGTCTATAATCTCTTCGGGATCTGGGTCATGAGGCTTAACGCAACTACTTTCGCACTTTGATCAAGTATTCTTGGTTGCGGAGGTTATCCTGTGGTTCTCGGTATTCTAGTGTTCACTTCAGAGAATGTAGTCTATCGTCTACAAGGTGACGATGACTTCCTCCATGCGAGGGGGCGGAGGATCATAGGCACTGCTCATCTATAACGGGGTGGACGAAGTGCCTGAGTAGTGCGAGCATCTACTGCAACTACTCTTCCGAAGGTTATGAGTTTTCCCGGTCTAGGTCAAATCTAGTGAGTATAGGGTTCCATTACTCGGAACTTTAATCCCTTTACTAACTGAGGGTGTTAGCTACTATGTGGGCTTAACCGCTATGACAACAAATTTCGGATTTATGGTCATTATAGTATCTCAACCCGCAGTGGTTCTCTTGACTCCAGCTCCTATTTTATGGAATAGGATGTAGGGCTTTACTATGAGGTTCGTGGTAGAGCTCATACTTGGCTTAACCACTAATACTTGGTGTATGCAGGCCATATATATTTGAGTTCGGCAGGATATTCAGTTGTGTGACTCCATCCCAGACACACAACCCAACGAGGAACAGGGAGTAGGGAGGAAACACACATCTTAAATATTTTTGATCTAAATTATATACTACCTTTATGCCTATACCTGGTTATAGTGGTCATTCCTATGAGTTCTATTCTCTGGGTTCACGAACCTAGTGTGCGAGGTGCGAAGGGTCTTTCTGGGGAATCTACGGAGTATGCTTCAGATGGTTATCGTCTTCTGGAGTATCTTGAAGTGTCTTTCGCTTCGGTTTCCATATGACTAAGAGAGGTCGGTCAGCAGTGCGCGGTACCCTTCTCTTGGGTACTTCGGAAGGTTTGAGATAAGAGGGACAACTAACGGATGGCATTAGGTTGATTATTTGTATTATGTTCAGGTTCGGAAGAACCTTTATTTGCCGACATGGCTACGGAAAAAGTTCTCTTTACACAGCACTAGGGATGTACACATGGTTGCACGAAGTCGAACCATGATCAATAGAGTCGTCAAAATTTGCATACTGCGACATGATATAAAGTGAGGGTCGATAGAGTCATGCGCCGAACAGGCACACAAGTTCTAGGTGTCTCGGGTTTCGTCCTGTGTATCACTGCCGTAGATACTTGGACCGATAGAGTCGACGCGGAACTATAGAGAGTCCTAAGTGTTTCCGAGTAGAGTACCTTTTCATGAATGGATTCTCACGAGGCATTTCTATAATCGTCTAACATATACTACTCATGTATAGTTAAGGTGGGGAGGACTGTTGACTGAGCGACTCCGCCCTAAATCCACAACCAAACGAGGAACAGGAAATGAGGCGGCATTCACTCACTCTAGGTCTATCCATCTTAACTATACATGGTCGTAACGTATATGTTTAGCCATTATAGTTTTACCTAATGAATTTTAAATTTTATAACAGTGCTGCGACTTTCGCCTTAATGGGGAAGTATTTACATTTGAATTAGCCTTTTAATGTTTTGCGTTAGTTATCTGAGATCGAGAGACGTACCAAAAATCTACCAGGTTCCTTGATGCTTCTCCCTAAGTAGTAGAGTTAGGCTCCTCCTGTGTCCTTGTTGTTTCCTTCAGTTGGGCAATCTCTTTTGAAGTGTCCAATCTCACCATATAGACGGCAAACTGGATTGCTCGTCACGTTGGTGATTGATGCAATACGCTCCACCGGAGTTCTGCATACGCGAGCAGTATGCCCCTTCATGTTGCACCTAGCACATAAGAGTTCCCGACATATACCATGATGATGGTAGCTACACTTGCCGCAGTGGGGAAGGTTTCCTAGGTATGGTCTTCTTAAAGTCAGGAGGGAAGGATTGATAGGGGTATCGACTGTCTCAGCTCGTTGTCCTTCGGAAGGTCCTTGAGTCGAGGTACCTCCCTCCTCGATCTTGAGTTTTCTCTTCAATGGATTCGGTTGAGGTTCTTGGGTGGCTGGGTATGCAGGGGTTGGTTGCTGCTGTCCATTGCTAGGATCGGGATTCCCGATAGGGCCCTTGCTAACATTGGCATTGTTAGCATTCAGGTGAGCCATGACAGCTGCTACGGCTACCGAGACTGCAGCTTGGAACGTAGCTTCATCGAATAAGAGAGTAGGTTTCTTGTTTGTGGACTGGTTACGCTTCTTCGGTGGCATGGTTTTCTACACGAAGAGGAATGAGAGACGATGGCTAGCCCTGGACATATCTGTCCTGACTGCATTAGGCATAAATTTTTTCCGTGCCTCGGGTACTGGTTGTCTGAGTGTCGACCTACATCCCTATGATGTAGTCCTGGTGTACAAGGTAGGAGTATGAGTATCGGAAAAGGCCATAAGATGCGAGTCGTTCCTACTACGTTACCTTTATACTGGGAAGGTTTCACTCTCCAGCCTGGAGAGATTTGAGAACAGTTTGGAACGAAACCGCGGAAAGAGAGGCTCATGAAGGCTTATGGCTAGATACTCTCAATAGAGCTGCGGGGATCCGCTTTAATCGTGTAAATGGTAACGGGAAACGATGGTTTTCCTAACACATAGCGTGAGTAGTGTAACCACTAACTCACTAAATTGTATTATTTTAAGGGTTTATGAGCGTGACAAACACGAGGAAAAGACACTTCTCGGATTCCATGTACTGGCTCCCTCTGTCTGCCTCGTATCTTTGATTGGTATCGGCGTTGGTTTCCTTCGGGTAGTTACCTAGGGTTCTTTTCTCATGAAGACACATTGAATTTCTACTCCACCTTACTCCCGAATCCGACTCCGGGTGTCATCACTTCATGATGGATGACTGGAAATTTCGGAAGTTTAGGCGAATTTCTCACCGATGTCCCTAAAAAGATATAGGCACTTGGTGAATTCAATAGTCTCGACCCAGTTCATTTATTTCTGAATTGGAAATATTTTCAATGAACCTCTTCTGGGTCTACATCAACTCTTCTGTCAAGCACTGAGGTGGATAGGGTTGTCTACAGGGTTCGTGCAAGAATGGAAATGTCTAAAGAATCCTAAGAGATTATTAACATTTCACTGGATGATCCATATCGAGTCCTGCTATGATTACACAGGGTACACAAATCATATATAGCTTAGATCCGATAGGCCTTCGAATATGTGATACTACTTTATATCCACATCCCAACGAGGAAAAGGAAGTAGAGCGAAACCACACATTCTTAGCCTATGGGATCCTTATCATATATAACCCTGGGAGTATACCCTCTGTAGTTGTAGGTATATCAATAAGGATCTTTTTAGTTCTTCACACAAGGTTTTTTATGGATCCTAAAATACCCCTATGGTATTTTAATTTCTTGTTTGTTTCTTATCTTCTGAATATGATTCTGGGATTAGAGTGAGTCTTTTAGTGTTCCAAAGTACTCCTATAGTATTTTGACTTTATGTTTGGCTCTAGCATTCCTAGTTGGTAAGTTTCAGACCTGTTGCAACACCACTATCACTCCCAAGCACATGTTCATCGCATATCGAATAAATGTAGTTGATCAGGTTACATTTATTCCAGCTTACGATTACATAACTGCTCAGGTTTGACGGTAATGCTCAACATCTGAAGACTTTTATTATTGTTCTTCTTGTGATACTTGTGTTCGAGTGTTTAGGTTCTGGATGTTCTTATACTTTGGTAAAATATGGTTATATTTTAAAGTATAATTCTTGGTCAGAGTGTTTTATCCCTTTGTATTTATAGGTTGTATATATTTTATGAATTGATATACTTAACTCACTATAAACAATGCTCTGATACCAATCTGTCACACCCCAAAACCGGAATGGCGGAAACGTGCTGGGGTGGATGACGTCATGTCAAGTATCACAACACATGCATTATAGTAATCAAAGTACAACAAAACATTGCATTAATAGTAATAGTTTTACATGCTTTACATTACGATACATCAAAGTAATACAAGTAAATATAGTAAGTACAGCATGGTACTAAGCTATCTTCATCAACAGCTCCGGGGATGTACCTGTCTAATGCTGACCTGAGAATACAAGTTATTTGAAAAGCGTTTATCAGCATTTTTACAAATGCTGGTGAGTTCATAAGTATTTAGTGGCATTTTATCCAAATAACTTAATAAAAGTGGTAGTTTTAGTGTATCCATTACATTAGTGTCTTTTCCAGAAAATCCTATATTTTCTTTAATAAAAGCAGTCTTCTACCAAGACTGGACGGAGTTATGTGGTAAAAAGTAGTTTTCCCTTAATCGCTATCATTATCAAAATATACAGAATTTGATTATTAAAGAAAGCAAGAGAACCAGGGAAATAACATATGCCTCAGTAGTGAAGACTGCTGACTAAGGCAAAGGAATCATAGACTCCAGGAGAGTATTGAACAAACGACACACCTGGCTCAGTCTAACAAAGAGAGACACAGACCCCAGACGGTACCAAATGAAAGGTACGGCTAGCAAGGTCTAAAAAAACAGAGGATACAGACCCCAGACCGTATGAAATGAAACATACAGCTAGTAAGGTCTAAAACCGGAGAATGCAGACCGCAGACAGAATCAAATGAAAGATATAGCTAGCAAGGTCTAAAAACAGTGTGACTCTAAGAGTGGGTTTCCAGCATATAGTGTAAATTGCTGGTGAAATACCGTTACCTTAAGGCCATGAATTATAAGGTAACCTGGGATACTCGTAACCATACTAACCGACACTAGAGTACCTGACGCCCTACAAGCGTCTATAGAATGTGACATTTGTCACCCCTTGGCTTGGTAGGCCGTGGACTGTAGCTATCAGTCAAGGTGCGGGGGTGTCAATCCCGTATAGATCTATACACACAATGTCCGATCTCCCTACAGGAGACTCTGGTTACCAACTAGACGACGGAGAAGGCCGTGTCCCGAAGATGCATCCCAAATAGTGGGTAGTGGGTTTTCCAATATAAGTGATGAACTAGAGGTAGAGACTCATAACTGAACTGATTAGAGTAAACCTATATGGCTATGCTCGCATACATAACATATAACTAATGTATCAAACGACCTTCGAATGGACATCCGATCCCACCAGACCACATCTTAACGAAGAAAAGGAAATAGGGTGGACAAGCCTTCCTAAGTCCTTCAATCATTATTTATATGCATCTATACAAGCACAGACATACATCTAACTACGTTTGAGTGTGCAAAAAGTGGAATCATATCGTGAAGTATAACCAAATTGTGATGTATAACCGAATCGTGAAGTATAAGCGTACAGTGTGGAATAACCGAATTATGAAGTATAAGTGTTACCAAATATAAGTGTATCATGAAGTAGAAGCGACAACAAGTGAAGTAGGAGCGTATCGAGTGTAAGTGAAGTAGAAGCGATATCAAGTATAAGTGAAGTAGAAGCGTATCACTAAGTAAGAGTGTAAACAAGTATACACATTTAACTAAGTAGAAGTATCCACTAAGTAAAAGTATAACAAGGCAGTGGTATATAACGAGTGGGGTATCAAAACATGGAAGAAAACTTTATACTTAAGAAAATCACGACTGGGTATTCCTTTGTAAAATAAGTTTGAAAACCTTTAGAACTTCTTTGGAAACCTTTCATAAATCAGTTTTAAATGAAACTTTGATAAAGCAATATAAGTAAGAGATTTGAACAAGTGGAAACATTTTAGAAAACCATTTACAGTATCAAACTCGGTAAAACAGTTAACAGTGTGGTAAATCCTTGTGCATGCGGGTTATCAATCACATGTGATTGATATGATAACTGGTATGTTTAACTTGTATTCCCCCTATAAAACATGTAAAAACGTTTAAAAGGTTCATTCAGGGGTATGAACTCACCTGGTGTAAGTGGATCCAACGAAGGTGCCGGTTGGGTGCTCGGTGTCAAGTAAGGACTTGGACACACTTACTGACCTATTAACATATGATAACATATGTTCACATACAATTACTACATTTAATACTAATTAAACAAGTATACACACTCTAAGGAGCGGAAAACACTTTGGTTAAGTGTTTGGGGGTGTCCCGGGTAACATTTAAGGGCTTGAATGACTTAGGAATGAAGTTTACTCTCCAAGAGTAAACTTTATACATGGTGTTTACGGCCCTGGGACAACTCCCCATGAGTTTACAGTCGTAAACTCATGGTGAGGGTGTTCTAGGATGTTTAAAGGACTTATCTTGATCATGGAATTTTGCTAGGTTCAAATCTAAATTGTATGAGTGGATTTAAGGGGGTTTAAAGGGACCATATGGGAGTTTACGGCCCATGAACCACCCCTATGGGAGTTCACGGCCGTGAACTCCTACCCTCTTGATTTTATGGAAGTTTAAGGCCCTTATTTCAATCCTAGTAATTATTCAAGGCTATAGGGGTGTTTGGGGTTCCAAGAGTGCACTCCCTTGGAGTTTATGGTCCAAATGACCACTCCTTGGGAGTTTACGGCCATAAGCTCTTGGCTTGGCCGTGAACTCTCATGCACCCCTTTAAACTTTGATTTTAAGCCCTTGATTCAACCCTAGCCTTTTCTAGTGAAGGTATTAGGCCATTTAGGGGACATTTACTATTATTTGGCATGGTTTGGGGGTGTTTACGGCCTAAGCACTTGCTTGGGCCATAAACTCCAATTTACCCCACATTTCTTTGTGTTCAAATGTTCTAAACCCAAAATGGCAAGCCCCTAATTTATGTATTAAGCCTAAGGGTGGTTTGGGAGTGTTTTGGACATGATTTTACAAGTTTAGAGGGTGTTTACAGCCTAAGCATGTGCTTGGGCTGTACACTCTCTTTTATGTCCGAAAAATGATTGTTTTGTGGTTCAAACACTCCTAGACTAAATCCCCAATTAGTTTCTAAGCTCAAAGGGACAATTTCGCGCCATTTTGGTCTCTTTTAAGGTGTTTACGGCCTAAGGAGGCTCTTAGGCCGTAAACTCCTCTTTAACAGCTTAAATGGTCAATTTTTGAGCTATAACAATAAGTCAAGATGTTTAGGATAAGTTAGGGTAAGGAGACTCACGATTTGGAAGCGTTTGGTTGCGGATTTGAGACGAAATCGGGCTTTATGAGACAGAGTATAGAGAGAGGGTGTAAAAGGGGTGGAATGAAGTACATTCCCCCTTATATATGGGTTGGAGTTGGAGCTCAGTGGGAATCTACCCGATACTGTCGCTAAACGGGGCTTTTGGTCGCACCCGGTTTAGTGGTCGCAATAAAATTTAACTTTTTCCAACTTAATATGGAAATGTAATTTACATGCTTTTACTTATCTTAATACGACGAATAACGACATAAGATATAAATAAATAAAACATTTATTTATTTTACGACCTCAAATTAACGGAACTTTTATACAGTGGAATATTCCGTTAACGGTAACGGGGTAATGTGACGGAATAAACTTGGGTTGTCACAATTTTCTTTTTCTGTTTTTATTCTTTTTCAGAAAACCTCAAAAATCCTAAAATATTTTCTTTTTCTGTTTTTATTCTTTTTCAGAAAACTTCAAAAATCCGAAAAATTTTTCTTTTTCTGTTTTTATTCTTTTTCAGAATAATTTAAAAACTCAAAAAAAATTTTTTTTTTTGTGTGTGGTATATTTGTTTGTTTTTGTCTCATTTCGGTCTCCAGGATACACGAAGAACAGAAAATGGAGCTGGTACAGGTATTACGTGTATCTTATGAACTAGTTAAGGGTCCCTAGAAGCATGATGCTGCATGTTCACTCAAGCCTCTACGACCTAGAGAAAGGCCTTAATGATTTGATCCAACCTATCGTTTCTTCCCAAATAGGCAATTCTTATTTACTCGGTCTTGAGCTACCTTACTCTTCTCACATGAGTTAAGAGTTTCTCTGCTTTGTCCTCTTAAATAGCAGAAGGTACCTTCATTTCTTTCACCATCCTCAAACCATTCTCCATCTACTATCGGTTCACTATTGTAACCCTTGAGACTCTCGGTTTTTACCACTGAGGTTTATGGTTGCACAACATCTGTGTTTATGGTCTTAGATACGTATACGAAGTACTGAGTGAAACCCAAAATTCAACACCCATAATGAATTAACGGTGAATTCCTATATTCAAGATCTTACTTGGTACCGAATGAAATCATTTTTTTGCGAGGTCGTTTATGAATATGTCTAATACCAAGACTATTCTTCCCATAAAGATCCAATTTTTTTTTTTCAGATTTCTATACATTCTTTTGTCATCACAAACTACCACTTGCCTACTTGTTCAACAGACCACATCGGTCTCACAAGTACTTCTTCCGACCCTCGGTCTTATTTTAAGTATTGTTGTTCGGTTGAAGATAAGCCACCATAAGCCTATGTCATGAAAAGAAACCTTTCAATGTTTATTAACAAACACTTGATCGTATTCTCGGGAATCCACACAAGCACTTTGAGTCTCTCTTGACTTCGAAGGAAGTGATTATTGCCCGGAATCCTCTGTTTTTCGTCTAATTGTCAGACATCACTCACAACCCATACACATTTGATTTATTACTTTATCTTTTGTCACTCTAATGCACAAAATTTTTTAATTTTCCCCATTCTATTGATGATATGTTTGAGTATATTTGTCATCTAGTGAATCAAGGGCAACTCAGGTTCCGATGGTAAATTCTAATTCAAATGTAGATTGCTGAAATCTTTTTGGGCGCGTGAATTTGAACGGTCGCTATACACACGCATGCTGATGCCTACCTAGGAACATCCAACCTGTCAAATCGCGCTTTTTTAGGCTACTTTTTAGAAGATAACGTCACAATCGTCACAAATTTCTCTCTCCTACCAACGGTATATAAAGGGATTGCACGATTCTTTGTCTTCTACCGCTTCAAAGAATTCTACACTGTAACGGCGATTTACACTGTTCATCTTCTTCCTTTGATCAACAATGGCGACTTCTTCTTCTACACAAGATCAAACTGCTTCATCTGCATTTCTTACCATCAAGCCTAATCAAAATATAATTATTGAACTCAATCCTTTCGTGTATGATTCCTACATGCTGTACGTCGTGGAATGTTTGAAGTATTCCCCACTAGTTGTTGCCCTAACCCAGTTCGAGGCGGTTCCAATGTCATTGTTATCTCAAGTTTACTCTTCTGCATCATATGACATGAAGAAGGAACGAATCTATTTTCAAATCCACAACAAGAAGGCCTCTATTTCCAAAGGGAGGTTTTGTTTGTTGCTTCATCTCGCAGTTGACTCTTCGGTGGTTTCTCCTGATTTTATCACCACTGCACAACTTTTCTCAATGATGTATGAGATGGGCGACACTGATGTCTTGAAAACCATTGCCAAAGTCAAGAAGTCCTGTCTACCGTCTCAGTGGAATGGTCTTCTCACTTTACTGATAAAAGGCTTGGCAGAACGAAGTGTTGGATCTGATGGCACTAGCAAGGGGTTTCTGGCCATTCTCTACGGTTTGTATAATGGGTTGAACCTCGACTATGGGTCAATCATATGGTCTCAGGTTGTGCAAAGTTTGAACACATCCACTCGTCATTCTGAAATCTCTTGTGGACGATTGTGGACCATCATTACTCAAAGAGCCATTGACACTTTGGAAATTCCGGTGATGAAGGATGCTCTAATTGCATCAATTGCAACCTTCCATACGAAGAAGATCATCATCTCTGACCAAATCAAGTTTCGTCACAATGGTTCGATTCCAAAGTCAATGTACCGAAGTGTTACCCCGCACAGTAAGGTGATGGCCGACTACAGCAAGCTTCATTCATCCCACAAAGCCGAGAGCTCTTACTACCGAACAACAAGCTGCTTTAGATGCTCTTGACAATCCAATTAATCGGGGCAAACGGGTCACTACTAAGAAGGAGACAACCGAGCATAAACCCTCTAAGCCTTCCAAAAGCAAGAAGTGAAAGTCTGAGACCGAAAGCTCTTCTAAGCCAAAGAAGATCAAACGAATGGCACGAAAACCTAAGGGTCCATCTCCTTCACAATCTGACAACGAAGATGATGAAGAAGTTGCATCTCCACATGTGTCTCCAAGAGGTAATACTCCACCTCGATCTCCTTCCCCAACTCAAGAAGTCAACATTCCAACTCCACCTCCATCACCAAAACAATCCCCTCCTAAACCAGAAGAGGTTAAAATTCCAACTCCACCCCCTTCACCAAAACAAACACCACCGAAACAGCCAACTCCAACACCGACACTGAAAGTTCCAGTTTCGGTTGTTCCCACTTCTACAACCGAAACTTCTCTATCACCTCCACCAGTATCTTCTGTTTCTATCTCCACAACACCTTCATCTACTCCAATCATTACCCCGGTCACAACCACTACAATCCCTAAACAAACAGCAAGGGTCAACGTATCTAATACAGGGGCACCTACTATATCTGACACCCCGATCATCACTATACCTCCCTCGCCAACCCAATCAACCGGTTCCGATGCTACTCTTGGTGGCGACAATGATGAGTATGACTCCACATACTTTAGTCCCTATCGATTACAATCTGATGAAGATACTGAAGCTCCTATTAACCGCCAACACTTAGACAGTATTCATGAGAAGATGGATAAATTGCTTGCTGATACTCAAGCCTATGGAGGAGTTGTTCTTAAAGCTTTTGTGGAGACAGCTATAGAGCAATATACAAAAGATGTGGATAAATCAACCGATGCCATCAAAGAATCGACTTCAGTTTTCCAGAAAGCTTTTGATGATGTGACTGAAGTTATTCGCACCACACAAATCTTTTTAGATTCTTTGAAAGGGCATGCAGATACAAATGCTACTACACTTCGTGAACCGGTTGCCTCTCTTTCTCAGCCTTTAAAGGAAGAACAAAAGAAGTTTGAAGACGTTCGTTCCTCATTGTAAACTGATAATGCCTCTCTCATTAGTTCGGTTTCCTCCAAATTGGACTCTCTGCATGCAGATATTGCCAAAGAGGGGTCTTTAAAAGAAGAAATTGCAAGACAAGCCTCTACAATCGTAGTCCAGCACGTGCAACTTGCTCAGGCAGAGAAGGAGATTTCCTTGTTGAAAACCAAAAGAGATGTCTTTTGTAGTTGTGCCAACGACGTTAAGGGCATGTTGACCAACATACTTGGTGCTCATGATCCGATTTTGACTCTCACCATTCGCAATCATCTCACCACCAAACTGCTTCCCGCCCTTGCTATTCTTCATGAAATGAAAGGTGTTGCGGAGCCTTTTGTTACTCTAAAACAAGGGGGAGAGGAATCTCAGAAAGCAGTTATCACACAAGAACTGAAGGATAATGTAGCTTCAAGTTCTGGCCCGAAAGAAAAGCTGAAACAGATTGTACATGACAGCGATAGTGATACAAATGAGAGTATTGCCGAGGCTCTGCAAAGAAAGAAAAGGGATAAAGAGCTGGATGAAAATTTGAATATCACAAAAGCGGCTGAGGAAACAGAGCAACGAAACAAAGAAACCGAAGATATCTTACAATGTAAGAAAGCTCTTTTCCTGAATGGACTCGGGATGTGTTGATCAGTCAAGCAATTGAATCACCACGTTTCTACTGGTTAGAACCGATTGCTTCATTTGACTGCGACAATTCCAAGGACTCACAGTTTGATATGCCGATTACAAGGAAGGCATTTACGTTTCATTGTTTTGATTCAACTGTTGAGGTTCCCTTTCCAAGTCCAAAGGTTGACCGAGAGCTTATCGAATGGTATTTGAAATATGGTCAACCTCAATATCTGACATGGAGTGCAAAAAATATTACAACTGTCAAGGTATTGAAGCTGACTCCAGCTGGCAAGTTTGTAAACGTCCATTTCAAAGTTACACGAGGAACTGCTAACTCTGTTTCGTTGATATCGCTTGCTGACCTTCCCAATCTTAATCCACACGATTGGATTTTGCTTGTCACCATTCTGCTCAATAATTCCAAGTAGTATGAACTGATTATAGAACATCTAAAAAGAATGTTGGGATCCTATATTCATGAAGTTGCAACAATGGATCAAGAGATAGCAAGGGTAATGAACAAGAAACCGACAGTCAAGCCTACCCAAAAGCCCTGTGATGTGAACAAGATGAAGATTGGGCAAATTGACTCGACTCACTTAACTGTGATGTTTACGAACGGTGATGCTCATAAGTTCTTATTCGCTTTGGTAGATAAACATCTGTTTTCTACTGACTGCTTGGAGTACATCATCAATTTGATACATCGGTGCAAGCAGAACTCGGATGCTGATAAGAAAAATTTTACTGATATGCTTTGATGGTATATCACCTTTCGGTACCATTTGTTAGCTATCATACCGAGAGTGTTCAAGACGGTGAAAAAGTCCTCGGTTCCTAAATAGAGTTGAAGTCTCGGTCCCAAAGACGCAAAGGGGGAGATTGATGGGACTTATCGTGTTGCGTCTTAGGGCTTTTTGTATCTATCTGGATTGGGCCTGTCCATCCGTGATTATCTCTTAAGGTTAGACTATATATATGAATGCATGTATGCATTATGCTTTACATGTATTATTAATTACGCTTGATTTTTGTAATCCTAAACACCTCTACAGTCGAAGTTCTTAATCGAGTTCTATCAGAAAGGCTAACCCATCATCCTTTTGGTGTGTTCTTGCAAGAAGGAGTGGGAAAGTCCAAGCTAGATCGATTGTGGAGCTTGGATCTGTGATATTCAGCCTGAGATGCGCTTCTGGAGGTACAAACCCATTCCCATTTCGTGTATTTGATAGATTGCTTGAATCTAGGGTTTCTTTGCACCATTTTGGGTTGGATTATAAAGCATGTGATGTCCCAAGGTGGTTTAGGTGTTGGATCTGGACCATAAGAGGTCCAAAGAGTCCCAACCTTCCAGCTTTATGCTGTTCCATGAGAGTGTTGAGAGTAGGTTACCATTTTGAGGGTTATTTCTCCATTTATGGCTATATGTGTGTTGCATGAACGTAAAGTTTGAACCTTTACATGAGTTTTGAGTGCTAGAAGGTTAGATCTATTAGTTAGAGAAGCAGATCTGACCTCAGAAGGTTGAATGAGCATAACCAAGAAACTCGTCGAGTCCATAAGAGAACTCGATGAGTCGAGTCGGGTTTCCCCGCGATTCGTTTCCAATGGTAACTCGTCGAGTGGAAGGTTCACTCGACGAGTCGAGTGAGGCATACGAGGAAGTCAGAAGACACACATGAACTTGCCGAGTCACAAGAGTGCACTCGGTGAGTTTGGTCAAAGTTTGACCATTGACTTCAGTTGACTTTCGTTGACCATTAGGGTTTGGTCAACACTTGGACTTTTGGATCATTAGAAGGGTAAAATAGTCTTTTAGATTTCTGAGGGACCAGCGGAAGGGACTAGTCTAGCCTGGTTAGCCGTTATTGATTTGAGGTGATTGCTTATGTGTTTAAGCGGGGCTAGATCATTGTTACGAGGATCATGGATACCGAGCACGTAAGTTAGTAGACATCATACGGGGTGAGTCTTCTCAGTATACGTTACCTAGAGTGGTAAATATGTGTGACCGGAAGGTCTTATGTGCTATGAAGAGTATGTTGTAACGACCCAATTTTTATCAAGAAATTTTTTTCATTTTTAATTACTCAAACAATTCCCATAATCCATGAATTTCCAAACCATTTGTTTCCCAATTCACAATTATTACAATTTCATTGTACTTTTAACACACAAAAAGAGAGGTAGAGCGCACGCCACGTCATCACGCCTTGCCTTTGCCCTTCGGCTCTGAAGTACCTGAAACAATCAACAACTTGTAAGCGAAATGCTTAGTGAATTTCCCAGAGCATACCACACATACACAGACCACATATCATATATCCTGTTAGCTATAAAAGCTACACATATATCACGTAAGCCATGCATACATGAAACCTGTGAGATTGCCATGGGCTACCCCACATGGTTTTTACCTAGGACTGCCATGGGCTCCCCCACATGGCCTTACATCCAATGCCATGGGCTGCCCCACATGGTCTTCACCTAGGACTGCCATGGGCTACCCCACATGGTCTTACATCCAATGCCACGGGCTTCCCCCGAGGTCTTCATACAAAACACACAATGACATAACGAGACACAGAATGTCTAGCACATATATCATAAACACATAATGGGCCAACCTTGGTGCCTTAGACCCATAGGTATGGTGAGAAACTCACCTGTCACGAATGTTGAACTGAAACTCTACGACCAAATATACCCCAAGGACTGCTCCACGCAACGGCCTAAAAAGGATCATACAGTATCCAATCATTTCCCCAAAGTCCATCCTGGTCAACTACAGCCAGGGTCAAGTCAACGGTCCATGTTGACCCTAACTCGCCGAGTACAACTAGTGACTCGCCGAGTTTCCCGAAATAACGTCTACTCACCGAGTTATCGAGGTGACTCGTCGAGTTCATGCAGTCTTGATTGATAATCTAAGGTCATTCGTCGAGTTTCCTTGCTTGACACTCGACACGTCTACGAACATCTAACCATTGAGAAATCTTACTTGACTCACTGAGTTGTTCCTTCAACTCGCCGAGTTCTAGGTAATCTTCATCCGACTCGCCGAGTTGTTCCTCTAACTCGCCGAGTTCATGGCAATATTCATCGGGCTCGCCGAGTTGTTCATCCAACTCGTCGAGTCCATGCCTGCCTTCAAATCACTCGCCGAGTCACCCCTATGACTCGCCGAGTCTTATCAGATCTCAAGCCATACATACCATTTTTGAGCCATGCAATGCTTCCAAACTACAGATCTAGCCTCCTGAGGCATGCTTTCCACGTAAAGTTGCAAACTTTACGTGCATGCAAGGCTTTAAGGCCCTAAAATAGCAAATCTAATCTTCGAATGGGGTCATACACTTGAGGGAAGGTACATGCTAAGCTCAACTGATAACTTTATGCATCTTAAGGCCAAAAGGAGTTCAGATCTGAAGTTGCAACTTCAAATCTTGGCTTAAACACAAAAGCCCTTTCTTAGAGTCCATGCACAAGAGGGTTTCGGGTGGAAATGAGCCAAGAGAGAGCTTAATACCTTCAGAAAGTGCTCCACAGAAGTAGATCTAGAATCCCCACGATCCCTTGCTTCTTCTAGCTTGATTCCTCAAGTGATTCCTTCACCAAATCCCTCCTTCAAGCTTTAAAATCACCAAGAACACACTCACACTCGAATCAAGGTTTTAAGGAGGTATAGAGCTATAAAGGGGAGACCAAGGGAGGCTAATGACCCTTTAAATAGGGTGCAAGGCCCTGGAATCTAGGGTTTCATCTGCCAGCATCTACTCGTCGAGTACCATAATGGACTCGGCGAGTAGATCATTAAACCTCGCGCCCAAACCCGCTACTACTCGACAAGTAGAGAGGCCAACTCGCCGAGTAGGTTTTCCAAAATCCAAAACCGAAATGTTAATATTAATACCTGAGGATCAGGGTGTTAAAACTCTCCCCCACTTGAATTAGGCTTCGTCCTCGAAGCCTGCTAGTCCAAACAACTCCGGGTAGAAACCTCGCATCTCATCTTCTGATTCCCAGGTCTATTCGGAACCCTTCCGGTGCTGCCATTGCACCTTTACCAACTTGACTTCTTTATTACGGAGCTTCTTCGTCTTCCTGTCTATGATCGCAACTGGTTCTTTGACATAATTCAGACTTCCATCTAACTGAATGTAGTCCAAGGATATGACTGAAGATTCTTCGGCAACACACTTCCAGAGCTGAGACACATGGAAGGTGTTGTGAATCTAACTAAGCTCCTCCGGGACCTCCAAACGGTATGCCACCTTGCCCACCCGGGCTATGATCCTGAACGAACCTATGAACCGAGGTCCCAATTTTCCCCTCTTGCGGAACTGGATAATCCCTTTCCAAGGTGACACCTTCAGTAAGACAAAGTCTCCTTCCTGAAATTTGAGGTCTGACCGCCGTCGGTCCGCATAACTCTTCTGGCGACTCTATGCGACTCGCAATCGGTCACGCACCTGCTGAATCAATCCGGTGGTCTCAAGGACCACTTCCGTGCTCCCCAACACTCGATATGCATCCTCATCCTAGCACACTGGGGTCCTACACCTCTGTCCATATAACATCTCAAATGGTGCTCGGTCGATACTAGCATGAGAACTGTTATTGTACAAAAACTCTGCCAGTGGGAGGTACGTATCCCAACTCCCTCCAAAATCTAGCACACATGCCCACAACATATCCTCTAGTGTCTGGATCGTCCTCTCACTTTGGCCGTCGGTTTGGGGTGATATGCCATACAAAAATGCAGCTGAGTACCCAGTTCCTCGTGGAACTTCTTCCAAAACTTGGATGTAAACCGAACATCCCTATCTCAAATCGCTGATACCGGCACTCCGTGCCTAGCCACCACCTCTCGAACATAAATGTCTGCCAACTTCTCTGCAGATATACTCTCGGAGATCGGAATGAAGTGAGCACTCTTCGTTAATCTATCCACGATCACCCATATGCCATCGACTCCCCTCGCTGTTCGCGGTAGCTTCGTGATGAAGTCCATAGTGATCTCTTCCCACTTCCACATGGGAATGGGTAGTGGCTGAACCTTACCATGAGGTTGCTGGTTCTCGGCCTTGACCTTCCTACAGGTCAAGCATCGCTCCACATACCCGGCGATCTCCCGCTTCATGCAGGGCCACCAATAGCTCATCCTCAAATCCCTATACATTTCGCACCTGGGTATATAGAAAATTTGGACTTATGTGCCTCCTCTAACAATCTCTGCCTCACTCCACCCGACATCGGCACCCATACTCAGCCACACTGCGTCAACAAGCCACGACTATCCTTGCAAAACAAAGGATACTGCCCCCGAATTCTTTCCACTTTCCTGTTCTCCTTCATCACCCCTCGACCTGCACCTCTCGAATCATGTCTATTAAGGGTGGACTCACTGTCACCCTCATACATATACCCCTGATCGGCGACCCCGCCACTTTGCGACTCAAAGCACTGGCCACCACATTGGCCTTCCATGGATGGTATAGGATCTCACAGTCATAGTCCTTTAGTACGTCCAACCATCTCCTCAGGCACATATTCAGGTTTTGCTGGTCCATCAAATACTTCAGACTCTTATGATCGGTATACACAACGAATTTCACCCCATATAAATAGTGCCTCCAAATTTTGAGGGCAAACACCACTGCCCCCAACTCCAGGTCATGCGTGGGGTAATTTGCCTTGTGAGACATCAACTTCCTCGAGGCATATGCGATCACACGTCCCATCTGCATCAGTACCACACCCAGTCCTGAAATTGATGCATCACAATATACCACGAAATCGTCTAATCCCTCGGGCAATACTAGGATCGGAGCCTCACATAACCTCTGCCTCAGGGTCTCAAAATCCCTCTGCTGATCCTCACCCCATCGAAAAGCCACATTCTTCTTGGTCAAATGGGTCAATGGCACCGCAGTCTTGGAGAAATCCTGGAGTAATCTCCGATAATAACCCGCTAAACCCAAGAAACTACGAATCTATGAAGCATTCCGCGGTACTTCCCATCGCATCACAGCCTCCACCTTCGCCAGATCAACCGAAATACCCTCTTGATTGATGACATGACCCAAAAATTGTACTTCCCGCAACCAAAAATCACACTTGGAGAACTTCACATATAGTTTCTCCGTCCTCAAGGTCTCCAGCACCTCTCTCAAATGCTGCTCATGTTATTCCCTGGTCTTGGAGTAGACCAAGATATCATCAATAAAAACGATCACCGACTGATCCAACATCGGCCTGCACACCCGATTCATGAGATCTATGAACGCGACTGGAGCATTGGTGAGCCCGAATGGCATCACCACGAACTCCTAATGCCCATAACGAGTCCTGAAAGCGGTCTTCGGTATATCCTCATCCCGAATCCTCATCAGATGGTTCCCTGACCGAAGATCAATCTTAGAGAACCACGATGCTCCCTGAAGCTGATCAAACAAGTCGTCAATCCTAGGCAAAGGATAATGGTTCTTCACCGTCAGCTTATTCAGCTCTCTGTAATTGATGCACATCCTGTGCGAACCGTCCTTCTTTTTCATGAAAAGGATCGGAGCTCCCCACGGAGAACTACTCGGACGGATGAACCATCGTTCTAGTAGCTCTCGAAGTTGTGCAGATAATTCCTGCATCTCAGGTGGCGCCAACCGATATGGTGCCTTTACTATCGGGGCGGCATCGGGTACCAGGTCAATACGAAACTCCACCTGCCTCTCCAGAGGCACTCCGGGTAATTCTTCGAGAAAAAACATCCCGAAAATCCCGCACCACTGGCACACTATCAATATCCGTCACTGCCTCCACTCGCGTATCTGAAACATAGGCCAAAGATCCCATGCAACCCTGCTGCAAGAACCTCCTCGCCCTCGCAGCTGAACAGAGGGTCAGACCCTGCGTGGTCCTCTCGCCGTGGATAACCAGTTCTCCCCTTCTTGGGGTTCGAACCCGGACTAGCTGTCGTTCACAATCGATCATGGCCCCATTGGCCCCCAACCATTCCATCCCAATAATCACCTTCAATCCTCACAATGGAATGGGAACCAAATCAACGCGAAACCTTTCGCCGTGCACATTCAGGACGCAGTCCTGACAAACCCTCGCAGCACTCATGGTGCGATCATCTGCAATCTCCACCTCGAGCGGGGTATCCAGAGTCCCGGTGTGTCTCGTAATTTCTTTCTAAGCGCAAGAGACACAAAAGATCGGGTAGCCCCCGAATCAAATAGGACATGGGTTGTCATACCATTGACCAGAAAGGTCCCTATACAAAGCATAATAAGCGTGCATACAAACATTTACCATAAAATAGACAGGGGATAATGAACACATACAAGCCACAACGTCTGGCGCGGCCCGAGCCTCCTCGGTAGTCAGCTGGAATGCGCGAATCTTCACCGCTGGAGCTTCCGCCTTAGGGCGGCCATCAGTAATCCTCATAGTGGCGGGCGCGGGCGCTGTCACAGATTCTCCTCCTCCTCCTTGCCACCTCGGACAATCGGCCTTTTTATGGCCTGTCTGGTTGCAGTGAAAACATATCGAGCCCTTCTTGGGGCAATCCTTACTCAAGTGACCCTGCTGGCCACATGAGTAGCATCCCGACGTCCCGGCCGTCCGACAAGCCCCACTATGAAATCTCCTGCACTTGGCGCACTGTCCCTGGCCCTGTTGGCCCTTACTCGAAGAATCGTAGGTCTTAGGCTTCTTAGCCTAAGCCCCCGCTGCCTGAACCTACTCAGTCTTCCGCTTCCTGCGGGACTCCAACTCCATCTCCCTCTCACGGGCCTTATCCACCATCTCATTCAGGGTTTTGCACCCTGTAAAGCTCCTAAATTCCCATATGTCCTCTCTCAGCATAGAGTGGTATCGGGTCCTCCTCAAGTCCTCATCTGCCACATACTGAGGGATCAACAAAGCTCGCTCTCGAAACTTGGCGGTGATCTCTGCCACAGTCTCAGTGGTCTGCTGTAAATCATGAAACTCCCTCACCATCCATTGCACCTCGATAGGTGGTGCAAACTCCTGATCGAATCGTCGGACAAACTCGGCCCACGACATGTCAGGCACACCGGCTGCTCCCAACTGACTAGTAATCTCACCCCACTAATCTCGGGACCTGTCCCTCAGCATACAAGAAGCAAACCCAACCTTTTCCTCCTCCGGGCAAGAACTCGTGCACTGGGCATTCTCAATGTCCACCACCCAACGTCTGCTCACAATGGGATCCCTGACCCCAGAAAACTCCGGAGCTCCGCATGCCTTGAACTCCCTAAACGAGGGGGTTCGAGCTCCACCCTGGCCGACAGAAATATCGGCCCTGAATGCTCTAAGTCTCTCTTCCATGATCTCCATCATACCCTCCTTGACCGTCCCAAAGATGACTGGGGTAGCGTCAAGGATGCCCCTCGTAACCTCGGCCGCAATCAGCTCACGCAGCCTCTCATCAATGCCATCAGTAGGGCCGCCCGAACCAGCCCCGGATTCCGATCCCGATCCTGATCCCAATCGCGTAACCACCATGCTGGACTGTCATTTCACAAAACATAATGATCAGGATACCCTTAACGAGGTTACTTCCATACTGATTTCCTTTGGAATTTCCAGGCAGAACATGGGTTCGGGTACGAGTCATGTGCTTCCAGTAGTACAGGCCCAATACTACCTTCCACACCTACTCGTACCTTACCCCACTGCTTTACCTGGTACTTCCAACGCTATCCACACAAATCATGACTCACAACTCTTGCATTAGTCAAACCTGGACACCCTATGGTTGCCCTACTCATAACAGTCGAACCAATAACTACGGATTGCTTTTAGGCATGCAAATTAAACACAGAAAGGATCAAAAAACTAAATCAATCATCCTGGGGCTATAAGCTCCTAACCGTATACAATTTTAAAAACATACACTTAGCAATTCCATATAATCGACAAAGCTCACTATCATATAACATGGCTATTCAACTTGGGCAACTACTTACTTGGCTCAGTTGATCACGCGTGTTGCACTCTCCTCTTTTTGGCTTAAAAGTCCTTTTTAAGTTTCCTTTTTAAAACATTTTACCACTTCCTTAGTTTGAGTCCTGACACACCCGAGGATGTGTCCGAATCCCTCAAACAATGGCTCTGATACCAACTTGTAACGACCCAATTTTTATCAAGAAAATTTTTCATTTTTAACTACTCAAACAATTTCCATAATCCATTTCCAAAACATTTGTTTCCCAATTCACAATTATTACAATTTCATTGTACTTTTCAAAACATCAGAGAGTCCCAACACACAAAAAGAGAGGTAGAGTGCACGCCACGTCATCACGCCTTGCCTTTGCCCTTCGGCTCTGAAGTACCTGAAACAATCAACAACCTGTAAGTGAAATGCTTAGTGAATTTCCCAGCGCATACCACACCTACACAGACCACATATCATATATCCTGTTAGCTATAAAAGCTACATATATATCACGTAAGCCATGCATACATGAAACCTGTGAGATTGCCATCGGCTAACCCACATGGTCTTTACCTAGGACTGCCATGGGCTCCCCCACAAGGCCTTACATCCAATTCCATGGGCTACCCTACATGGTCTTCACCTAGGACTGCCATGGGCTACCCCACATGGTCTTACATCCAATGCCACGGGCTTCCCCCTAGGTCTTCATATAAAACACGCAATCACATAACGAGACACAGAATGTCTAACACATATATCATAATCACATAATGGGCCGGCCTTGGTGCCTTAGACCCATAGGTATGGTTAGAAACTCACCTGTCACGAATGCTGAACTGACACTCTATGACCAAATATACCCCACGGACTGCTCCACGCAACGACCTAAAAAGGATCATACAATATCAAGTCATTTCCCCAAAGTCCATCCTGGTCAACTACAGCTAGGGTCAAGTCAATGGTCCATGTTAACCCTAACTCGCCGAGTACAACTAGTGACTTGCCGAGTTTCCCAGAATAACATCTACTCGCCGAGTCATCGAGGTGACTCGTCGAGTTCATGCAGTCTTGATTGATAATCTAAGGTCATTCGTCGAGTTCCCTTGCTTGACACTCGACACGTCTACGAACATCCAACCATTCAGAAATCCAACTTGACTCGCCGAGTTGTTCCTTCAACTCGCCGAGTTCTAGGTAATCTTCATCCGACTCGCCGAGTTGTTCATCCAACTCGCCGAGTTCATGGCAATATTCATCGGGCTCGCTGAGTTGTTCATCCAACTCGTCGAGTACATGCCTGCCTTCAAATGACTCGCCGAGTCACCCCCTATGACTCGTCGGGTTTTATCAGATCTCAAGCCATACAGACCCTTTTTGAGCCATGCAATGCTTCCAAACTACAGATCTAGGCTCCTGAGGCATGCTTTCCATGTAAAGTTGCGAACTTTACGTGCATGCAAGGCTTTAAGGCCCTAAAATAGAAAATCTAAGCTTGGAATGGGGTCATACACTTGAGGGAAGGTACATGCTAATCTCAAATGATAACTTTATGCATCTTAAGGCCAAAAGGAGTTCAGATCTGAAGTTACAACTTCAGATCCTGGCTTAAACACAAAAGCCCTTTCTTAGAGTCCATGCACAAGAGGGTTTTGGGTGGAAATGAGCCAAGAGACAGCTTAATACCTTCAGAAAGTGCTCCACAGAAGTAGATCTAGAATCCCCACGAGCCCTTGCTTCTTCTAGCTTGATTCCTCAAGTGATTCCTTCACCAAATCCCTCCTTCAAGCTTCAAAATCACCAAGAACACACTCACACTCGAATAAGGGTTTTAAGGAGGTATAGAGCTGTAAAGGGGAGACCAAGGGAGGCTAATGACCCTTTAAATAGGGTGCAAGGACCTAGAATCTAGGGTTTCATCTACCAGCATCTACTCGTCGAGTACCATAATGGACTCGGCGAGTAGATCATTAAACCTCGCGCCCAAACCCGCTACTACTCGACGAGTAGAGAGGCCAACTCACCGAGTAGGTTTTCCAAAATCCAAAACCGAAATGTTAATATTAATACCTGAGGATCAGGGTGTTACATATGTGATATATGTTGACAGATGATATGTGATATGTATGTGTTATATTATGTTATGAGCAGTATGTTATGGACCGGAAGGTCAATAGTGTATGGACCAGAAGGTCACCATGTTATGGACCGGAAGTTCAACAGTGTATGGAGCGGAAGGTCAAAAGAGTATGGATCGGAAGGTCATTATGGGTAGGATCGGAAGCTCTAACAGGGTTGTAGGACGGAAGTCCTTTGATACACAGTGACCCGAAGGTCTTATAGCCTTGAGTGGCGTATGTGCGTATGTGGTATTTTGGGGAACTCACCAAGCATTTATGCTTACCGTTTTATGTGATATGTGATTCAGGTACTAGTGAGGACCGTGGGATGGCGCCGGTATGATTCGTACACACTGAGAGGAATTATGTATTTGAGATCTTGGGATTTGTTTATTATGATAACATGTGATACAATGGATTATTATGATATTTTATGAATGGAAGTATGTTTGAAAAATGAAAAATTATTTTGAAAATTTACTTTGTTACAAAGGTAGGTAAATCACGATTTACCAATTTCCACCATGAAAAACGAAAATGAACTTTAGGTTTTAAATGAACTAAAACACCTAGATCCTTTGAGATTCATTGAACTATTCAATGGCATGTTTAAATTCCGATTGTGCCCTTCAAGTTTGTGACTGGGATGCCGAGGATCACAAACAAGGAGTGAATAACCATGCAAATTAACTTGGTATACTTAATGTTGCAACCACCAAATCAATGAGCCGGTTAACCACACATGCTCCATTGATCTATGATTAACATCAAGCTACCCTTTTCATGCATTGTCAGTCCTAGATTAGTGTGTCGGTTAACTACACACGCTCCACTTACAACTTAACAAGGTGCAAAGTGAAATTTCATGGGTTAGCACTAAATTCACATTTTCCTAAAGTAACTAAGATTGAGATTTTAATAAAACTTTAGTTACTTTATATTTATCATTATACTTTTAATGAAGGGAGAATTAGAGTCCTATCTTACTCGTTCGGCTAACAACCCTCCACCAGTCAAGGAAGCTGTGGGTGAGAGTGGACATCAATTAAACTGCCATTTTATAGGCAGTAACCTTATACCCCACTTATAGACCGACTTCGTGAATGAGGCCTACTAACGGTAAGACTACTTTGTTCTTATACATATATACAAATATTAACCTTTAATATTATAATAGTATAAGGGTTGAGTTTTAACTTTTAAAATTCTAGGGTTTGGGATTAAAGTATACATGGGGGGGGTAACTTTACACATTCCAAAACTTGAACGCAAGTTTTGAACAATTCAAAAAAAATTGGAATCCATAACATATGAGTTTAATATGGATTTTAATGGCAAGAGTCTTGAAAATCCATAACTTGAGGACAAAGGTGGACATTTGAGAGAGAATCTTCCTACACTAAACCATCCATATGAACTCCAAGAACATGAGTGGTGATTTTAGCTATGGAGTATCCTATTTATATGTAGGATTCCAAGGGTCATGGGTATAACCCAAATCCATACCCATGCGTTTTATGATCCATGGTTCATGTGGCCCAAATCTTTATGTATCCAAACATAAACTTAGTATAACATGGATCATAAGCCCAACATATATAAATATAACAAATTACCATAATTAGTCCCCATAGATTTAATTAGTCACTTTTGATCACTAAATTAATTCCAAATTAATTCTTGATCAATACTAATTAAAACATATGATTTCATATTAATATATTATAACTTATAATATATTAATAAATCATATATAACCTCTTCTCTGAAAAGTCGATCCTAACAAATTATCCTGATGATATGCAGCCCAAATGGACCATGCTACTCTTGGGTCAAGTACATACCAATTATAGTTATGGGCTTAGACATATAATCCAACAATCTTGACTATTATTTAGTCATAAGGAATAATAAACTAAGACTTTATGATAACTGAATCTAGGTCACATCAAGGGAAAAGCCAAGTGCTAAAGCGAAGTGCTACCCAACTTTCCAATCATCCACTTTAACAAGTGAGTGCATAGTTACCTTCATCTTATACATAGATATGAAGTATCTATTTGATAAATTGATATATTTGCTTATGTGCAAGGATGATATGTGTTATATGTAATTTTATAAAGATAAGTTATATGATTTACACCATATATGTACTTTTATAGATGTAATACATTAGGTAACGAAGGGTAGTAATAGGATCCATAGTAAAATAAAGGATATAGGCAATGATATAATGCCATGAACGTAGAATGGGTTCTAGTGTGCCAATTATGTAGGAATGGTACCAGTGTACCAATGATAAAATAACATAAAAAAGTAAAGGTGACAACTACCAAACTATTCATGACCGTCCAATGGAACACTCACAACGATAGACTTCATGCCTAAGCACTAGCAGCTATCGACTTAATGCTATTACATAAAGACTAGTAGTTATAAGTGTTACTAGTTAGAAACTGGTAGCTATGGACTTAGTGCCCATAGATAAAAACTGACAGTGATGGACTTCATGTCTATTCCTTAAGACAAACCCTTATGAAGGAAGATAGAAAAACAACCTACTGACAAGTATTATGGATGAATCCATGAATAGTACAGTTAGCATAAAAGATCTTTAGGGTTAGATCCTTAAGAATAAAGAAGATAATGGGGAAAGGAAATTAGGTTAATTGTTAACTATATTATTGTGGGTTGAAAACCCTATGTACTTACCATATTTCCCAACCTATCCCACTCAGTTTCTTATATCACAGGTCACGATACGAAGGTACTGATAGATAATATAATTATCTGCCGAGAGATTAAAAGAGTTCGTAGGCTACTAGAATATTGATGCAAGGCCTGTTTATGCTTATGTTTTGTATTAGCTATGACATCCCAAGAGTTTTATAATGAATGAAAAGCAAATCTTCAAAAATACTTTTACGGGAGCATTTCTACATTTATAAACGAACTCTGATTTAAATAAGCATAAATAAAAAGTTTTGATATGGTCATAAATTTAGGGATGTCAAAATATTAATGTAACTCCCTAATTTGCCTATGTATCAATCAGATCCGTTTGAAGGTACGGAATCCCAATCAAACGGATGATGTCATATCAAATAGAAGAGAAGAAGAAGAAGAATATGATGAATCTATGTATGAATTGATTACAATAAAGTCCAGATACAAAAGATTCACACACACAAAACTTCTCTCTAGTTTCTCTCTCTCTAGGCCGTACACTCCTTTTGTTCATCAATCTGTTCCTCACATCCTAACACCTATATTTATACAAGGGGAGCATGGGCTTGGTGGACATGGGTCGTAAATGGGTTTACGGCCGTAAACCTGTTTACAGCCGTAAACATAGCCGTAAACACGTATACGGTTGTAAACACCAAGTTGTTTACGATCCAAAACACAAAAATACATTTTTCTAGAAAAGTAAAGTATAAACCATATTTTGGACCCAACAATCTCCCCCTTGGTTTATAACTTGCTTTTCTTAATTGACCCAACAAGCTCCCCTAAAAAGTAGTTGGCTTTTCTTGTTAATCTTCATTGGGAGATTGGCTTCGACATTTATCTTCAAATTCTTCACAACTTCAAGATGTACTTGATGAATCTTTAATGAATGACTTCATCTTGAGCACTTGAGCTTTTCTTCAGAATTTGGCATTGAACGCATATTGGGTGAGAAGGCTTGACGTACTGATTCTTGAAAGATAGCGCTTTTAGATTGAGAATATTCAGAGAGAACATCAGAGAGAAATAATCTTCTGGGTCACTTCAGCAGGTACAACGATAGCAGCAGACTGATTGTGGAGGCTTCAACGCAATCCGTCACATAATCTTCAATTTCTGCTTCACCTTGCTTCTGGGATTGAAGGATTGAATGTTGAAAGAATAATCTTCATTTCTTGCTCCTTCGAATGAGAATTCTTCGATGCTCACGGACGAAGCCTTGGCTCAGAAATCTTCGACACAAACTCCATGAGTTTCATCTTCACCTGAATTCACTTTTCAAGACAAAACAAAACTAAAAGAAAATTTAGCACACAATATTTTTGGGTTTTTCATATTTTCTGAACAAAAAGTAAAACAAAAACAAAAATATTTTTGGATTTTTGATTTTACTGAACAAGAAATAAAACAAAAATAACACTATTTTTGATTTTGAATTTTCTGATTTTTTTTAATTCTCCCCCTTATATTTAAATTAGAAGAACACTATGAACAAAATTAACAAAAACAAAAATAATAGCTAACTTTAAGAGTGACTTGGGATCAAAGTTTTTAAAGAGCCTTTATCCATTTATCAATAACTCTCCCTTCATGAATAGATCTGGTCAATCGCTGATATTGTGGTCCACTTAAACACGAGAGATTGTGACAAAATTAGGACATACTATAAGTGACAAGACAATCTGATCCTAAGTTCCTAGATAATATTCCTTAAGGACCATTCAGCTGACGGCGACCAAAGATATTGTTGTCCACCTAAATTGAGCAGCGAGATCTAGAGACAAACTGTATGTGTTCAATTTTAATTTTACTAGAACGTGTTTCCTGCTTCCTGGCATGCCCCAGCCATCAAGGACTTCCAGAATACTCCTTACACCGGGTGAGCAGACAATTATTAAGAGAGAAATAGATTTAGAATGCATATGTTGTACATCCAGGTCGGATCTCTTCCAATCACGCAAAGGATGAAACATATGACTAACTGAAGTTTCAGAGGGATTGAGAAGAGAACGTTGCATATACTGTGTACCAGGTCGAATTTTGAGTCACGCAGATGAGACAATATATGGCTAACAGATGGAAAGAATTGCATAGATAGAAGATGCAGAGAGATAGAGTTGCATATGCTACAATCCAGGTCAGATCTCTCGATCACGCAGAGGAGGAAACATATGACTAACAGACAGAAATAAAGAAACTAACCTTCTACAGACCTAGCTTATCGGAATTCCCCAGTCACCCCATCCAACCGGAATTATGTGTATATCTCCCTGCTCAACCTATCTGAGCGTCATATTGTCAGGCTAAATGGATCTATCTAGGTCAAGATTTTTCAAGTCTGTAGATTCCTTAAGTTCATTTATGCCTAGTCAAGTCCATTTTAAATCTTTCATGCCTACCAGCGCATCGAACATAGAGCCTAGACAATTCAGATTCAGTCCCTTACACAGATTCAGATTGCCTGTTATCACATGATTATATCACTTCCCAAAACATCTCCTGCAAGCACATTCCATTAACATCATATTTTGATTTTCTGATTTTCTAATGTTTTTTTTAATTTTCTAATTTTTGTTTTGTTTTTGTTTCTCCCCCTAAATTTGTGCATAGGAGAGAAACGAAAGTAAATGCACCAATTTAAACTATCCTAAAACAAAAATTAGTCTTTAAAGCGAATCATCGTAAGAAAAACTTAGGAGTATAGAGAAGAAAACGCAAACCGTAATTCACCGATTGAATCTGTATTCCGAAGGTCTGAGAACAGCAAGCATAATCTCATAACAGATCTGAAAATTCTTAACATCGTTAAGCACTAACCCCATGAGTGATCCCTTCCTTTCTTCCCTTCCCGCAAAGGACACTTACTCTCAAATAATGTTCTGAGTGTTGTACGGTTAAGAGATGCCTCCTATCATGTGCCAGGAACAACCACTATCAACAAACTGAAATTTGATGATATGCCTCCACAGCTGCTCCGACACATAATGGGATCAGTTGGTCTTTGGAACCTAGTCCATTTTGAAATTGGGTCGACCTTTGTCATCAACACACGATACTTTCTCCCATGACATGTCCTGTTTATCACAAACAGAAGATGTAGAAATATTAGAGTCATTAAAAGATTTGGGAGTTTTCACCTTTGGTACCCATCTATATTCGGATTTAACCCATTTCTTGTTCGATCCGATGGGTGCCTCGGCACTTGATTTGGAACTTGAAGTCGGCTGTCGAGATGACTTTGACCTAACCGGTCTTGGCTTTACAGGAGCATCTCTTGAACTAGACTTCTGGGCCAGCATTCCCTTTTTTATTCATGGGAGTTGGATGCTTGGCCTTGGGAGTTGGATGCTTGGGCTTGGGAGTTGAATTCTTGGCCTTAGGAGTTGAATTCTTGGCCTTCATGGCATTCCAGTCGGCATTGTATGAATGTGACCTTGATGGGTTTCTTTTGAAAAATCTCCCTCTTGGCGCGTTCTGCCAGCCTTGTGCATAGTAGGGAACGTATGCACGATTAGGACAATTTCTGGCAATGTGTCCAGGTGTTCCACAGTGAAAACATGTCTTTTTCTTCACTGTGAAGTTCTTTCTTCCTGCCCCTGGTGGCGTATCCTTGCCTTGTCTCTTATTGATCCCAGATGCACACTTGCAATAGGCACTCTATTGCGTTGGAATTGGAGGCCTATATTTCTCAATCACAGGTTTCTTAGGAGTAACAGAATTCGAAGCAACAGATTCTGAGTTCAAAGAGTCATTGGTTTGTTCAGTAGTGGTCTCCTTGTTCTCATCTTCTGCTACTTTACCTGCACATGAAGTAGAAACATTAGTATTTTCAATATTAATAACTCCTCCCGACATAAATCCAACTCTTTTGCCATATTAAAGATGTGCCTCCCTGGCAATATCTTCCTGTGTCATAGGGATGGATGTGTAGTTATGATTGAAAGGTGGAGGAACACTATCATACCCTAGACCCTTGTTTTGATTATCTTTAATATTTAATTGGGTTTCAAATAACGACTCGACTGTCTGACTTGATGCGGCATAATTTTTGAAACTGACATCTGTTTTTCCACACTTAATTTTCAATATGTCAAGTTCTTCAGTTACATCAGCAAGTTGTCTCTTAATATAGTCATAATTTTCACACTTGTTGCTATACTCTTCCTGAAGCTTCCTAAAGTCCTTGGTTTTTGCTTCTAATTTAGCCTTCAGGGGTTTCTATCCTTTCATGAGTTTATATCCTTCATATCTCAGGTGCTCAACTTCTCTTTTTAATAAATCAATTTGTTCTCGAAGAAATTTAATCGTAGTTTCACAAGCTGGAGTACATGTAACTTCAGTGACCGGAATGTTTTCAGAACTCATTGTTTTTCTACACTTCAAAGCATCAAGTTCTTCAATTACATCAGCAAGACTAAGATGATTGAGATCTTTTGTCTTCTTGTTGATAGTTTTTTGTTTATCTCAAACTTAGACAAGAAGATCCCAGCTATATTCATCTCAGTAGTAAGTGTAGTAAATCGTTGCAACTGAGTTTCGAGGGTTTCTCCAGGAATATAATCGAAAATGTTGAAATTTTGTCTTAACATATCCTGACGACTCTCTATCATGTTTTCAACTCCCTCGTAGACCTTAAAATCAATTAAAAAGCACAACTAAAAGCCAAAATCAAACTTAAAAGTCAAACCCTTTGATTATAAACCTCAAAATTCAACCTTAAAAGTCAAATTAAAAAAGTCAAACTCAAAAGTCAAACTTGAAAGTCAAACTTAAAAGTCAAACTTAAAAGTCAAACCGAAAAACTAAATTTGAAATTTTAAATGTTAAACGAAAAAGTCAAAGTTTAAAGTCAAAGGTCAAACTTGGAAGTCAAAGTCAAAAATTAAGGTCAAAAGTTAAAAAATAAAAGTCAAAAATTAAAATTTATTGATTTTAAATTATTTTATTTATTTCTTTATTTATTTTTATTATTTTTATTTATTTTTTATCTTTTTTATTTTTTTTTAAATTTTGGATGAAAAAGGAATTTAAAATTTAAAAGTAATTGAATATTGGGTTAAAAGTGTCAAAATAACAAAACTTGCTGCGAGAAAGACGGGTTTTGTTTTAAAATTCGGAGGAATGACACAAGGAGCTTGCTAGCTGAGATGGTAAGGCGCTGTGTTTGTGAGATGGAGGTCACGGGTTCGAAACCCAGCACCCTCAAAATCGCGCCCCCTTTTCTTATTGAAGTGCTGAAGCTTGCTGCTGAGCCGAGCCGTCAAGCTGCGCAAGTTCGATCCGCAACCTGCCGAGCCGAATTCCAAGCCAAGGCTGCAAACTCCAGCCGCAAACCTCCGGCGACCGTGAACAGTTTCCGGTCGTAAACTCCGGTCGTGAACTCCGAAACCCTAGCTGTCGGCCGCAAACTCCGCCATACCCTCGCAGGTTTCGACCAAAAGCACCAATTTTTCGACTTTGAAGCTCCAAAACTCGATCAAAAACCCCTTTTTATGAAAAACACAAAGAATAAACCCCCCCCCCCCTTCTTATTTTTTAGAGATCTATCCAAAAACGCAAGAATATTTCGAAAATTAGATCAAATAATGCTCCAAATCTGACAAAATTGACTGATACAACCAAGCTCTGATACCAATTGTAAGTCCCTAATTTGCCTGTGTATCAATCAGATCCGTTTGATGGTGCGGAATCCCAATCAAACGGATGATGTCAGATCAAATAGAAGAGAATAAGAAGAAGAATATGATGAATCTATGTATGAATTGATTAAAATAAAGTCCAGATACAAAAGATTCACACACACAAAACTTCTCGCTAGTTTCTCTCTCTCTAGGCCGTACACTCCTTTTGTTCATCAATCTGTTCCTCACACCCTAACACCTATATTTATACAAGGGGAGCATCGGCTTGGTGGATTGGGCCGTAAATGGGTTTACGGCCATAAACACAGCCGTAAACACGTATACGACCGTTAACACCAAGTTGTTTACGGTCCAAAACACAAAAATACATTTTTCTAGAAAAGTAAAGTATAAACCATATTTTTGACCCAACAATGAACTCATTATAATATATGTTTCTTGTATTGTTTGAATATCCAAATACTAAATTTCAATAAAAGTATATCCACTTATATCAACAAGGCCCTATAGCACTAGCTTAAATTTCATACTTTAGCTAATGAAGAAGCTTTGTTAAGTAGATTTGATAAACTTGATTTGTATAAAGTTTGCGAATACAAACATTTTCAGTTTTATATATATAACTCATAAATAGAGAAAAATTGAGAATGTGTTAGATGATTAATTGTGACTTAGACATCAATACTGGCGTCATGGGATTATTTATAGTCATAATGAACTATACATTACACATTTTAGTATGTGGTTCCCTGAACAACAATATACTCTAACTCTGATGTGTAATTGTAATTAAAATCTACATGGGACCACTATGCATGTAACTTTCTCTTTATTCGTAATGAGGACACATTCGATTATGATTGGCAATCATCTCAATCTATTTGGAAGGTTAGCGTATGTGCAACAGGTTAAACATTGCTTCCTTTCAAATACTCTTCATATTAGGATTATATCTTTAGTTCTTGCAAGTACTTTAGAATGCCCCTTCAATAGATTTAACTGTTTGGTTAATGATATGTACAGGCTGGGAATCATCAAGCATTCATCACAGTTGGATCTAAAGTTTCTCAATTCTCATGGGAGAAGTTGGGAACGTTATGTTGATGTCCTTAAGAATGGTGAAAAGATCAATGACTTGGATTTGAATTCCTTGTTTGGTAACTCACAAAACAATGAAGAGACTAAAGCTCTTCATAAGGAAATCATGAAGGACTCAAGCAAGGAAAAGTCTGTTTCCCTGGTGTCTCGATAGGAAGTAAGGAAGACCATCAATGACTAATATATTTCATATCAGGGTGAAGAAAGTGATGACGATCTCACCGATGAGCATGTTACCAGCATTACACTTATCGTCAAGTGTTACATAGAAAGGAGAGTAAACGGGTTTTAAGATCTCAGTTCAAGGGAAGCAGTTCAACAAGAAGACCCACTTCATACAAGAGAAACTTAGCTAATTGCTTTAATTATGGTAGCCTTGACCTTTTGTCTAGGGATTGCAAGGAGAAGAAAGAAGCCAAGAGCCCTGAGAACTATGGAGTCTTGTACAAAATTCTGGTAGATCACATGAAGAAGGAAAACATCTCTCTTCCTAAAGCCTTCATTGCAAAACAAGAACATCTTGAAGAATGGGTAGAAGAAGAGGAGACTTTTGAAATGAGGAGCTAAATGTAAAAGGTCTTATGGTTGTAATAAATGATTTTTATGATGACATATGTGACATTGATAGTTCTCATGTTGACACCAGATCAAGTACAAATCTAGGACAAACTTGGTACCTAGACATTGTAAGATATAGACACTTGACTGGTTACAATTCCCTATTAACAAATTTAGTAGAGAAGGATGGTCCAATGGTGACATTTGGTGACAATACTGGAAGAGTTGTCATAGGCGTTGGAACTTTCGAATGCAGGACAATTAAGCTAGAGGACGTGTTTTTTTAGAAGGTTTGAAGGAAACCTCATCTCCATCATTCAACTTTTGACGTTGGTTATAAAGTTCTCTTCAACTGCCATGAGGAAAAAGTGCTTGATTTTAAGAACAAGATTGTGCTTTCTGAACTAAGGGAAAACGATTGCATGGTTTGATTGTATTGTTTTAGACATTGATACTTTTTTTTGCTTCATGCTTTGCCACTCTTAATTTTCTGAACATAAGTTGCTACTCTTTTAGTTTAGTTTTTTGCATTAAAATTTTCTTTTATTATCTTACCAAAGGAGCATACATTCTACATACACATTTCTCCACTAACATTGTCAGTGTTCGTTCTTCTCTATCCTTTGTATGTGTCAGGACCTTCTGTCTTCATCTCAACATTGATCTTAACTGATTAAGATCAACATGTAATTTCTTGAACGCATCACCCTCCTTGTAGGAGACAGTTGAAGTTGAATCTGCATCTTTTCTTTAGCACCAATTGCTCTCTCACTGACACTGATTCACACACTGATTGACATGTTGCTTCATATTTATGAGAACTGATGGAGGATAATTCTGCCACCATGTGTTCTTCTAAGAACATATCTCTTATGTATGGGGGATAATTCTGCCACCATGTGTTCTTCTAAGCACATATCTCTTATGTCTTGAACAACCTATTTCTGTTGCAATGAGATGAAGTGGAATTAGGTGACATGGCGAACCTAACTTCCAGATACGTTGTCACTATAACTCCATCACCTCAAAGATCCAAAGGCATCTTCAATAAGACAGTGATCCCACCTTATTATCCTTTAGGGATCACAATGAATGGAACCTTCATGTTTTGTCTTCGTGACTCTCATAACTTGAAGGTTACAAAGATTGGATAGACTAGTTCATGTTCTTCTTTTTTCTTGGTGAACATGAAGCTCGGAATCAATCTGCAAGACCTCAATGATTAAAGGCATTCTCTATCCTTGTTTACAATGAATTGTGTTGTTTTTGTGTGATATGGTTGATCTTGTTCATTCTCTTTTATAGACAAAAATTCAATGGGTAGGTATCTCGAAAAACGGAAATGCATTAATGACCATTCAATTCCAAAGATTTGATGGAATGATTCTTCATCTTATTTCTGAAAAAGTTGCACATTTTTCCCTATTTAAACTATTTTCTTATTTGACTAATTCTTTTGTTTGTATTCTTATATTGTTTATTCTTTTGTACCCTTTTGTAAAGGAATCCGATGGTGGCAATTTTGAGCTTAGTATGCAACTTTTGACACATCATCGTCCCTAGAAGCATGCTACTATATGTGACAAAATCTCTCTAAGTTTCTCATCAGCGAGATCATCCACTGAGAATATTGTGTCATCCTCTCACACTGATTGTCTAGCATTGTATAAACTCTTAAAGTGAGATTGCCTGGTCCAAAGAAAAAAATATTGATAAAAAGGATGGGGTGTTTATTTTTAATTTAATCATCTTTACTAAAACCTGTCCCTAGAATCATGCTTGCAGTATGCATCAAGTCTCATGTTTTGTTGAAACATTGAACATAACCCAATGGCTTACCCTGATTGCATAGTCATCAACATAAGAGATACTTGTCGGGTCCTTAAATTACAAAGGGTTGTTCATGTCCCTGGCTTCCTATTCTGAGGTATGCCATGGTACCATTATGACTTAATGGTGAATCTTTGATTCTAGATTGTAACTTACTCAATGATATGAAAGTTTAAACCACTTCTTAATGAGGTGTTAAACTATTACCGATTGACGTTGATTTCATCTCAGTGAGACTGGAACATTCCATACGCTGATGAGAACTTGATAAATATGTGCCAATGGTTTTATCATCGTTTGTGATATATTAAATGAACCTATCCACTCTTGTCATTTCTCTTCTAATAAAAGATATTTATGATACAACATATGAAACCACACCCTGATGAGATCTCACAATACTATGACAATGAATGGTGGTTCTAGCCTACACTATTAGGAGAAATCTCAAACTAACTATATGATCATCATAAATACATTCGTTGATCGCCTAGGCTGATGCTCATTACTACTGATGACTTATTTCACTGATGTAACTTCCTAGTCTCAACGGTAACTTTTTGGATAACTTCTAAAAAGATTCTTCATTATCTTGGGATACGAGATCTTTCCGACGCATATATCATCACTCATGATTACATAAAAAGTAAGAAACTTTTTGGTTATAAATTAGGAATTCTTCATTCTAGGTCACTTTTACAAGCAATTCAAGCAATTTAGTTCTCTCCAAAAATTGGACTCCAAATCGTCATCTCCCTCAAAGCTTTCACCATGTCAAAGTCTCTGTACAAGTTTTTCCCCAGCGCTAACATTATCAAAGGTCCTCACACTCCTAACTCTACCATCATCATTCAATCGAGAAATGTGGTGTTCTCGGATGAAATTACAAAGTAGTTCACGAACTCAGGAATCGAAGACTTTGTTAAGTATGTCAAAAATTTCCCTCTTCGATATGCATTCTGTGATTTCCTAGGACCTTTCTAGCCTAAACCAGTATGTGAGTTTTAATATACATGCGTTGTTGATACTGTTGCTGAACCATCACTAAAACCATTGGAAATTGTCAATATAGGGTTACTGTTGCTGTGGAATCCTTTTGAAGTACTCTTTGTCTTCCTCAATTCGAAAGTTACTCTGAAACTCCCTCTAAAGAAAGTTGAAAATATGTTCGTGAAAAATTAGGGAACAACTTCCATCTTCCAGGCCTCACTTGTGATCTTTATAAGAACATTCTTTGTGAATGTTTTAATGTAGGGTGGAAGTACTTAACAAATGTATTTGGAAAATGTCTTGGACGTAAGACTGGGAGTTTGGATCAACTGAATTTCTTTGAGAAAAGGATTTTATACTCCATCGTTTTCAACAAAAGAATGGACTTTAAATTTTTTTCGTTAGCAAATGATTGACTGCTTTACTGGAAACAAGAATCCATTGAATGTTCCTTATCTTTGTTGGCTTAGTATGATCTTGTCTCGAAAAGAAGGATATGTTGAAAGTCATGGAATTATTATTCCAACTCCTACCCTCTCCTCAAAAACTATCAATGTTGTTCCATCTCAGGGTGATTTTCCTATTATAGCAAAGATTCAGAAGTGGATTGAAAAACCGTATGTGGTTGAATACTCAGGTAGTGACATCCTCATTTTCACGGCCAAAAACGACCGATTTTTGTTTATGCTTTATAAAAAATCAGAGTACCTCTTTTAATAAAAATGTCGCGGAATTTGTTCCCAGAAAAACATGGTAAATATGTTATCAAAGCATTTCCGAAGAAACGTATTTTTTATCCATTTTAAAACATTTGGAATGTCATCGTCAATAAAAAAACATAAGCATAAGCAGAACTTACAATCATTTACACTAGTGATCTACATCTCTTTAATCTCTCAATGTAATGTAACTTCATATCGACACCTGTGATACAAATAAGCTTGAGTGGGTCAGGTTGGGAAACATGCTGAGTACATAGGGTTTTCAACCCATAATAATATAATTATTATGTTTAATCATCAAACAATTAACCCAATTACCCATCCCCATTATCTTCTTTACTCTTAAGGATCTACCCTAAGAATCAGCTATTTCTCGTTCATTCATTCCTAAGGATTATCCTAAGGAATAGGTACAAAGTCCATCATTGTCAATGACACAGCTGTTGGATTAGCGTCTAAGTCCATAACTATAATTGGTATATACTTGACCAGACCCGACATGGTCCATTTGGGTTGCATGGCATCGGAACAATTTGGATAGACCTTTTGTGAGAAGAGGATATTTGTGACATATTAATATTGTAACAGCCCGGAATCTCAGGTACTATTAAAATTATGTTTTTGGGGTGATTTAAGAGGGGACTCGGCGAGTTGGAGCCTAGACTCGCCGAGTAGGATCGCAGACTTGGTCGCGGGTCCGCGACTGGACTCGACGAGTCCAGATATAGACTCGGCGAGTCGACGCTGTTTAGCGGAAACCCTAACCGTTCAGGTTTGGGACGTATAAAAGGGGTCCATTGGCCGTCATTGTTCGTTTTAACCTTCTGAGAAGAACCCTAAATCGATTAGTGCAGCAGGAGCAAGGATCTTAGGCCATTGTTGGTTATAGAAGAGTGGGTGTGCAAGGAGGAGGAAGGATTGGCTAAAAGAGCAGCAGGGGGGTCACATTCTGAGGATTGGGAATACAGAGAATACATCATCCAGGTAAGAATTCGTGTATGCTCTGCTATATTGATGTATTCATGAAATTAGGGTTTATAGAACCCATTTAGTGAATGGATGAAGTAATGCCTTGTTACCCCACGACTATAATCTTGTATTAGGACCTTTAGAGGTCCAGAAGGTCCCATGCATGTGTACTTCGGGACGAGACTTATCTCAGGAAGCAGTTACTCGTCTGCATGGCATGGACTCGCCGAGTTGTTCTTCAGACTCGGCGAGTAGCTTGAAGATTTACTGGGACTCGCCGAGTTGTTCATCAGACTCGGCGAGTGGAGTCGGGGTGGCCCCGCGATTCTTCCACGAGGACCTCGTCGAGTCAAGAGGGATACTCGACGAGTAGAAAGGGAATATTCAGGAATTGGTGAGGACGACTAGACTCGCCGAGTCGCCATGGTACTCGCCGAGTCCAGTCGAGTTGACCGTTGACCGTTGACCAGAGTTGACCTAAGTCTGACTTCTTAGGGATAGTCACACTTAGATGATATGAGTGCTAATGAGTTATGTAATGTTATAGGAGGGTTGTAGCTCGTTGGTTTGTGCACGAGTGATTTCAGGAGTTGCTAGTTTTCAGCATTTACGAGGTGAGTCTTCTCACTATACTGTACCCGGAAGGGTTTGACTGTGTGACCGGAAGGTCGGTTATGATATGTGATATGTATGTTATATGTGGTATGTTATATGTTATATGTGCTATGTATGTTATGGGCCGGAAGGCGATTATATTATGGGCCGGAAGGCGATATGATGTGTGATGGACCGGAAGGTCGGCGTGGGTAAGGCCGGAAGGTTTACCCAGCAGGGACGGAAGTCCCCTGAGACACATGGACCGGAAGGTCGGGCCTGGAAAGGCGTATGTGCGTAAGTTGTATATTGGGGAACTCACTAAGCATTTATGCTTACAGTTGTTGTGCATGTATTTCAGGTACTAGTGAGGACCGTGGGAAGGCGCCGGCATGATCGATACACACTGAAGATTGTTTTATGATCTTGGGAGTTTGAATAATTGTATTGACCGAATAATTGAACTGATTATGTCTTGTTTTAATGGAAATAATTATGTTTTAAAAATGAAAAATTTGTTTTAAAAATTTGAGTTGTTACAATTGGTATCAGAGCCTTGGTTTGAGGGATTCGGGTGCACCTTCGGGGGTAACTGAACTCAAACCGAGGATTTGAAGAAACTTTTCAAATAAAGGCATAAACTTTTGTAAATGGTTTTGTGGTAAGCAAGAAAGAAGCAGTGTGTACGATCAGCCAGCGCCCGAATGGTAAAGATCCCCAAAATACCTTATAATATTATATGATATGAATTGTTATGCATGCTAGAAGACTAGGTATTCATGATAGGACTAGAGTGGCCTGATTTGTGATGCCTTAGTCTAGGGAAGTTGCTTATATGAGATGCTTTGCTAGTATGCGGGTAGATAGAGCGTATCAGAAGTAGAGTACTCACTATCTGGAGTGTGGGGAGGAGGACTTGGGATGAACATTGATGCGGTGTGGTCGGTAGTATTGGGCCCGTACTACCGAGGACACCGGGTCAGTGGGAGGCCCAAGTAAGAATCCCTGGATATCTGGGACTGAGTAGGGTTGCGTGTCGAGTACGATTATACTCGGTAGAATCTCTGATAGTTTTATGTTGTATTTCAGAGATATCATGGTTAGACCGCGGCACGGGGCAAGTTCGAGCGGTGTGAGTGACGAGGATATTCGTCAGATGATCCACGAGGAGGTGGCGGCGGCGATCCGGGCTGAGATCCCGGAGATGTTTGGGTCTATCAAGACCACCTTGATGGAGACGTTCGACGAGCGGTACGCCGCATTGACTGAGGCTGCAACCGCTGCAGCTACCGCAGCTGTGGCCGCTGCTAGGCCACAGGGGGGTGATTCATTGCTGTTCCGAGAGTTCAGCAACACGAAGCCACCAGAGTTCGATGGGACGCAGGATCCGATTGCTGCGATGAGGTGGATCGCAGATATAGAGGGGTGCTTCTATACTTGTTCATGCCCGGAGCACCTGAGGGTACGGTTCGCTTTGAACCAGCTCCGTCTGGGAGCGAAGGACTGGTGGAAGTTCGTGACAGCGAATTTCACTTTGGCAGAGACTACAGCGGTGACATGGGAGGGGTTTACTGCCATGTTCAGGGATGAGTACGTTCCCCCGGTGGAGAGGGAACGATTGGTGCAGGAGTTCTTAACCCTCAAGCAGGGTACCGATTCTGTTGCGGTGATTACACGGAAGTTTCATGAGAGGGCGATGTTTTGCCCTGAGCTGGTGTCCTCAGAGCAGGCTCGGATGAGCCGATACTTGGGTGTCTTGAGGAGGGATATTCGGGAGTTTGTGTCAAACTCCACTTACCATACTTTTGCTGAGCTTCAGGCGAATGCCAGGAAGCGCGAGATCGAGTTGGAGACCCAGGCTAGGGAGGAGGCCGAGTCTCAGCGGGTGGATCGGCGACCGGCTCAGTTTCAGCCGGCAGCCAAGCGGACCAAGTCCGCTGATTCGAGGACAGGAGGTTCGAAGGGTCGCACTTGCGGGAAGTGCGGCAAGAGTCATGATGGAGTATGTCGATCTGGTGCTTGCTACAAGTGTGGCAAGGAGGGGCACATTGCTAGGGAGTGCCCCAAGGGATTTTCGGTTTGCTTTCATTGCAACCAGACTGGCCATAGGAAGGCCGAGTGCCCTCAGCTTCTTCAGGGATCTGCACCTGCTGCCGGAGTTCCTGCGACTCGACCGGTGAAGGCCGAGGCCCCGAAGGCTCGGGGAAGAGCCTTTCAGCTGACAGCGGAAGAGGTCCGCGCTGCGCCCGATGTTGTGGCAGGTATGTTGTAACTCATGTAATTATTTTAATGTCGATATGTTATGCTTATGTTATTATGCGCGTAGGTACTTTCCTGGTGAACTCTGTGCCTGCCTTAGTGTTATTTGACTCGGGTGCGAGTAGGTCCTTTGTGTCCTTGGCCTTTAGTCAGCATATTGGCGTTAGTCGTGAGTCATTAAGTCGACCTTTGAGAGTCTCTATAGCTGACGAGAAGGTGATTTGTGCTACGGAGGTTCTTCGGGGATGTGTACTAGAGATTTTCGGGGTTGGATTCCCGATTGATCTGATTCCTATCGCGATGGGGGATGTCTGTGTCATCGTGGGCATGGACTGGCTGAGCCGGTTCGGCGCTGTCATCGACTGTGAGCGTCAGTTGGTGACTATACGAGACCCCAGAGGGGGAGTTCTTTCGGTATACGGCGAGGGTACCCGTTCGGGGTCAGCTTTTTGTTCGGCCGCTAGGGCGAGGCAGTGTCTACGGCAGGGCTGTAAGGGTTTCGTGGCGTATGTGATGGATACGCGGGAGGTTTCTGAGAAACCGAAGTCAGTTGAGGAAGTTCCGGTGGTGCGCGAGTTTTCAGATGTCTTTCCCGAGGTGTTGCCGGGAGTACCGCCTGTGAGGCAAGTAGAGTTTAGTATCGATCTGGTTCCGGGGGCAGCGCCTATTGCCAAAGTGCCCTATCGTCTTGCACCTCCAGAGATGCAAGAGTTGTCCTCGCAACTCCAGGAGTTGCTGGGAAAGGGATTCATTCGGCCGAGCAGCTCGCCATGGGGAGCACCTATTCTGTTCGTCAAAAAGAAAGATGGTTCACACCGGATGTGCATTGATTACCGGGAGTTGAACAAGCTAACGGTCAAGAACCGTTACCCGTTGCCGAGGATCGATGATTTATTCGATCAGTTGCAGGGAGCATCTTGTTTTTCCAAGATCGATCTGAGGTCAGGATACCATCAGGTAAGAGTACGGGATGAAGACGTCCAGAAGACAGCGTTTAGGACGCGATATGGACATTATGAGTTTGTGGTGATGCCTTTTGGACTCACCAATGCCCCGGCGGTGTTCATGGATCTCATGAACAGGGTATGCAGGCCGATGTTGGATCGGTCGGTGATCGTATTTATCGACGACATCCTGGTGTATTCGAGATCGAGAGAGCAGCATGAGGAGCATTTGAGGGAGGTCCTTGAGGTATTGAGGTCGGAGAAACTTTATGCAAAGTTCTCCAAATGTGACTTCTGGTTGCGGGAAGTCCAGTTTCTAGGACATGTGGTCAATCAGAGAGGGATATTGGTCGATCCGGCCAAGGTTGAGGCGGTGATGAGTTGGGAGGTGCCGAAGTCACCCTCTGAGATCAGAAGTTTCCTTGGGTTGGCAGGGTATTATCGGAGATTTATCAAGGATTTCTCAAAGATCGCAGTGCCACTCACCAGATTGACCCGGAAGGGTGTTACGTTCTCATGGGGGCCCGAACAGCAGACCTCCTTTGAGACACTTCGCCAAAGATTGTGCGAAGCCCCGGTATTAGCTCTTCCAGAAGGGATGGAAGATTTCGTGGTATATTGCGACGCATCGATTTCGGGATTGGGCGCAGTGTTAATGCAGAGGGGTCATGTGATAGCTTATGCGTCGAGGCAGCTGAAGCCTCATGAGGCGAGATATCCCACGCATGATTTAGAGTTGGGGGCAGTAGTGTTCGCTCTCAAGATTTGGCGTCACTACTTGTATGGGGTTCGATGTACGATATACACGGACCATAAGAGCTTGAAGTATTTGATGGATCAACCCAACCTAAATATGCGTCAGAGGAGGTGGTTGGATGTGGTCAAGGATTATGATTGTGAGATCCTGTACCACCCAGGCAAGGCTAATGTGGTAGCCGATGCATTGAGTCGCAGGGCGGAGAGCACTCCATTGCGAGGCGTATGCTTGAGACTGACTGTGATGACTCCAGTATTGAACGCTATTCGTGGGGCCCAGGCAGAGGCTGTGCGACCAGAAATGGAGAAGAAAGAGCGGGTTGTGGGGTTAATCTCAGAGTTTGTCAAGGATAGTCGAGGCCTTATGACGTTTCAGGGTCGGATTTGGGTACCGTTCGTGGGCGGTACGCGTACTACTTTGATGGAAGAGGCTCATAGATCGAAATTCTCGATCCATCCTGGTGCTACAAAGATGTATTTGGATTTAAAGAAGGAATATTGGTGGCCCTGTATGAAGAGGGACGTGGCATGGTTCGTTGAGAGGTGCTTGACCTGCCGTAGGGTTAAGGCTGAGCATCAGAGACCGCATGGAAAGTTACAGCCATTGGAGATCCCCGAGTGGAAGTGGGAACAGATTACTATGGATTTTATCACCAAATTGCCGAGGACTGCTAGGGGAGTTGATGCAATTTGGGTGATCGTGGATAGGTTGACAAAGAGTGCACACTTCCTTGCCATCAGTGAGAGTTCTTCGGCGGAGAAATTGGCGGAAATATACGTGAGAGAGGTGGTATCTCGGCACGGGGTGCCGATCTCGATTGTGTCAGACCGTGATGTGCACTTTACTTCCAGATTCTGGAAGAAATTCCATGAGGAGCTGGGTACTAAATTGCATTTTAGTACCGCATACCATCCCCAGACAGACGGTCAGAGCGAGCGGACAATTCAGACACTGGAGGACATGCTCCGAGCGTGTGTGTTAGACTTCGGGGGTGGCTGGGATGCGTATTTACCATTGGCAGAGTTTTCCTACAACAACAGCCATCATTCGAGCATTGGGATGCCGCCTTTCGAGCTGTTGTATGGTAGGAGGTGTCGGACTCCCATTTGCTGGGGAGAGGTGGGACAGAGAGTGCTGGGCAGCACGGAGATCATACTCCAGACGACAGAGCAGATTCAACAAGTGAGACAAAGATTATTGACTGCCCAGAGCCGACAGAAGAGTTATGCAGACAGGCGCCGATCCGAGCTTGAATTTCAAGTCGGCGACTTCGTTCTCCTGAAGGTCTCTCCTTGGAAAGGAGTGATTCGGTTCAGGAAAAGAGGCAAGTTGGGGCCCCGGTATATTGGGTCATTTCGTGTGATTGCAAGGATAGGTCGGGTAGCCTACCGGTTGGAGTTGCCAGCGGAGTTGGGTCAGATCCATGACACTTTTCATGTGTCGCAGTTGAGGAAGTGCATAGCCGATGAGTCGGCAGTGGTTCCATTGGAGGATATTCAGGTGGATGCGAGTCTGAATTACGCGGAGAGACCAGTGGCTATCAGGGATCGGAAGATCAAGGTTCTGAGGAACAAGGAGGTACCTCTGGTGTTGGTTCAATGGCAACACCGTAAGGGATCAGAAATGACTTGGGAACCGGAGCGCGAAATGCGGGAGCAGCATCCGGAACTATTTGCAGAGTGAGACTTCGAGGGCGAAGTCTAATTCAAGTGGGGGAGAGTTGTAACAGCCCGGAATCTCAGGTATTATTAAAATTATGTTTTTGGGGTGATTTAAGAGGGGACTCGGCGAGTTGGAGCCTAGACTCGCCGAGTAGGATCGCAGACTTGGTCGCGGGTCCGCGACTGGACTCGACGAGTCCAGATATAGACTCGGCGAGTCGACACTGTTTAGCGGAAACCCTAACCGTTCAGGTTTGGGACGTATAAAAGGGGTCCATTGGCCGTCATTGTTCGTTTTAACCTTCTGAGAAGAACCCTAAATCGATTAGTGCAGCAGGAGCAAGGATCTTAGGCCATTGTTGGTTATAGAAGAGTGGGTGTGCAAGGAGGAGGAAGGATTGGCTAAAAGAGCAGCAGGGGGGTCACATTCTGAGGATTGGGAATACAGAGAATACATCATCCAGGTAAGAATTCGTGTATGCTCTGCTATATTGATGTATTCATGAAATTAGGGTTTATAGAACCCATTTAGTGAATGGATGAAGTAATGCCTTGTTACCCCACGACTATAATCTTGTATTAGGACCTTTAGAGGTCCAGAAGGTCCCATGCATGTGTACTTCGGGACGAGACTTATCTCAGGAAGCAGTTACTCGTCTGCATGGCATGGACTCGCCGAGTTGTTCTTCAGACTCGGCGAGTAGCTTGAAGATTTACTGGGACTCGCCGAGTTGTTCATCAGACTCGGCGAGTGGAGTCGGGGTGGCCCCGCGATTCTTCCACGAGGACCTCGTCGAGTCAAGAGGGATACTCGACGAGTAGAAAGGGAATATTCAGGAATTGGTGAGGACGACTAGACTCGCCGAGTCGCCATGGTACTCGCCGAGTCCAGTCGAGTTGACCGTTGACCGTTGACCAGAGTTGACCTAAGTCTGACTTCTTAGGGATAGTCACACTTAGATGATATGAGTGCTAATGAGTTATGTAATGTTATAGGAGGGTTGTAGCTCGTTGGTTTGTGCACGAGTGATTTCAGGAGTTGCTAGTTTTCAGCATTTACGAGGTGAGTCTTCTCACTATACTGTACCCGGAAGGGTTTGACTGTGTGACCGGAAGGTCGGTTATGATATGTGATATGTATGCTATATGTGGTATGTTATATGTTATATGTGCTATGTATGTTATGGGCCGGAAGGCGATTATATTATGGGCCGGAAGGCGATATGATGTGTGATGGACCGGAAGGTCGGCGTGGGTAAGGCCGGAAGGTTTACCCAGCAGGGACGGAAGTCCCCTGAGACACATGGACCGGAAGGTCGGGCCTGGAAAGGCGTATGTGCGTAAGTTGTATATTGGGGAACTCACTAAGCATTTATGCTTACAGTTGTTGTGCATGTATTTCAGGTACTAGTGAGGACCGTGGGAAGGCGCCGGCATGATCGATACACACTGAAGATTGTTTTATGATCTTGGGAGTTTGAATAATTGTATTGACCGAATAATTGAACTGATTATGTCTTGTTTTAATGGAAATAATTATGTTTTAAAAATGAAAAATTTGTTTGAAAAATTTGAGTTGTTACAAATATATTATAAGTTCTAATATATTAATATGAAATCACATTATTTAATTAGTGTTGATCAAGAACTAATTTGGAATTAATTTAGTGATCAAAAGAGACTAATTAAATATATGGGGATTGATTGTGTAAATCATTCATTCTTATATGTGTGGGCTTATGATCCATGATTCCTCATTATATTGGGTTTAACCCATGTGGTGACCCATGGATACTCCATGGAGGTTAAAACCCATGGAGCATAAGGAATGGGTAATGTCATGAGTTACATAGTGTAACCCTAATAGCTACACTATATAAAGACCCCATTGGTTGGTGAAATTGGCACTAGTGCATAATATGGAGGGCAAGCCGATTTCTAACTCTCATATCCTCTTCTCATGGTTAGGCTCTTAAGCTTCATTGAACCAAGCTACAACAAAGAGGTATGTAATTCTACTAGATTTTATATTACATGTACTTTATATTATGCTAGTTAGACCAATACCTTGTAAAATTAATATTTGCATGTATAATAGAGAAAACAAAGATCCAAGGTACTTAGGGTCGCATGTACACCATAGTAGTGTTAGAATGCTCAAAACCCAACAGTGGTATCCGAGCCAGGTTGTTTTCAATTATACTTGATGCAAGTGGCTGAAAATCGAAGGTTTTTGCTGTTTGGACAGTGGACTCGCCGAGTTCACTGATGGAATCGACGAGTCCAAGCCAAAATTTATCCAACTCATCGAGTTGGACCCCCCTGACAGCATATCTTCGAGTTTTGGTGCTGGAATTGGTCTAGAATCATTACCTTAAACTGTTTTGGACTTATAAAACCTGTTTTTGATGTGGTAAAGCTTATGCTAAACCAATTTCAATGTTATAATCAAAGTTTCAAGTTTTATATATGTTTATGTGATCCTTGAAAATTGTGGACTATGAATGTTCATGCTTATGTGTTTTGGTAGATCATAGAAATATGTGCAAAATGTTTGTTATTATAATTCTTGATCTTAGTGACATTTTATGGATTCCATAACTTGTCCTCATGTTATGGATCACCAAAAGTTTTTTTTGTGTTACCTTGTTTTATGAGTTAATTTAGATTAATGAAAAATTATGTGATAGCTGTTTTCAATCCAAATTGATCTAAAAGTAGTTCATAAAATGTTTTTTTGTAACTTTACCTCAAGTTATATGAAATGTCACATTTATGAATCTTAAAACTCATAAAATTGCCTTAGTTTACACAAATGAAGAGTCTTTTCCTCATTAAATTGTTTTATGACTTCATAACTTGTCCTCAAGTTATGGATGTTCAAGAGTCTCTTCATTAATGTTTTTAAGACTTTAATTAAACTCATAAGTTATGAAAATCCAAAAGTTTTGAATAGTTTCAAAACTTGCCCTCAAGTTTTGGAATTTGTAAAGATTTTCTATATGAATGCGTTAATTCCAAATCAATCCCCAGAATTTTAAAAGTTTAAAATTCAACCCTTATACTATTATAATATTATAGGTTTAATATTTATATATATGTATAAGAGGAAAAGTCAATCTTACTGTTAGTAGGCCTCATTCATGAAGCCGGTCTCTAAGAGGGTTATAAGGTTACTGCCTATAAAATGACAGTTTAATGGGTGTCAACTCTCACCCACCGCTTCCTTGACTGGTGGAGGGTCGTTAGCCGAACGGGTAGGATAACGACTATAATTCTCCCTTCATTAAAAGTACAACGATAAATACTAAGTAACTAAACACTTATAAATTCTCAATCTTAGTTACTTAGGAAAATGTGAAATTGTGTTAACCCATGAAATTACACTTTGCACCCTTGTTAAGTCGTTAATGGAGCGTGTGTGGTTAATCGGAACACTAACCTGGGACTGACAATGTGTGGCAAAGGGTGACTTCAGTTTTATCATATATCGGTGGAGTGCATGCGGTTAACCGGCACATCGATTAGGTGATAAAATTAAGGGTACCAAGTCAATTTTCATGGTTATTTACACCTTGTTTGTGATTCTCGACATCCCAGTCACAAACTTGATAGGGCACAATCGAGATTTAAACATGCCTTTGAAAGTTCAATGAATCTCAAAAGATCTAGGAGTTTCAATCCAAGTAAAACTTAATAATTTATTTTGTTTTTCATGGTCGAAATTGGTAAATCGTAATTTACCCACCTTCAAATATTTTATAGCTTGGATTACGGCATCCCTCTTCCAAGTTAAAAAATAGTTTGTTGGATCCTAGCCTTAATATCTCATATTGGGTGTTATATTAAGGACTTTAAATCAACTGACTTGAATTTCTCTCATTATAGATGACTCGTTTAGACAGCTACGATCTTCCCAAATCTTTATGAACAAGCTTCCTAATGAAGATGATATCCCAAGTGGTAATCAAGGTGAAGGATCAATCCCTTTGTTGTGAATTAATGGGACTAGAAATCATACTTCACTTCCTCCACCTCCTCCAATAATTCTCCCTACCCCACAAGTTTCAAGAATTGATAAGTTCTAAATCATTCAATCCCTATTGGCAAGCAAAGTCTATATGTGCTCGGGTCTTGGAGATCAAGTCACGTATTGACAAGTCGGGAGATTCGGGTGTCGAAGTCTCGAGGTAGCTGGTTGTTGACTTGGTTCTTCAGTCGCTACCTGATGACAGACCACGACATGACCCTTAATGATCTTACCTATTTGTTTGTTGCTGCTAAATCAGAAATGATTTGGAGCACTGGAAAAGCAAATTTGATTGGGAGATCTACTTCCCAAACCTATTTGACATTAACAATGGTGACATTGGAATTCAGGAAAAACTTTCTCTTCCCAATGGAAAGGGATCGGCCATGGTTAAATCGTTTGACCCAAAGGTAAAGAGAAATGCTAAGTCTGTGATAGTCCCGTGTACCATTTCCAAAGACTCCATGTGTTTTTTTGCCAAAAGATGGGGCATTGGTTGTGAAGGTGCCAAATATACCTGAAAGTACATAAGGATGGTAAAGTCAAAATTTTGACTCTACTTCGGGTAAACTCCATTATCTAACTCTATTAAGTCTCTTTTTCAGATTCTTAATACATGATGCAATGTAATTGCATTTTGATGTTTTGGAGAATCAAAGGAAGCTTAAAGAAAGAGTAAGTTGATTCTGATTACGAAGAGATGGATTTCGATCGCATGGTTTTGTTGGGTTTTGAGCATTCTAACACTCATATGGTGTACATGCAACCCTATAAACCTTGGATCTATGTTTTCTCTAAAATACATGAAAATACGAATTTCCAAGGTTTACATCCTAACTAGCATGGCATGAGGAACTTGAATCATAAAATTACTAGAAGAATGACATACCTTTTAGTAGTGGTTGATTACTTGGAGTTTGAGAGCCTAGCAGCAATAGTGTGGATGCCTCAAATGGAAATCACAAATCACCACAAACTTTGGAAAAATATTAAGAGAATAATGCACACTCTTGAATTGGCCACCACTCTGATACACACACAACTAGTGTCAAATCAAATGCCAAGGACTCCTTTATATAGTGTGGAGGATTAGGGTTACATCCATGCAAACCCTAATACCCATGACTCTTCGTTTCCAAGGATCCATGGGTTAAAAGCTCCATGGACCATCCATGGACTCCCATGAAACCCTTGCCCATTCCAAATGAGTATTAGCCCACATTATATAAATACAAGAGCCTATATTTAATTAGTCACTTTTTTTATCACTAAATTAATTCTAAATTAATTTATGATCAATACTAATTAAATAATATGATTTCATATTAGTATATTATATCTTATAATATATTAACAAATCATAAAAATATTATTCTCATAAGGTTATCCAAATCATTCAGGTGAAGTGCAACCCAAATGGACCATGCCCGGTCGGGTCAAGTGCATCTCAAATATTGTTATGGACTTAGACACCTTATCCAACAGTCTCCCACTTGGATAAGTCTAATAACTATATTTGCACAGATGACTTCAGGAACCAATCGACAATCGTAGCTCTCAAAACTTTGTTGAACTATGAAGCGCCATTTTAGATAAGTGATCATATAATCCTCTATTCTAGATATCAGCCGGACAAATACATGGAACAAGGTCTTACTTATTGTCCAGCAGTTTGTTTCTCAATTTCCTAATTTTTTTGACATAGAACTTAAGTGAACAGATCAACATAGTTCTGACCGGGCCCGGTACATAGGTCAAAACAAAATCATAGAGGGGCCCAGATATCGCTTCTAATCCAAGAAGGAACATATAAACGTCAACTCATATGCTTGTTCTACTACCTGTTGAATTATACACAAAAGCAGGTTTTATAACATCGAGTTACCAATGTGTTTATGTACAATCAATGTATAACCAACTCCTAGGCAACAAGTCATATCTCTAGGTTTGAAGACTTATATGATATTATCGTCTCACGATCACTCGAGATAAATTTCATGAAGTGATGCAAGTGAGCGTGGGTTTATTCCAATACTCAGAACTTATGAGCACTCATGAATGTTGTAGCTGTTGGATAAGGTGTCTAAGTCCATAACTTATTTGGTACATACTTGACTCGGTCCGGCATGGTCCATTTGGGTTGCACTTCACCCAAACGATTTATGGATAATTTTATGAGAATTGTATACTTACGATTTATTAATATATTATAAGTTATAATATATTAATATGAAGTCATGTTATTTAATTAGTTTTAGTCTTAAATTAATTATGAATTAATTTAGAGATTAAAAAGAAGACTGATTAAATTATGGGCTATTATATTTTATATAGTGTGGGCTAATACTCATTTGTTAATGGGCTAAGCTAATATGGAAGTCCATGGATGATCCATGGAGCTTTTAACCCATGGATCCTTGGAAAGGAAAAGACATGGGTTATTAGGGTTTCACCCTAACCATGCACACTATATAAAGAAGCATATGATGCAAGAAATAGGCCCTAAGGGTAGACACTAGTAGTGTGAGACTTAGTGGTGGCCGATTCCACAAGAAAGTATACTACTCTCTCAAAGTTTTCCAAAGTTTGTGGTGATTTGTGATTCCACTTGAGGCATTCACACTATTGGTGCTAGGTTCTCAAACTCCAAGCAATCAACCACCATCAAAAGGTATGTATTTCTACTAGTAGTTTTATGATTCATAATCTTTATGCTATGCTAGTTAGGAAGAAACCTTGGAAATTATTATTTGCATGTATTTTAGAAGAAAACATAGATCCAAGGTTTATTAGGGTTGCATGCACACTTAGGAAGTGTTAGATTGCTCAAAACCCAACAGTGGTATCAGAGCCTAGGCTTGTTTTCTTGAATACTTGATGCAGATTGCTGAAAATCGAAGTTTATGTGTTGTCTGCACAGCAGACTCGCCGAGTCCATGAAGGGACTCGACGATTCCAAGACAAAATTCATCCAACTCGGCGAGTTGGTTCATGCACTCGACGAGTTGGAACCCCAGACAACATATCTTCGAGTTTTGGTGTTGAAATTGGTCTAGAATCATTACCTTAAACTGTTTTGGACTCATAAAACCTGTTTTTGATGTGGTAATGATGATGGTGGACCAATTTCAAAGTTATAATCAAAATTTCAAGTTTATATGTGTTCATATGATCTTGAAATTGTTGATGTGGATGTTCATGTTCATATGAGTTTTGTTAGATCATAGGAATTATTTGCAAATTGTTTGTTAGTTAATTCTTGATCTTAATGTGTTTTAATGGAATTCATAATTTGTCCTCAAGTTATGGAATTCCAAAAGTTTTTTATTTTAAATGTTTTTTTAAGAAGTCATAAGTTACACTTTAGAAGAGTTTTTCTAATAAATGCTTTTATGGACTTCATAACTTGTCCTCAAGTTATGGATTTCCAAGAGACTCTTCATTAAAAGTATTAAACACTTAATTAAAACTCATAAGTTATGAATATCCAAAAGTTTATGAATTGTTCAAAACTTGCCCTCAAGTTTTGGAATTTGGAAAGTCTCACACAAACTTTAATTCCATACCCTAGAAGTTTTAAAAAGTTAAAATTCTACCCTTATACTATTATAAGATTAATGGTTAATTATTATATATATGTATAAGAACAAGTCGTTTTACCGTTAGTAGGCCTCATTCACGAAGCCGGTCTATAAGGTGGGTATAAGGTTGTTGCCTATAAAATGACAACTTAATGGGTGTCCACTCTCACCCACCGCTTGCTTGACTGGTGGAGGGTCTTTAGCTGAACGGGTAGGACAATGACTTTAAATTCTCATTAAAAGTATAATGATTATTATAAAGTAACTAAATGTTTTATTTAATTCTCAATCTTAGTTACTTTAGGAAAAATGTGAATTTGGTGCTAGCCCATGGAATTCACACTTTGTACCTTACCAAGTCGTTGGTGGAGCATGTGTGGTTAACCGGCACACTAACTTGGACTAGTAAGGATCACAAAGGGTGACTTAATGTTTGTCATAGATCAATGGAGCGTGTGTGGTTAACCGGCACATTGATTGGGTGATAATATTAAGGGTACCAAGTGAATTGGTATGGTTATTCACACCTTGTTTTGTGATCCTCGGCATCCCAGTCACAAAATTTGAGAGGGCACACTCGAGATTGAAACATGCCATTGAAAAGTTCAATGAATCTCAAAAGATCTAGGAATTTCAAATCCAATTAAAACCTAATAAATTATTTCGTTTTTCATGGTGGAAATTGGTGAATCGTCATTCGCCTACCTTCAAATATTTTATAGCTTGGATTACGGCATCCCTCTTCCAAATTATAAAATATTGTGTTGGGTCCTAGCCTTAATATTTCATATTGGGTGTTATATTAAGGACTTTGAATCAACTAACTTGATTTTCTCCCATTATAGATGCCTGGTTCAGACAACTATGATCTTCCCAAATCTCTTGAAGATGGTGTTCCTCAACATCATGCTTCACTTCCTCCACCTCCACCAATTATTCTCCCTCACCCACAAGTTCTTGAAAAGTTTAAAGTCACTCAATCCCTATTGGCAAGCATAGTCTATGTGTGCTCACATCTTGGAGATAAAGTCACATATTGACAAGCCTGGAGAGTTGGGTGTCAAAGTCCCGTAAGTTGGATATTCAATCACTTTCTTAGTAACATAGTGAGTCTCTTTGGGACTACTATGAGACGGACTATGACATGACCCTTAATGATGTTATCTATTTGCTTGGTGTTGTGGAATCAGCAATGATTTGGAACACCAGTAAAGCAAATTTGATTAAAAGAACAACTTCCCAAGTCTACATGGACATTGACAATGGTAGCATTGGATATCTAGAAAAGGATTTCTCTTCCCAATGGAAAGGGATCGGCTATAGTCAACTCGGTTGACCAAATAGTAAAGAGAAAGGCAAATTCTGAGATAGTCTCATGTGCCATTACCAAAGGGTCCATGTGTTTTGTTGCCAAAGGAAGGGGCATTGGTTGCGAAGCTGCCCTATTCACCTGAAAGGTCATAAGGTTGATCAAGTCAAGAGGTTTGACTCTACTTCAGGTAAAGTCCACTGTCTAACTCTATTAAGTTCCTATTTGGAGATTCTTATTACATAATGTGAATGGGTCACATGCTGATGTTTTTAAGAATCAAAGAAAAGATAGGAAGCTTAAAGTAAGTATATGTTGATTCTGATTGCAAAGGTGGGTTTCGATCGCATGGTTCGGCAATCAGAATTTTGAGTTGTTGCTTAAGAGTTATAATATATTGCTTATTAATAGATAACAACAAGGTTTTCATGTGGATTGTAAGGATAAGTTTTTCCGCAAAGTTTTAAAATAAAAGAAAAAAAGGGTTTTAATTTTATTTATTTTAAAAATATCCTTACAATGGCATCTGTGGAAAAATTGTTGCGTATATGTTTCCAGTAATAGCAATATTGGAAAGTGGATTTGATTTTTTCATTTGTGGTAGTGTCTGAATTTACCAAATGAAGAAAGTTTTTCATCACCCAAGTTTCAATTGGATAGAAACTTGGAATCATACAAGTTGTATTGTATGATGAATGAGAATTTTCATCTTTGAAAATTAAGACTAATTCTTTGATCACATGTATATGTGAGTCAATTGAAGGACTAAGGAATTAGGTACATTGGGTGTGCGCTGGTCAAGGTCCACCACAAAGATTGATTTGTCATGATTTACTAAAGATTAGTAAATATGATTATACTTATAAGGTTAAGTATAATTCTGTAACATTGGAAAGGTTACAATGTATGACAAAACAAATGAGAAGAATCAAATTAGGCAGAAAGATAAAAGTTTCTCAAATCTGAAAGGATGGGAGAGTACTTTAGTATCATATTTCATGATCATCATAATGATTATGAAACCATATCACAAATTCATACTCTAAGGACGTCTTAGTGCATTGTTATGGCTAAGAAGAGAGGTCATGAATTGTTGCATTGGTTAAAATCAAAAAGATGAGTCATACTTCGTTCCAAAACAATTCTTAGAGTCATACTCCAAGATTGTAACATTAAGTGACATAAAGTAAGGTTTCAAACACTTATCAATTGTAGTGTAGAATGTTTCTACCCTTGTACATTTGAGATTGGTAAGTTGTGATGTCTTGGATGAGACAAAGACCAACTAAGACCAATTGTGTGAAGTGTTAGTCTTGATAAGAATCCACACTATCCCTTGAATATTTGTTTTGTCAAGGAATGGTTCTTGACTAGGGAAACTTATATGTCAAGGGGACAGTGGGAGCCTTAAAGATCCTAAAAGAGTTTCAAGATTTAATCAAGAGTAAAACCTGTAATTTATCACTAGCACACAACTTAAGGTTTGCAACCTATCGTGTTGACATAATTCTTATTTCTGTACCTACTTCAAATAAGTTGAATTTGCATGTGAGTTATCAGAGTTCAACTTGGAAGCATTGGTGGGCCTTGTGCTACCAAGGTGACAAGAAACTAAGATTGAACAAGTTTAATCCATGTAAGGCTGAATTTGTCACTAAGCTTATCTTGTGATTATGGTTTTGACAAATTCACATGGATATGAACTCATACACTATAAAATCTAAGTATCATAAGGTTTCTCTCTGATTCATGAAAATGATGGTGAGGAAACGCTTTCACTAAGTAGATATCAATTGTGTTATTTGCATTTTCAAAAGTCGTTAGTAGAGCGCGTGTGGTTCACCGGCACACTAACATGGACTTGTGAGAAATGGCAACGGTCTAAACAATTAAGTATGATTACGGTATCCCTTTTCATAGTTCTGAAAATTGTTTAGACACACATGTGAGCTATCTAAGAAAGGGTGTATGAATCTAAATTTCAGAAGTCCAGCAGATTTCTGGAAATATGTCAGAGCTAGTGGGAGCATAAGTGTTATGCTGATAATCATCATGTTAGTGGGAGCATGATTATTACGTTTAGTGTTGCAAGTTAGCAAAGTTAATTATAGAAAACAAAGTTTCAATTCGTGAAGTTGCAGGGGTTGAAAAGTTGTTTTGCTATAATTAAGGGAGAGGAAATTATACTTCCTTTCAATTCTAAAGCTTAGATTGAGATTTTAATCATCTTTAGTCAAGAATATATATGTATGAATTTTATGTTGGAATGGTTCAACTTGAATAAATTCTATATATATTGCGTTTTCAAAATTCGATTATGATTACGACATCCCTCTTCATAGTTAAATTTTGAAAACATGGCAAATAAAAAATATTGTAGCAAAAGACTGGTCTAGTATCATGTCTTTATGTCAAACATCATGAATCGTGTCCCATATGCTTCGGATATAGGATCGATTGCATGTGCTATAATATTCATCTTTTCTAAATTTTCCAAATGCTTAAGGCATTGAGAAGGGAAAAGTCTAGAACTGGATATGACTAAAGTGATTAAGCAATTATCGAGGACAAATCTGAGGTTCGTCAAAGATTGGTTGCTCAGGGACAGTTGGAAGTATGATGTAAGTTGTCAGAAAGGACCATATTGACATATTCTGAAAAGAAGTAACTCTTGTTCGGAAGTGATAGTCAAAATGGGACTATGGAAATGTCTCTATAGGTGGAAGTTATTCAATCTATGTAAGATTAGAAAACCTTAATGCAAGAAGGATGTTCAAAGCAATGTACTTTGAATATGAGACTTCATTTCCATACAGTTGATCTCCTTTGGAATACTCTGTAGTGACTGTTGACAAGTTTTGTGAATTTGTGAATAATCATTACAAGAGGAACATTGCATAAAAGTTTGAAATCTAATAGATTTTTTGGTAAATGATAGGAATCGGGGATTCTCACATTTACAATAAGGATTTGGGATTGTGAAATGAGTATCAATGGAATCATGTTCAATTGATCTACATCACAATGTAAGGATCATAGACAAACATAGTGTGCATACTTGGAGTATGGCATAACTATTGTTTAGAAAAACAAAGTGTACATCCTAGGAGCATGGGACGACTGTTGTTTTATTCAAGTCTTAAGTTGATTGTTTGAAACATTATACAATGAATAATGTGTAATCAATATGGTGATAAATAAAAGGTGGTTCTATTTATATTCAAAAGGGTTCTGAGACCATATTGGATTCGATTATTATTGTGTTTCACTTTGCATGTTTTGACTTCCAAAATAGCTAGGTTATTCTTTCCGAATGACTAAGTTATTTAAACACTCCACAGTCGTTCATATGTTGGAAGTAGGTATGAATCAAGACTGTCATGAATCGAGTTTGTAGATGGCTAAATGGGTTTAGTCATAGCAATGGTTGCTACAACATTCATGAGTGCTCATAAGTTATGAGTATTGGAATAAACCCACGCTCACTTGTATCACTTCATGGAATTTATCTCGAGTGATCGTGAGACGGTAATATCATATAAATCTTCAAACCTAGAGATATGAGTTGTTACCTATGAGTTGGTTGTACATTGATTGCACGTAAACGCATCAGTAACTTGATGTTATAAAACGTGCCTTTGTGTACAATTCAACAAGTAGTAGAACAAGCATATGAGTCGAAGTTTATCTGTTCCTTCTAAAAATAGAAGCGATATCTGGGCCCCTCGATGATTTTGTTGTAACCTATGTACCGGCCGGTCAGAACTAAATTGATGTGTTCGATTAAGTTCTTTGTCAAACAAATCGAAAATCGGGAAACAAACTGCTCGACAATAAGTACGACGTTGTTCCATGTATTTTTCCGGCTGATATCATGAGAACAGAGGATTATATGATCACTTATCTAAAACGAAATAATTTATTAGGTTTTAATTGGATTTGAAACTCCTAGATCTTTTGAGATTCATTGAACTTTTCAATGGCATGTTTCAATCTCGATTGTGCCCTTCAGATTTTGTGATTGGGATGTCTAGGATCACAAAACAAGGTGTGAATAACCATGCAAATTCACTTGGTACCCTTAATATTATCACCGAATCGATGTGCCGGTTAACCACACGCGCTCCATCGATCTATGATAAACATTAAGTCACCCTTTGCCATCCTTACCAGTCCAAGTTAGTGTGCCGGTAAACCACACACGCTCCACCAACAACTTGGTAAGGTGCAAAATGTAAATTTCATGGGTTAGCACCAAATTCACATTTTCCTAAAGTAACTAAGATTGGGATTTTATAAAAGGTTTAGTTACTTTATTTCATCATTATACTTTAATGAGAATTCTAGTCCTTGTCCTACCCGTCCGGCTAACGACCCTCCACCAATCAAGGAAGCGGTGGGTGAGAGTGGACACCCATTAAGCTGCCATTTTATAGGCAACAACCTTATACTCCCTTATAGACCGGCTTCGTGAATGAGGCCTACTAACGGTAAGACTGACTTGCTCTTATATATATATATATATATATATATATATATATATATATATATATATATATATATATATATATATATATATATATATATATATATTGTTAACTTATAATACAATAAAGTATAAGGGTTGAATTTTAACTTTTAAAACTCTAAGGGTTGGAACTAAAGTGTGTGTGAGACTTTTCAAATTCCAAAACTTGAGGGCAAGTTTTGAACAATTCAAAAACTTTTGGATTTTCATAACTTATGAGTTTAATTAAGGTTTGAAAACTTTTAATGAAGAGACTCTTGGATATCCATAACTTGAGGACAAGTTATGGAGTCCATAAAACTATTTATGATGAAAAAAGCTCTTCAACTTATGTAACCTATGGTTTTTAATGGACTTTCAAAGAAAAGACTTTTGGTAATCCATAACTTGAGGACAAATTACGGATTCCATTAAAACACATCAAGATCAAGAATTAACTAACAAACAATTTGCAAATAATTCCTAGGATCTAACAAAACTCATAAGTTCATGAACATCCATATCAACAATTTCAAGAATCATATGAGTACATACAAACTTGAAATTTTAATAATAGCCTTTGAAATTGGATTAGCATAATCATTAGAACATAAAAAATAGGTTTTATAAGTCCAAAACAGTTTAGTGTAATGATTCTAGACCAATTCCAGCTTAAAAACTCGAAAAACTGCACTTTGGGCCTCCTACGCGTCGAGTGCATGAACCTACTTGATGAGTAGGATGAAGATATACATGGACTTGTCAAGTCCCCCCCATGAACTTGGCGAGATCACTGTCCAAACAGCAATTGTTTTTTATTTTTCAAGTGTTTGCATCAAGTATTCAAGAAAACAAGCCTAGGCTCTGATACCACTGTTGGGTTTTGAGCATTCTAACACTCCTATGGTGTACATGCAACCCTATAAACCTTGGATTTATGTTTTCTCTAAAATACATGCAAATAAGAATTTCCAAGGTTTACATCCTAACTAGCATGGCATGAGGAACTTGAATCATTAAATTACTAATAGAATGACATACCTTTTAGTAGTGGTTGATTACTTGGAGTTTGAGAGCCTAGAACCAATAGTGTGGATGCCTCAAATGGAAATCACAAATCACCACAAACTTTGGAAAAACTCTTGAGAGAATAATGCACACTCTTGAATTGGCCACCACTCTTATACACACACAACTAGTGTCAAATCAAATGCCAAGGACTCCTTTATATAGTATGGAGGATTAGGGTTACATCCATTTAAACCCTAATACCCATGACTCTTCTTTTCCAAGGATCCATGGGTTAAAAGCTCCATGGACCATCCATGGACTCCCATGCAAGCCTAGCCCATTCCAAATGAGTATTAGCTCACACTATATAAATATAAGAGCCCATATTTAATTAGTCACCTTTTTTATCACTAAATTAATTCTAAATTAATTTATGATCAATACTAATTAAATAATATGATTTCATATTAATATATTATAACTTATAATATATTAACAAATCATAAACATGTTATTCTCAAAAGGTTATCCAAATCGTTCGAGTGAAGTGCAACCTAAATGGACCATGCCGGGCAGAGTCAAGTGCATCTCAAATATTGTTATGGACTTAGACACCTTATCCAACAGGTTCGGTGATCAGAATTTTGAGCTACTATTTAAGAGTTATGATAGATTGCTTAGGAATAGATAACAACATGTTTTTCATATGTATTTGCATTGTAAGGATAAGTTTTTCTGCAAGTTTTAAAATAAAAGAAAATTTTTGTTTTTATTTATTTTAAGTATCCTTACAATGGCATTAGTGGAAAATTGTTGTTTATATGTTTCCATTGATAAGAAATATTGGAAAATGGATTTGATTCTTTAATTTGTGGTAGTGTCATAATTTACCAAATAAGGAAAGATTCTCATCACCCAAGTTTCAGTTGGATAGAAACTTGAAATCATGCAACTTGTATTGTATGATGAATGAGAACTTTCATCTTTGGGAAATAAAGACTAATGCCTTGTTCACATGTACATTTGATTCAAGTGAGGACTAAAAGATCGGGTACACTAGGTTGTGCGCTTGTCAGGTCTACCATAAAGATTGATAAGACTATTCGTCTTGATTTACTAAAGTTTAGTAAATATGGTTATGCTTACAAGTTTAAGTGTAATTCTGAAACATTGGAAAAGTTTCAATGTATGGCCGAACGGATGAGAAGAATTGAATAAGGCAGAAAGATAAAAGTTTCTCTAATCTGAAGGGATGGGAGAGTACTTGAGTATCCTGTTTTATGATTATCTTAGTGATTATGGAACCATATCACAATTGATTCTCTAAGGACACCATAGTGCATTTGTTTGGCTAAGGAGAGGAATCGTTAATTGTGGCAATGGTTAAAGAAAAAGATAAATCATAATTCGTTCCAAAATAAAATCTTAGAGTCTTGAGTGACATGATCTTTAGAAATTCTATAACACTTATCATTGTAGAGTAAGATGTTTCCTATTCTTGTACATTTGAGATTGGTAAGTTATGATGTTTTGGATAAAACAAAGACCAACTAAGACCAATTGTGAGCAGTGTTTAACTTGATAAGAATCCACACTAACTCTTGAATATTTGTTTTGTCAAGGAATAGTTCTTGACAAAGAGAATCTTATATGTCAAGAGGTTAGTGGGAGTCTTAAAGATCTTGGAAAAGTTTCAAGAACTAATCAAGAGTATTGTTAATCACTAGCACACAACTTGAGGTTTGTAACCCATTGTGTTGACATATTCTTATTTATGTGTCTATTCTAGTTAAAAGTTGACTATGATTATGAGTTCTATGAATTCTCAATTGTTTGCATAACGACCTGGAAGCAATGGTAGGCCCTTGTGCTGTCGGGTAGCAAGAAATTAAGATTGAACAAGTTCAGTCCATATGTATTTGGATTTGTCAATAACCTTGTCTTGTGATTATAGTTTTGACAAATTCACATGGATAGAAACACATACACCATAAAAATTTAAGTATCATAAGGTTTCTCTTCAATTCATGAAAATGATGGTGAGGAAATGCTTTCACTATGTAGATTTTAAGTAGATAGCAATTGTGATATTTGCATTCTCATGTCGTTAGTGGAGCGTGTGTGGTTAACCGACACACTAACTAGTGAGAATGGCAAAAGGTCTAGCCACACATGTGAGATATCTAATGAAAAGTGTATGATTTTGATAAAGTCTTATTAAAACAATCTTGTATCAGAAATCTGAACTTTGGTAAGAAAGTAAATAAAGTATTGATTTCTAGAAGTCTAGTTGTTGTTTTTGGGTACATGTAAAAGCTAGTGGGAGCATAAGTGTTATGCTAGTTAGACAATAATCATTATGCTAGTAGGAGCATGATTATTATGTTAAATGTTGCAAGTTAGCAATGTTAATTATAGAAAAAAAAAGTTTCAATTCGCTTTGAAAAGTTGTTTTAGTATAATTAAGGGAGAGGATTTTATACTTCATTCCAATTCTACAAGCTTAGATTGAGATTTTAATCAACTTTAGTCAAGGATATATATATATATATATATATATATATATATATATATATATATATATAATATATATATATGAATGTTATGGTAATTCTATATATGTTGCGTTTTTAAAATTCAATTATGATTACGACATCCCTCTTCATAGTTCGAATTATGAGAACATGGAAAATAAAAAAATTTATAGCATGAATCGTGTCCCATATACTTCGGGTATAGGATCGATTACATGTGCTATAATATTCATCCATTCTAAATTCTCCAAATGCCTAGGGCATTAAGAGGGAAAAAGGGACTAGAACTAGATATGACTAAAATGATTAAGAAATTGTCGAGGACAATTTGAGGTTTACCACAGATTGGTTGCTCATAGTCAATTGGAAGTATAGAGTAAGGACCATATTGACATATTCTGAAAAGAGGCAACTCTTGTTCAGAAGTGATAATCAAAATGGCAATATGGAAATGTTTCCATAGGTGGAAGTTATTCTTTAAATCCGTGGAAGATTAGAAAAACTTAATGCAAATAAGGATGTTCAAAGGAATGTACTTTGAATGTGAGACTTCGTTTCCAACGAATTGCTCTCCATTAGAATATCTTGTAATGTCTGTTGCCAAGTCTTTGTGACTTTTGTGCATAGTCATTACAAGGGGATCATTGCATATAAGTTTAGAATCTAACAGATTATAGTAAATGGAGAGAGTTTGGTGTTCTTGCATTTACAATAAGGATTGGAATTGTGAAATAAGCATCATTGAAATGCTGTCAATTGATCTATTTCACAAAGAGAGGACCATATGTAAACATAGTGTGCATACTTGGAGTGTGGCATAGCTATTGTTTGGACAAATATAGTATGCATGCGTGGAGCATGGCATGACTATTGTTTTAATTCAAGTATTAAGTTGATTAATTGAAACATTACATGAATAATGAGTAATCAATATGGTGCTTAGATAAAAGGTGTTTTATTTACACTCAAGGTGTTGGGGCCATATAGGATTAGTATTATTCTTGTGTTTCACTTTTGCATGTTTTGACTTCCCGAATAACTGGGTTATTCAAATCATCCACAGTCAATCATACTTTGGAAGTAGGTATTGAGGCAAGTGTGTCATGAATGGGTATGTAGTCTGTCTAGGTGGCTAGACGTAGCTGCAGTATTCATGAGTGCTTCTAGAATAAGATCTGAGTATCGGATTCAACCCACGCTCATTTGAATCACTTCAAGGATTTTATCACGAGTGAATCATGAGATGATAATATCAAATATTCTTCAAGCGTAGAGATATGAGTTTGTCACAACTAGAAATTTTTGTGCCTTGTAACCAACACTTAAACCAAATTATGAATCAAAGACATAAGAGCATGTATGATGCATACTCTATGACAACAAAATTTCAATCAAACACCCCATGCAAGCATTTCAAGTAGTCATTAAGCAATTGGAAACCCTAGAAGTTCTTGTTTAAGTCCATTTTGGACTAGGACTTCCTTATTGGGCCCAATAGACCAATAATGGGCTTAGAACTCTTAAATGGGCTCTAATAGGACCCACTTCCAATTATTTCAATATTTTGGGCCATAATGGGCCTAGAATGAAATAAATTAATTATATGAACCATTTTGGGCCATAATTAAGCTAATTTAGCCCTAATAGTTCATAAAAATTATACTTTGATTTAATTGAGTCAAACATCATCTAACTTAACTATAATATGGGCTTAGGGGCAAAAAGCCCAAAAATCTCCTCTTTCCCCTCTCCATTCTCGGCCCAAGCCCACAAAGAGGAAGAGTTGACTTTGTTGGGCGCCACCTCACTTTTACATCAAGGATCTCCATGCAACACTCATACTTCCATGCAACCATATTATCAATTCTCTCTCTTCTCCATTCTCTTTCTTCTCTCGGCCGAATCCAAGCACACACACACCCACATTTCACTCTCCATTCTCTCAAGAAAACTCTCTCATATCTCCTCCATATTCTCGAGATCTAAGATGTATTCAAGGGGATTCTTACACAAAAATCATCATTTAAGGTAAGTTGATGTTAGATCCATAATCTAGTTATTTCATTCCATTCAAGAATCACCTCTTAATCCATTCAAACTTATGATTTAGCACCTTAGAAGCATCTAAGTTCGAGATCTTCCAAGGAGGGTTGCTAAGGCCGAATTTTCTTCTCATTTTTCTTCCAAAACCGAAACCACACCCAAGGTGAGCTTCATACCCCCTCTTTTTTGGTTTTTATAAGTTTTGTGGGGGAGAATACAAGCAAATGTGTAGATCTATGAGTAAATGTATGCCTTGTGTGATTTTTATGCTTATATGTATGATCTTATGTGATTTGTGATGAATATGTTAGCCAAAAGAACCCAAAAACCGAGATCTACACTATGAGGAATGAAACAAATATAACTTATACCATTTCACACTAATCAAGTTTAGAAAAATAGTTTAGTTGGTTAGAATGAACATTTTTGGACTTAAAACCCATTTTTGGGCTCAAAATGTCAAAAATACAAAACTAAGGGGCCCAAAATGACAAATGATAATTTCTAAAGGTTGAAATGAGTCTAAACAGTTTCTAATATATATTTTCTAAATATCAACACTTTTGAAGGGCTAAAAATGTAAATTTTGAACATAATGGGCTAAAATGGGCTTTTCGGCCCAATAAAGCCCCAATTTGCGAGATTTTTGAAATTGAGGGGCTGAAAATGCACATTTCTGTAAAACAAGGGATTACAAGTATACTAAAACCACTTCAAAGGCCAAAAATGCTTTTCAAATTAAAAAGGGACCAAAAATGCAAAAAATTTCCATTTTGGGCCAAAATTGTAAAAGTTGCGAAAATGGGGGTTTCAATCGAGAAAATTTCATTTTTGAAGGACTTAAGCTGTTTATCAAGTAAACTTGGGCTGAAAACGTCTTTTCAACAAGTTTTGATACTAAAGTGTCAAGAAAAATGGTTTAAGGACTAAAATGGAAATTCTTTTATATAAAGGGTTAAAAGTGTAAAGTTTATCCAAGAAGGGGCATAAAAAGGTAAACTCTAATGTGTAAAACAATAAATCCCTTAAGATAAAATACGATTACCACGACTACCGGCGAAACATAATAGCAAATGCACTTTCAACACCAATATCGTTACCAAACGAATTGATTCGGTCTCGAATCAATAATGAATCAAAAATCAATAAACAATAGTTCTTCAATACACATGCGGAAATTTACGAGAATTCAATATTCAATCTTTGGGCTTGAAAGTTTCAAATCGTGCTTGTTGGGCCTAGCTAGCCCAATGACATGATCTTTAGGCCCGAAGGGAATGCGCTTACATGTTATTGGGTCTTCTATGACCTAATTTCGTGTAAAAGGACTTTCAATAGCTTTATTGTGTTGTTGGGCCCCAAGGGACCACTGGTACTACTAGCAAAGTCGAGAAGTCAAATGCGAGTTGGGCCAAGTGCCTTTCGCATTCACGATAGCCTTGAACGACTTATGTAAATAACGTGGGCTTTGTACCCTCCTTTCTCCTCGGTTGTGGGGCTATGAGAAGTCAGGGTGGTCGGATTAAGTGAGTAGTACAGACGACGCCTAAGGGATCGTTTGTATTTGGTAGTTGTAAACTAGTCTTTTTCATTAATGCGTGATTATAACGACTCACAACCCATAATTAATCCAATGTCACCTGGAATTATCGAAAACAAACGTCGTATCAGTATAACAATAAATAAGACACGTAATTTGATGTATTAGGAAAACATCGGGTTTTCCTAGGGAAATTCAACGCTTTCACCTATGTGATGTATACAAAGTCTAACAATTATTCACGATTACAAAAATCAACAAGCATACTTACGGATCTTCACAATTTTTCTTATATACAATACTCTTTTCTGAAAATATCGGATTTTCTGGTGGTTTTCAAAGTTATACAAATCATTTCTTTTCAAACATTACTTATGAACTCACCAACATTTCATATTTTGATGTTTTTCCAAAATACTTGTATTCTCAGGTAACAGGTAAATCGAAGAAAATGTATCCAGTGATGTCATGATGTTTTGTTTAAATAGTATCGAACGGTTTATGTTTTGGAAATGTAATGTTTTAAAACAATGTACTGAACGTAAACAATATCAGTTGTAATATTTCAATGCATGGTGATGAGTGATGTTAAGATTCATGTATAATCATTGTGATGGTAGTCAATTAAGTCACAATAGCCCTCAGACGTTTCCGCCATCTAGTTTGGGGGTGTGACATGTTGGTATCAGAGCTCTGTTTATAGTGAACTAGCATATCTAACCACACATTGATACGAAACTATAAACCAAAATAGGGACTAACACAACTCTGAACAAAACAAGTAAAACATAACAATAAAACACCATTGCTTGTATTAGGAACAAGAACCTAACACCGAACCAAACAAGATAATTCTAGTATCTCGGTTAATCCAGGACTGTTCTTAGTTGTATCAAGGAGCGGATGTATCCTGATCAACTACATTCCCTCCAAGGTATCACTATCACAAGTCCTGAGGAGATCGTGATAGCTAGGGAACCTAAAAACATAACCCTTTATCATCAAAAAGAGAACATATGTTTAGTCTATACCATAGTTGTAGAGTCATAGGAGTAACGATAATTCATACCTTCCCCCAGTCTTCATGGAAGGAGAGCAGCAGGGTATCCAGTTTCATCAAGTCCTAGTGGCTCACGGGATGCTTGAAGATGAACCTGAAGGGAATCAAGAGGGAGTACATGGCGTTGGACCTGACGAATACACGGACACCGACTATAAGTTTGAGGAGACTGATGAGGATATAGAGGACGGACAAGACTCGGACGAAGATCACGCCACGTCGTTTGTTAGCGAGGCGCAGCAGGACCACCCCGCCCCACCAGTGATTCCCGCAAGGGAGAATCGCTCCCCCGAAGCTGAGATTGCCACCCTACGGCAATAGTTGTTCGCCATGGAAGCACGTGCAGTGTGAGCTGAGCATGAGAGGGATGAGGTCATTGGAGACATGGCGGAGATGGCTCAGTTGTTGGCTCAACACTTCGGCATATGATTTCACCCCCCCCCCCTTAGGATACTCCGTGGAGTACTAGGAATAGTAGTATCAGTCTTTAGCACTATGTCATTAGGATCTATGCTATGTACCCCGACTCGATGTTTAAGTGACTACACTACTCATAGAGTCGTTATGTTGTCGAACTAATATCACTCATGTATGCTCTTTTCGAGCAAAATTTTCATGTATCAAATGCGGATAATATTAGTGAACTTTTATGTGTTTTATTATGACATTATAATCTGCTATGTGTTGCGAATCCATGATTGTATGCTAATTTGTAAAAGTACTTAAGTTCATACCATGCACCTAGTCAGTAGGATCACAACCTCACCGAAACCACATACACTCAACATCTTTCCGTTTCATGACAGAAAGATGCCTCGCCGACCTACTCGCGGAAACCCTGGACCAACCCCACCCGAAGTTGACTCCACTGCATTCCAGGCAGCCGTATCTGTTGCGGTCACCGCAGCAATGGCACAAATTCACCAAGGGAACAACGGAGGAGGCAACGGACAAGCGGCTGGGAGTTCGAACAATGGAATGAATCAAGGACCCACCAAAACATGTACCTACAAGGACTTCACAAACGCCAAACCACGAACCTTTAACGGCACTGGAGGAGTGATCACCCTGAAACGATGGATCGAAAAGGTGGAATCGGTGTTATGATAGTTAGATAATAATCATTATGCTAGTAGGAGCATGATTATTATGTTAAATTTTGCAAGTTAGCAATGTTAATTATAGAAAACAAAAGTTTCAATTCGCTTTGAAAAGTTGTTTTAGTATAATTAAGGGAGAGGATTTTATACTTCATTCCAATTCTACAAGCTTAGATTGAGATTTTAATCAACTTTAGTCAAGGATATATATATATATATATATATATATATATATATATATATATATATATATATTTGTTATGGTAATTCTATATATGTTGCGTTTTTAAAATTCGATTATGATTACGACATCCCTCTTCATAGTTCGAATATTCTTCAAGCCTAGAGATATGAGTTGTTGACTATGAGTTGGTTATACATTGATTGCACGAAAACGCATTGGTATCTCGATGTTATAAAACGTGCCTTTATGTATGATTCAACAAGTAGTTAGTCCAAGCATATGAGTCAAAGTTTATCCATTCCTTTTACCCTAAAAGGGATAAAAGCGATATCTATGGGCCCCTCGATGATTTTGTGATTACACCCTAAGTGCTTGGCCAAGCCTAGACTGTTTGATTTGTTCAATTAGTCGGTTGTCATAAATCAGAAATCGGGAAACAACAAATGGATAGAGAGGATGATTATAATCCATGTCTCAGTCCATATGATATCTAGAATAGAGGAATATATGATCACTTATCTAAGGGACGCGTCAGTGATTTGTTTAGAGTTCGACAACAACTTTTAAGAGCTACGATTGTTGGTCAGGTTGGTGTCATACTTGCAATAATAGTTATTAGACTTATCCAAATGGAGACTTTTGGATTAGTGTATAAGTCCATAACTATAATTGGTATATACTTGACCCGACCCGGCATGGTCCATTTGGGTTGCATGGCATCGGAACAATTTGGATAGACCTTTTGTGAGAAGAGGATATTTGTGACATATTAATATATTATAAGTTCTAATATATTAATATGAAACCATATTATTTAATTAGTATTGATCAAGAATTAATTTGGAATTAATTTAGTGATCAAAAGAGACTAATTAAATATATGGGGATTGATTATGCAAATCATTCAGTCTTATATATGTGGGCTTATGATCCATGATTCCTTATTATATTGGGTTTAACCCATGGATACTCTATGGAGGTTAATACCTATGGAGCATGAGGAATGGGTAAATTCATGAGTTACATGGTGTAACCCTAATAGTCACACTATATAAAGACCCCATTGGTTGGTGAAATTGGCACTAGTGCATAATATGGAGGGCAAGTTGATTTCTAACTCTCATATCCTCTTCTCATTGTAACACCCTATTCTTAAAAGTATTCATTTATGGATTTTAGAATCCAAGGCAAGGGGCGTTTCGGTCTTTAATGGGTCTTGAAGCTTTTATTTGAGAAGTTTTGGGCCGAGGAGTGTCGCTAGAAGCGTAGGGCGTCTCACCACCTTTTCATGAATATAAATTTCGTCGGAAATGGACTTGTAATGAGGGAGTTGTGATACTTTGAAGTTCTTGACATTAATGGTCCCTTAATGGAAAAGTTGGCAAGAAGGACCATGAAAGCAAGGTGACCAGCGCGTGGGTACGCCCAACATATATGGGTAAAGTGATTGCGAGTGTTGGGAATGTACGCCCAACGTACACTCAAAGTCTCAAAACCCTAATTTTAGGGAATTCCACTATATAAGGAACATAATGGCCCAAACCCTAGCCTCCATATCTGTCCCTCAACCTCAAAGAAGCCCTAGATAGCCGTTCTTCCTCCATTTTAGTGTGTGTTTGACCTTGCGAAGCTTAGTTTGGCAAAGAAGAGCTTGGAAGAAGAAAGAAGAAGTTAGCAAGGAAGGATTGGGGTGGCTGGAGCTTATAGATCTAGAACATCATCATTTGGGATTCTTTGGAGGTATAAAGTTCATAACTTTGCATAAGAATGCTTAGATCTAGTGTAGTTGGATTTTGGAGTCATTTTGGTCTCAAGGATGGACCTTTATGATGCAACTTCGTTTTGGAGCCCTAATGGGACACCCTCGAACCGGACAGCGGAAACGTCCGAGGGCTCGTGTGACTTCCAATTGAAATATCATACAATGAATATACACGAAACAAACACATACATATCCAACATTACATAAGACAACCGTCATTGTTCACATCAAGTACATTGTACGATTTTTGTTACATATTTATAATGCAAATTGTCTGAGAGTCGCAAAAGATAACATCATAACACACTTGGACATTTTCTTCAACTTATTAGTTACCTGAGAATACAAGTTATTTTGAAAATGGTCAACATATATAATGTTGGTGAGTTCATAAGCATGTTTGATATAAAATGTTTTGTATTGTTTGTAAAACCCAAAAAATCCGATATTTTCTGAAATAGAAACTGTTACGATATGATGGGATGATCTAAATAAATGTTTGTGTATGCATTATTTCAAAACATGTATATATGATTGATCAACAATTGTATTTCTTGTATAATAGTTGAAGTATGATATAGTAACGATGTAAATTTCCGAAAAATCCGATATTTTCCAATTTTAAAAAACAGTGTGATAGCTTAGTGATTCGCTTAAATCACCAAGTGCGGCCAATAGTATGAAGTCGATTTCCCCAAAATAGTGACATGGTAATGGATCTCTATGTGAGAAATTATAACCATGCATAATAATGACTAGTTCACATGTTGACATTTTTCAACGCGGTTTTGATCAAGATTTTGTCACCCTAGACTGGCTGAGTCTAACTGTAGCGACCAGCTCAAGTGTGGGGGAGTCACCCCCGTATAGATCTATACACAAACTCTCGATCTCCCTCCAGGAGACTCTGGTTATAACTACAGGCTACGGCCGACACTCATAGGTGCCAACCGCTAATTCTCACTAATCCCAATTATTACCCCGTGAATTCGAATGGTGCTAATTTCATTTCGTTTAGTGTTTTCATGAGTTTGAGTAAAGCCCAACAACACGAGAAAGGACAAACGTGGTCCATTATTCATGTATGTTAATTTAGGTTGTCGAGTATGCGACAGACATTTTAGTCTATCAAGCATATTATGGATTTGGACCATACTAGCAATGCGAATGGGCCTTTAAGGCCCAATAGCATATAAATCCATTGATGGTCTACTAGGCATGTAATTGGGTCACCAGAAGCCCAATAGACATGTACTATTTATGTTGGGCCCAAAAGTCATGTTAATGGGTCACAAAGGCCCAATAAGCATGATTAGAAATATGCAAGCCCAACCGACATAATGTTTACTTGTTTTGTATAGTATTAATGTCGTAAGGTTTGTTTCACACAAGTTGCAATCAGTTCATAGGTGATATAGGAAATTTACCGGAATTTATTGACCATCAAATGTATTTTATATGAATTATTGCTCTATTTTATTGCAAAAATAACAATAAATCGAGAAAAATGATTTACTTTCTGAAAATTTCCAGATCATCTTGATTTGTTGTCTAGATTCTAGGAAAAAGTGGATTTGATCATCAAAGAAGTTTTAGATATTTATTTGTGAATAAATCTTTTTTATGCCATATTTGAAAGTTTTTTAACAACATACTTTGATCATCTAGCATCTAAGCTTGAAGATCATCACTTGCATGTTGTTTTTGGGTGAAATACTAGCACCATCATCATAAAAATCGTTGTTATGAACATATGGTTCATAATCCATCCATAGAATGGTGTAGAAGTAGAGAATATGCATGAAAACACAAAGTTATGAAGGAAAAAGTGAAAGGAGAATGAAGGTTTTGTGATTACCTCAAGAACAACACTTGATGATGAAAGTTTTGAGTGTTATGAGATTATATTTTCTGGAAAATTTCGTGGTTGATGGAGAGAGGAAGAGAAAATAGTGGTGGTGGACTGTGAGAGAGAGGAGAGTGGAAGAGAAATGAAGAGGTAGAGTTTAAGAATTGTTTTAAATGATTTCTAATTTGGAAAAAGAGATAGTTGGAGAGAGAGAGAGAGAGAGAGAGAGAGAACGAATTTTAAGGGATGAGAGAGGGTTTCCCTCTCTTCCATTTTCATAAATTTCATATTTTTTTTATAAAATTATGAATTTTTTATAAAATATGCACCTTAACCTATATATTATTCATAAAACCTTGATTCTTGACTTATAAATTAAGGGTAACTGTTAATGTAATAAATTTTATTCTCCTAGAATGAATTTTCATAATTAATATATATATATATATATATATATATATATATATATATATATATATATAGGAGTAGGATCAAATGAGAACACCAAAAAGGTTGAGAACGCAAGAACAAAGTATATTTATTTATGATTCCATGTATTCATTTGTGGATGAATGATAAATTTTTACGTCTTTAATTTCAACCGAAGAGAAAAAGCATATTCATGTTGATTATGTGTAAAATTTTATCATTTCTCCACAAATGAATACATGGAATCACAAATCCATATACTTGTTCTCACGTTCTCAACCTTTTAGGTGTTCTCATTTGATCCTTTCCATATATATATATATATATATATATATATATATATATATATATATATATATATATATATAGACAAAATTTCACGATTGGTCCCTGTGGTTTACACAATATCACACTTTGAGGACTTTCTAGCAAAAAGTCATGCGAATGGTCCTTAAGGTTTCATTTAATTGTGCGATTGGTCCTTGACCCTAACCCCATCATTTTTGAGTCGTTAGTGAAGGGGTAAATTTGTCTTTTCATGTTGTTGTGCATCAGAGTATATAATTTAAGGTCCGCCTTTGTATCCTTCTACTTCTCGTTCCTTGCCTCTGTTCTTCCCTCCCTACTCACATTCTATTCCAAAATTGAAGAAGATGGTGATATGCCACTGTGGAAGGCCGGCGATTTTGGTGACATCGTGGACTGACTTGAATCCAGGTCGTCGATTTTGGTCATGCTCAAGGTTAGGAGGAACATGCAGCTTTTTTGGATGGTTCAACCCTCCCATGTGCCCTAGGTCAACTGTTGTGATTTCAGGGTTGTTGCATGGAAGAAACAATCTCGAAGCAAGATTGATGATGGTGAAATGGCTACTTTGTCTGAGTTGGTTGTTTTTCATGGTGTGTTACCTTTTCAAGTAAAAAATCAAGAAGCATTTGGGGGGGGGGGGGGGGGGGGGGCGAATCTATAACTTGGAATCTGTGTTTTGGTCCCATTTTTTTCATAGCTTTTGAAGGATTTTCCCTATGATTGTATGTAATGTTGGGACAAGAAAATGTAACAGATATAATATGTAATGTAAGTTTGATGTTTTGTTTTAATGTGATGGATATTATATTAGCAAGGAAGGAAATTGTCAATTTGATTGCATGTAAGTGTAATGTTGATTATTAAAGTGCAGTAACATAGCCAAAAAACTAATTACCAAAGTAGCATTACCATTAACCATAATGCATGTAAGTGTAATATCATGTTACAAACATAGAATACCCAAAAGACCTATCAAAAGTAGTTGTTTTGACTGACATGCCATAACCAAACTTAGTAAACATCTTCTAACTTTAATTGGACATAATAGCAAAAGATTACTTAGAAATACAAACTAAGCTACAATATGTTTTCCCTTCTTCTGTCCACCCCCCTATCCAACTTCACTAGGACCTCTGCCCCTTGCAAGTCCTAGCATTGTGACCTTTGTTGTGGCATTTGCTACAAGTGACTGTCAAGTGTTTCCTACTTAACTTGGTACTTTGAGTTGGCTCATCAACTGCCATCTTCCTTTTTTTCTTTGGCCTACCAACCTATAAACAAATTCATATGGTTACATATTGTAACAACGCAAATTTTCAAACAAATTTTTCATTTTAAAATATAATTATTTCCATTCAAAACAAGGCATAAATAGTTTAAGTATTCTGTCAAATACAAATATTCAAAATCCCAAGATCATAAAAGCATTCTTCAGTGTGTATCGATCACGCCGGCGCCTTCCCACGGTCCTCGCTAGTACCTGAAACACATACATAACAACTGTAAGCATAAATGCTTAGTGAGTTCCCCAATATACCACCTACGCACATACGCCTTTCCAGGCCCTGACCTTCCGGTCATCAACACCACGCCTTCCGGCCCATAACATATTGCCTTCCGGCCCACATAACATACATAGCACATATAACAAATATCTTACCACATATAGCATACATATCACATATCGTATCTGACCTTCCAGTCACACAGTCAAACCCTTCCGGGTACAGTATAGTGAGAAGACTCACCTCGTGAATGCTGAAAGCTAGCAAATCCTGAAATCACTCGTGCACAATCCGACGAGCTACAACCTTCCTATAACATCACATATCTCATTAACACATATATCTTCTAAGTGTGACTATCCCTAAGAAGTCAGACTTAGGTCAACTTTGGTCAACGGTCAACGGTCAACTCGACCGGACTCGGCGAGTACCATGGAGACTCGGCGAGTCTAGACGTCCTCCAACTCTCTGGGATTCCCTATCTACTCGTCGAGTATCCTCCTTGACCCGACGAGTTACTCCTGGAAGAATCGCGGGGCCACCCCGACTCAACTCGCCGAGTCTGAAGAACAACTCGACGAGTCCCAGTAAATCTTCAAGCTACTCGCCGAGTCTGCTCATCGAACTCGGCGAGTCCATGCCATGCAACCGCTCAAACTGCATCCTAAGGTCAGAACTGCTTCGACCATTCCTAGGTCTGGCCTTCCTAGGATGATCTACCACGTGAAGTCCTCATTTCAGTGCTCATGATACACCATGTGATTCATAATTTACATTTTGACCTAAGGCATAAGGATTCCAATCCAAAACCTTCATCAATTCCCGAAATGCATAGACATGGGACATTCTGGACCTCCAAGGGTCTCAATATAGGGTTACACTCGTTTAGGGAACTAGGGTAATAGTCAATCTAATCACACAAGGGTTCCATAAACCCTAAATCCATGAATACATCAATATAGCAGAGCATACACGAATTCTTACCTGGATGATGTATTCTCTGTGTCCCCAATCCTCAGAATGTGACCCCCTTGCTGCTCCTTTAGCCAATCTCTTCTCTTCCTTGCACAATCACTCTTCTATAATCAATAATGGCTTATGATCCTTGCTCCAGCTGCACCCAATCGATTTAGGGTTCTTCTCAGAAGGCTAAAATGAATAATGACGGCCAATAAGTCTCCTTTATACGTCCCAAACCTGAACGGTTAGGGTTTTCGCTAAACAGCGTCGACTCGCCGAGTCCATATATGGACTCGTCGAGTCCAGTCGCGATCCCACGACCAAGTCTGCGATCCTACTCGGCGAGTCTAGGCTCCAACTCGCCGAGTCCCCTCTTAAATCACCCCAAAACATAATTTAATAATACCTGAGATTTCGGGCTGTTACACATATTAACAAGTTTATTAAATAGTTTCAAGTTAAATTAAACAAAACATGTATGACAACAAACCTGTTTGTGATGTTTGGGTGGGAGAAGGGTTGTTGGACAATCAGATCTAGGCCACATGCTCCTTCCATTTATTGGGTCAATTGTGTGTTGGTACATAGCATTCCATGTACTGAGCCAGTAACATTTGCTCACCCAAGCCTTAGGATCTCCACATTCTGACCCATTCTGCATCTTATCATACATTGCAGCAATAGCATGCTGGCATGGAATACCTGTAATGTCCCATTTCCTGCAAGTGCAACTCCTCTCTTTCAAATTCACAACATACTGCTCCATCCATAGACCAGTCACTTGATATTTATCAGCTCCATTAAATAGAACCCTCATCTTACTTGCCTCTGTCTTATTGTTTTCTAAGATTGTTGTTGCAGTTGTACTTAGAGAACCTTTGCATTTGTCTAGCACCTTATGAACATTTACTATTCTCTTTGTGAGGTATTCTCTAATATATTCCAAACAAGTGATTATAGGCTTGTCCCTTGCCTCATCTAGCTTGGAGTTAAATACCTCACACAAGTTATTTGTTAAACTATCAGTCAATGCCCTTCCTATATATAAAACCAAACAATTAATTACTGAAATCAGTTATGAAATATGTTAGTGAAAAGAGTATGATACTTACCAGAGAAATGGGATCTTGCCCAGTGTTTTGCAGGAATTTTACTTAACCACTCATGTGCTTCTGGGTTAAGCTTTTTCAGTTTCTCCATAGCCCTATTAAATTTTGGTATGTTGTATACTTTTCCACAACACCATACTGCTTCCCTCAATTCATCTCCTTTGTGTTTCAATTTCATGTTGTCATACACATGTCTTAAACAAAACCTTTGCTCAGCTGATGGAAATAACTTCTCTATTGCAGCCAAGATTCCCTGTGAGTACAATTAAAATAAGTTAGTAAATGAAATAAAAAAAAAGTAAAAGTGAATAAAAAGTTAGAGGGTACCTTTTGCCGATTTGAAATGAAAGTGAAGTTAGATGAAGAATTCAAATCTAAGTCATCACCCAAGTGTTCCAAAAACCATGTCCAAGAGTTAATATTTTCAGTCTCTACAATGGCATATGCAACTAGGTAAATGCCATTGTTTGAATCAAGCCCAACTGCAGTAAGAATTTGTCCTCGAAAGGGACCCTTCAAAAACGTACCATCAAATCCAAGAAAATCCTTCAAACCTTTTTTAAATCCCTCTTTCAATGGACCTAAGCATATATATATATATATATATATATATATATATATATATATATATATATATATATATCCGTTTGAAGATCCTTGTCTCAGAACACACATTGGGTTCAGTTTCGACATCTATCTTCACAGTTGTTCCTGGATTCTTTGACTTCAATTCCATGGCATATTCTCTCAAAACACCGTACTGCTTTTCATAATCACCATAAACATATTGTTTTGCCATAGCTTTGGCCCGAAATACTATCATCTTTGATATTGAAAGTGAATACCTCTGTACTAACTCCTCTTGTAAAGCACGTGTAGGGATCTTGGGGTTACTTTCAACTTGATGCAATATGTTGTCAGCTAGAAACTTAGATGAACAAGCCCTCACTGTCCTTGTTTGCAAACAAGAATGAGAATCTTCGTATGTTTTGACAGTCCAAAGTTGTTTCTCATCTGCCCTAGATATAAAAAGAACCCATGGACAAGTTGTTTTCTTGGAAAGTACTAAATTGCCCCTATCTTTATTACTGTCACCAGTCAATTCAGGAACAATACCCCTACATTTTACCTAACTCTTGTCTTGTCATTCTTTACATAATGTAGATCCCTCCTTTCTTTTACAGAGTAGTTGGCAATAACTTCTCTTATTTTTTCCTTTTCCTTGAACGTCTGACCAATCTTAAAAGCTTTAGTGTGAACCTCACCAGATGAACAAGCAACTGGTTTTAGAATGGACCTTAACAATTTCTTCCTAGGCTCTTTTTCACTAGCAAATGACTCAAAGCTATCATTGTCTAAGACTTCTAAAGGTTCATCTTCAATGTCTTCATGTTCCTTAGTATTATTGTTTGTCGGATCAAGCTGGCCCAAGTCAATGTCTTCATCAAGTACATTACAGAAGTTGATCATGTTCACCTCCACATCATCTATCAAAGGTTCCTCATCAAACACTGTTTTTTTTTGCATCATGCTGACTATCAAAATCACTTTCATCTGCACTATCCTCACAATCATATTCATCATCTACAACTGGATCATTATTCATAACTGGCTCATCATATTGGTCATCTATGATTGGCACATCATTCATAACAGGTACATCATTCATAACTGGTTCATCATTCAAAACTGGTTCATCATTCAAAACTGGCTCATCAGTCATAACTGGCTCATCATCCATAACTGGCTCACTATGATGTATCACTTGTGAAGGTCCATCAAATGTTCCATATGGCA